>NW_027478639.1:0-300000 GCF_051014685.1 Ptiloglossa arizonensis | reverse complement strand
CTTAACCATTCCGTAATTTCAAGCTGCCATATCTCTCGAACGGATAGACGAAATCGAAAAATTCCTGTTGCATCTCAAAGTAGAAACTCTCCCGATTACAACGCTATGTGTATTTTTCCCCTAGGCCATTGTAGTTATTTGTTTCGAGTATCAGACTTGCGAAAATTTTGATGGTTCCTCAACCATTCCGTAATTTCAAGCTGCCATATTTCGCGAACGGATTGCCGAATCCGAAATATTTCTTTTGCATCTGAAAGTAGAAACTCCCCCGACTACAAAGGTATGTGAATTTTTGCCCTGAGACATAGTAGTTATTGGTTTCGTGTATCAGACTTACTAAAATTTTGATGGTTTCTCAACCATTCCGTAACTTCAAACTCCCATATCTCGCGAAAGGATTGACGAACTCGAGAAATTCCTGTTGCATCTGACAGCAGAAACTCGCCCGATTACAACGGTATGCGTATTTTTGCCCTAGGCCATAGTAGTTATTGGTTTCGAGTATCAGACTTGCGGCATTTTGATGGTTTCTCAACCATACCTTAACTTCAAACTCCCATATCTCGCGAACGGATTGACGAACTCGAGAAATTCCTGTTGCGTCTGAAAGTAGAAACTCGCCCGATTACTATGGTGTGTGTACTTTTCCCCTAGGCCACTCCAGTTTTTCGTTTCTAGCATCAGAATTGCGAAAATTTTGATGGTTTCTCAACCATACCTTAACTTCAAACTCTCATATCTCGCGAACGGATTGACGAACTCGAGAAATTCCTGTTGCATCTTAAAGTAGAAACTCGCCCGATTACAAAGGTGTGTGTATTTTTCCCCTAGGCCTTTGTAGTTATTGGTTTCGAGTATCAGACTTGCGAAAATTTTGATTGTTTCTCAACCATTCCTTAACTTCAAACTCCCATATCTCTCGAACGGATAGACGAACTCGAAAAATTCCGGTTGCATCTGA
The DNA here is from genome assembly GCF_051014685.1 of Ptiloglossa arizonensis. Classification (NCBI taxonomy): domain Eukaryota; kingdom Metazoa; phylum Arthropoda; class Insecta; order Hymenoptera; family Colletidae; genus Ptiloglossa; species Ptiloglossa arizonensis. The sequence goes on along the minus strand of NW_027478639.1, from coordinate 299,039 downwards.
AAGTAGAAACTCGCCCGATTACAACGGTATGTGTATTTTTGCCCTAGGCCATAGTAGTTATTGGTTTCGAGTATCAGACTCGCAAAAATTTTGATGATTTCTCAACCATTCCTTAACTTCAAACTCCCATATCTCGCGAACGGATTACCAACTCCAGAAATTCCTGTTGCATCTGAAAGTAGAAACTCGCCCGATTACAATGGGGTGTGTACTTTTCCCCTAGGCCATTCCAATTATTGGTTTCGAGTGTCAGACCAGCGTAAATTTTGATGGTTCCTCAACCATTCCTTAACATCAAACTCCCATATCTCGCGAACGGATTGACGAACTCGAGAAATTCCTCTTGCATCTGAAAGTAGAAACTGGCCCGATTACAATGGTATATGTATTTTTCCCCTCGGCAAGAGTACTTATTGGTTTCGAGTATCAGACTTGCGAAAATTTTGATGGTTTCTCAACCATTCCTTAACTTCAAACTCCCATATCTCGCGAACGGATTGACGAACTGGAGAAATTCCTTTTGCATCTGAAAGTAGAAACTCGCCCGATTACAATGGTGTGTGTATTTTTGCCCTAGGACATGGTAGTTATTGGTTTCGAGTATCAGACTTACTAAAACTTTGATGGTTTCTCAACCATTCCGTAACTTCAAACTCCCATATTTCGCGAACGGATTGACGAACTCGAGAAATTCCTGTTGCATCTGAAAGTAGAAACTCGCCCGATTACAATGGTGTGTGTACTTTTCCCCTAGGCCACTCCAGTTTTTCGTTTCTAGCATCAGAATTGCGAAAATTTTGATGGCTCCTCAACCATTCCTTAACTTCAAACTCCCACATCTCTCGAACGGATAGACGAACTCGAAAAATCCAGTTGCATCTGAAAGTAGAAACTCGCCGGATTACAATGGTATGTGTATTTTTCCCCTAGGCCTTTGTAGTTATTGGTTTCGAGTATCAGACTCGCAAAAATTTTGATGATTTCTCAACCATTCCTTAACTTCAAACTCCCATATCTCGCGAACGGATTACCAACTCCAGAAATTCCTGTTGCATCTGAAAGTAGAAACTCGCCCGATTACAACGGTATGTGTATTTTCCCCTAGACCTTTGTAGTGATTGGTTTCGAGTTTCAGAATTGCGAAAATTTTGATGGCTCCTCAACCATTCCTTAACTTCAAACTCCCACATCTCTCGAACGGATAGACGAACTCGAAAAATCCAGTTGCATCTGAAAGTAGAAACTCGCCCGATTACAAAGGTATGTGTATTTTTCCCCTAGGCCTTTGTAGTTATTGGTTTCGAGTATCAGACTCGCAAAAATTTTGATGATTTCTCAACCATTCCTTAACTTCAAACTCCCATATCTCGCGAACGGATTACCAACTCCAGAAATTCCTGTTGCATCTGAAAGTAGAAACTCGCCCGATTACAATGGGGTGTGTACTTTTCCCCTAGGCCATTCCAATTATTGGTTTCGAGTGTCAGACCAGCGTAAATTTTGATGGTTCCTCAACCATTCCTTAACTTCAAACTCCCATATCTCGCGAACGGATTGACGAACTCGAGAAATTCCTCTTGCATCTGAAAGTAGAAACTCGCCCGATTACAATGGTATATGTATTTTTCCCCTCGGCAAGAGTACTTATTGGTTTCGAGTATCAGACTTGCGAAAATTTTGATGGTTTCTCAACCATTCCTTAAATTCAAACTCCCATATCTCGCGAACGGATTGACGAACTGGAGAAATTCCTTTTGCATCTGAAAGTAGAAACTCGCCCGATTACAATGGTGTGTGTATTTTTGCCCTAGGACATGGTAGTTATTGGTTTCGAGTATCAGACTTACTAAAACTTTGATGGTTTCTCAACCATTCCGTAACTTCAAACTCCATATTTCGCGAACGATTGACGAACTCGAGAAATTCCTGTTGCATCTGAAAGCAGAAACTCGCCCGATACAACGGTATGCGTATCTTTGCCCTAGGCAATAGAAGTTACTGGTTTCGAGTATCAGACTTGCGTAAATTTTGATGGTTTCTCAACATTCCTTACTTCAAACTCCCATATCTCGCGAAACGATTGACGAACTTGAGATATTCCTGTTGCATCTGAAAGCAGAAACTCGCCCGATTACCATGGTATGTGTATTTTTGCCCTAGACGACAGTAGTTATTGGTTTCGAGTATCAGACTTGCGAAAATTTTGATGGTTCCTTAACCATTCCTTAAGTTCAAACTCCCATATCTCGCGAACGGATTGACGAACTCGAGAAATTCCTATTGCTTCTGATGGTAGAAGAACGCCGATTACAACGGTATGTGTATTTTTGCCCTAGGCAATAGTAGTTATTGGTTTCGAGTATCAGACTTGCAAAAATTTTGATGATTTCTCAACCATTCCTTAACTTCAAACTCCCATATCTCGCGAACGGATTACCAACTCGAGAAATTGCAGTTACATCTGAAAGCATAATCTCGCCCGATTACAATGCTATGTGTATTTTTGCCCTAGGCCATAGCAGTTATTGGTTTCGAGTATCAGACTTGCGAAAATTTTGATGGTTTCTCAACCATTCCTTAACTTCAAATTCCCATATCTCGCGAACGGATTGACGAACTCGAGAAATTCCTCTTGCATCTGAAAGTAGAAACTCGCCCGATTACAACGGTATATGCATTTTTCCCATCGGCAATAGTACTTATTGGTTTCGAGTATCAGACTTGCGAAAATTTTGATGGTTTCTCAACCATTCCTTAACTTCAAACTCCCATATCTCGCGAACGGATTGACGAACTCGAGAAATTCCTTTTGCATCTGAAGGTAGAAACTCGCCCGATTACAATGGTGTGTGTATTTTTCCCCTAGGACATAGTAGTTATTGGTTTCGAGTATCAGACTTACTAAAATTTTGATGGTTTCTCAACCATTCCGTAACTTCAAACTCCCATATTTCGCGAACGGATTGACGAACTCGAGAAATTCCTGTTGCATCTGAAAGCAGAAACTCGCCCGATTACAAAGGTATGTGTATTTTTGCCCTAGGCAATTGAAGTTATTGGTTTCGAGTATCAGACTTGCGAAAATTTTGACGGTTTCTCAACCATTCCTTAACTTCAAACTCCCATATCTCGCGAACGGATTGACAAACTCGAGAAATTCCTGTTGCATCTGAAAGTAGAAACTCGCCCGAATACAACGGTATGTGTATTTTTGCCCTAGGCAATTGAAGTTATTGGTTTCGAGTATCAGACTTGCGAAAATTTTGATGGTTTCTCAACCATTCCTTAACTTCAACCTCCCATATCTCGCGAAAGGATTGACGAACTCGAGAAATTCCTGTTGCATCTGAAAGCAGAAACTCGCCCGATTACCATGGTATGTGTATTTTTGCCCTAGGACATTGTAGTTATTGGTTTCGTGTATCAGACTTGCGAAAATTTTTATTGTTTCTCAACCATTCCTTAACTTCAAACTTCTATATCTCTCGAACGGATAGACGAACTCGAAAAATTCCGGTTGCATCTGAAAGTAGAAACTCGCCCGACTACAAGGGTATGTGTATTTTTCCCCTAGGCCTTTGTAGTTATTGGTTTCGAGTTTCAGACTGGCGAAAATTTTGATGGTTCCTCAACCATTCCTTAACTTCAAACTCCCATATCTCCCGAAAGGATTGACGAACTCGAGAAATTCCTGTTGCATCTGAAAGTGGAAACTCGCCCGATTACAAAGGTATGTGTACTTTTCCCCTAGGCCATTCCAGTTATTGGTTTCGAGTATCAGACTTGCGAAAATTTTGATGGTTCCTCAACCATTCCTTAACTTCAACCTCCCATATCTCGCGAAAGGATTGACGAACTCGAGAAATTCCTGTTGCATCTGAAAGTAGAAAACCTTCCGATTACAACGCTATGTGTATTTTTGCCCTAGGCAATAGTAGTTATTGGTTTCGAGTATCAGACTTGCAAAAATTTTGATGATTTCTCAACCATTCCTTAACTTCAAACTCCCATATCTCGCGAACGGATTACCAACTCGAGAAATTGCAGTTACATCTGAAAGCATAATCTCGCCCGATTACAATGCTATGTGTATTTTTGCCCTAGGCCATAGCAGTTATTGGTTTCGAGTATCAGACTTGCGAAAATTTTGATGGTTTCTCAACCATTCCTTAACTTCAAATTCCCATATCTCGCGAACGGATTGACGAACTCGAGAAATTCCTCTTGCATCTGAAAGTAGAAACTCGCCCGATTACAACGGTATATGCATTTTTCCCATCGGCAATAGTACTTATTGGTTTCGAGTATCAGACTTGCGAAAATTTTGATGGTTTCTCAACCATTCCTTAACTTCAAACTCCCATATCTCGCGAACGGATTGACGAACTCGAGAAATTCCTTTTGCATCTGAAGGTAGAAACTCGCCCGATTACAATGGTGTGTGTATTTTTGCCCTAGGACATAGTAGTTATTGGTTTCGAGTATCAGACTTGCGAAAATTTTGACGGTTTCTCAACCATTCCTTAACTTCAAACTCCCATATCTCGCGAACGGATTGACAAACTCGAGAAATTCCTGTTGCATCTGAAAGTAGAAACTCGCCCGAATACAACGGTATGTGTATTTTTGCCCTAGGCAATTGAAGTTATTGGTTTCGAGTATCAGACTTGCGAAAATTTTGATGGTTTCTCAACCATTCCTTAACTTCAACCTCCCATATCTCGCGAAAGGATTGACGAACTCGAGAAATTCCTGTTGCATCTGAAAGCCGAATCTCGCCCGATTACCATGGTATGTGTATTTTTGCCCTAGGACATTGTAGTTATTGGTTTCGTGTATCAGACTTGCGAAAATTTTTATTGTTTCTCAACCATTCCTTAACTTCAAACTTCTATATCTCTCGAACGGATAGACGAACTCGAAAAATTCCGGTTGCATCTGAAAGTAGAAACTCGCCCGACTACAAAGGTATGTGTATTTTTCCCCTAGGCCTTTGTAGTTATTGGTTTCGAGTTTCAGACTGGCGAAAATTTTGATGGTTCCTCAACCATTCCTTAACTTCAAACTCCCATATCTCGCGAAAGGATTGACGAACTCGAGAAATTCCTGTTGCATCTGAAAGTGGAAACTCGCCCGATTACAAAGGTATGTGTACTTTTCCCCTAGGCCACTCCAGTTATTGGTTTCGAGTATCAGACTTGCGAAAATTTTGATGGTTCCTCAACCATTCCTTAACTTCAACCTCCCGTATCTCGCGAAAGGATTGACGAACTCGAGAAATTCCTGTTGCATCTGAAAGTAGAAAACCTTCCGATTACAACGCTATGTGTATTTTTCCCCTAGGCCATTGTAGTTATTTGTTTCGAGTATCAGACTTGCGAAAATTTTGATTGTTTCTCAACCATTCCTTAACTTCAAACTCCCATATCTCTCGAACGGATAGACGAACTCGAAAAATTCCGGTTGCATCTGAAGGTAGAATCTCGCCCGATTACAAAGGTATGTGTATTTTTACCCTAGGCCTTTGTAGTTATTGGTTTCGAGTATCAGGCTTGCGAAAATTTTGATTGTTTCTCAACCATTCCTTGACTTCAAACTCCCATATCTCTCGAACGGATAGACGAACTCGAAAAATTCCGGTTGCATCTGAAAGTAGAAACTCGCCCGACTACAAAGGTATGTGTATTTTTCCCCTAGGCCTTTGTAGTTATTGGTTTCGAGTTTCAGACTTGCGAAAATTTTGATGGTTCCTCAACCATTCCTTAACTTCAAACTCCCATATTTCGCGAACGGATTGACGAACTCGAGAAATTCCTGTTGCATCTGAAAGCAGAAACTCGCCCGATTACAAAGGTATGTGTATTTTTGCCCTAGGCAATTGAAGTTATTGGTTTCGAGTATCAGACTTGCGAAAATTTTGACGGTTTCTCAACCATTCCTTAACTTCAAACTCCCATATCTCGCGAACGGATTGACAAACTCGAGAAATTCCTGTTGCATCTGAAAGTAGAAACTCGCCCGAATACAACGGTATGTGTATTTTTGCCCTAGGCAATTGAAGTTATTGGTTTCGAGTATCAGACTTGCGAAAATTTTGATGGTTTCTCAACCATTCCTTAACTTCAACCTCCCATATCTCGCGAAAGGATTGACGAACTCGAGAAATTCCTGTTGCATCTGAAAGCAGAAACTCGCCCGATTACCATGGTATGTGTATTTTTGCCCTAGGACATTGTAGTTATTGGTTTCGTGTATCAGACTTGCGAAAATTTTTATTGTTTCTCAACCATTCCTTAACTTCAAACTTCTATATCTCTCGAACGGATAGACGAACTCGAAAAATTCCGGTTGCATCTGAAAGTAGAAACTCGCCCGACTACAAAGGTATGTGTATTTTTCCCCTAGGCCTTTGTAGTTATTGGTTTCGAGTTTCAGACTGGCGAAAATTTTGATGGTTCCTCAACCATTCCTTAACTTCAAACTCCCATATCTCGCGAAAGGATTGACGAACTCGAGAAATTCCTGTTGCATCTGAAAGTGGAAACTCGCCCGATTACAAAGGTATGTGTACTTTTCCCCTAGGCCATTCCAGTTATTGGTTTCGAGTATCAGACTTGCGAAAATTTTGATGGTTCCTCAACCATTCCTTAACTTCAACCTCCCATATCTCGCGAAAGGATTGACGAACTCGAGAAATTCCTGTTGCATCTGAAAGTAGAAAACCTTCCGATTACAACGCTATGTGTATTTTTCCCCTAGGCCATTGTAGTTATTTGTTTCGAGTATCAGACTTGCGAAAATTTTGATTGTTTCTCAACCATTCCTTAACTTCAAACTCCCATATCTCTCGAACGGATAGACGAACTCGAAAAATTCCGGTTGCATCTGAAGGTAGAAACTCGCCCGATTACAAAGGTATGTGTATTTTTACCCTAGGCCTTTGTAGTTATTGGTTTCGAGTATCAGGCTTGCGAAAATTTTGATTGTTTCTCAACCATTCCTTGACTTCAAACTCCCATATCTCTCGAACGGATAGACGAACTCGAAAAATTCCGGTTGCATCTGAAAGTAGAAACTCGCCCGACTACAAAGGTATGTGTATTTTTCCCCTAGGCCTTTGTCGTTATTGGTTTCGAGTTTCAGACTTGCGAAAATTTTGATGGTTCCTCAACCATTCCTTAACTTCAAACTCCCATATCTCGCGAAAGGATTGACGAACTCGAGAAATTCCTGTTGCATCTGAAAGTAGAAACTCGCCCGATTACAAAGGTATGTGTATTTTTCCCCTAGGCCTTTGTAGTTATTTGTTTCGAGTATCAGACTTGCGAAAATTTTGATTGTTTCTCAACCATTCCTTAACTTCAAACTCCCATATCTCTCGAACGGATAGACGAACTCGAAAAATTCCGGTCGCATCTGAAAGTAGAAACTCGCCCGATTACAAAGGTATGTGTATTTTTCCCCTAGGCCTTTGTAGTTATTGGTTTCGAGTATCAGACTTGCGAAAATTTTGATTGTTTCTCAACCATTCCGTAACTTCAAGCTGCCATATCTCTCGAACGGATAGACGAACTCGAAAAATTCAGGTTGCATCTGAAAGTAGGAACTCGCCCGACTACAAAGGTATGTGTATTTTTCCCCTAGGCCTTTGTAGTTATTGGTTTGGAGTTTCAGACTTGCGAAAATTTTGATGGTTCCTCAACCATTCCTTAACTTCAAACTCCCATATCTCGCGAAAGGATTGACGAACTCGAGAAATTCCTGCTGCATCTGAAAGCAGAAACTCGCCCGATTACAAAGATATGTGTACTTTTCCCCTGGGCCATTCCAGTTATTGGTTTCGAGTATCAGACTTGCGAAAATTTTGATGGTTCCTCAACCATTCCTTAACTTCAACCTCCCATATCTCGCGAAAAAATTGACGAACTCGAGAAATTCCTGTTGCATCTGAAAGCAGAAACTCGCCCGATTACCATGGTATGTGTATTTTTCCCCTAGGCCTTTGTAGTTATTGGTTTCGAGTATCAGACTTGCGAAAATTTTGATTGTTTCTCAACCATTCCGTAACTTCAAGCTGCCATATCTCTCGAACGGATAGACGAACTCGAAAAATTCCGGTTGCATCTGAAAGTAGAAACTCGCCCGACTACAAAGGTATGTGTATTTTTCCCCTAGGCCTTTGTAGTTATTGGTTTCGAGTTTCAGACTTGCGAAAATTTTGATGGTTCCTCAACCATTCCTTAACTTCAAACTCCCATATCTCGCGGAAGGATTGACGAACTCGAGAAATTCCTATTGCATCTGAAAGCAGAAACTCGCCCGATTACAAAGGTATGTGTACTTTTCCCCTGGGCCATTCCAGTTATTGGTTTCGAGTATCAGACTTGCGAAAATTTTGATGGTTCCTCAACCATTCCTTAACTTCAAACTCCCATATCTCGCGAAAGGATTGACGAACTCGAGAAATTCCTGTTGCATCTGAAAGTAGAAAACCTTCCGATTACAACGCTATGTGTATTTTTCCCCTAGGCCATTGTAGTTATTTGTTTCGAGTACCAGACTTGCGAAAATTTTGATTGTTTCTCAACCATTCCTTAACTTCAAACTCCCATATCTCTCGAACGGATAGACGAACTCGAAAAATTCCGGTTGCATCTGAAAGTAGAAACTCGCCCGATTACAAAGGTATGTGTATTTTTACCCTAGGCCTTTGTAGTTATTGGTTTCGAGTATCAGGCTTGCGAAAATGTTGATTGTTTCTCAACCATTCCTTGATTTCAAACTCCCATATCTCTCGAACGGATAGACGAACTCGAAAAATTCCGGTTGCATCTGAAAGTAGAAACTCGCCCGACTACAAAGGTATGTGTATTTTTCCCCTAGGCCTTTGTAGTTATTGGTTTCGAGTTTCAGACTTGCGAAAATTTTGATGGTTCCTCAACCATTCCTTAACTTCAAACTCCCATATCTCGCGAAAGGATTGACGAACTCGAGAAATTCCTGCTGCATCTGAAAGCAGAAACTCGCCCGATTACAAAAGTATGTGTACTTTTCCCCTGGGCCATTCCAGTTATTGGTTTCGAGTATCAGACTTGCGAAAATTTTGATGGTTCCTCAACCATTCCTTAACTTCAAACTCCCATATCTCGCGAAAGGATTGACGAACTCGAGAAATTCCTGTTGCATCTGAAAGTAGAAAACCTCCCGATTACAACGCTATGTGTATTTTTCCCCTAGGCCATTGTAGTTATTTGTTTCGAGTATCAGACTTGCGAAAATTTTGATTGTTTCTCAACCATTCCTTAACTTCAAACTCCCATATCTCTCGAACGGATAGACGAACTCGAAAAATTCCGGTTGCATCTGAAAGTAGACACTCGCCCGACTACAAAGGTATGTGTACTTTTCCCCTAGGCCATTCCAGTTATTGGTTTCGAGTATCAGACTTGCGAAAATTTTGATGGTTCCTCAACCATTCCTTAACTTCAAACTCCCATATCTCGCGAAAGGATTGACGAACTCGAGAAGTTCCTGTTGCATCTGAAAGCAGAAACTCGCCCGATTACCATGGTATGTGTATTTTTGCCCTAGGACATAGTAGTTATTGGTTTCGTGTATCAGCCTTACTAAAATTTTGATGGTTTCTCAACCATTCCGTAACTTCAAACTCCCATATCTCGCGAACGGATTGACGAACTCGAGAAATTCCTGCTGCGTCTGAAAGTAGAAACTCGCCCGATTACTATGGTGTGTGTACTTTTCCCCTAGGCCATTCCAGTTTTTCGTTTCTAGCATCAGAATTGCGAAAATTTTGATGGTTTCTCAACCATACCTTAACTTCAAACTCTCATATCTCGCGAACGGATTGACGAACTCGAGAAATTCCTGTTGCATCTTAAAGTAGAAACTCGCCCGATTACAAAGGTATGTGTATTTTTCCCCTAGGCCTTTGTAGTTATTGGTTTCGAGTATCAGACTTGCGAAAATTTTGATTGTTTCTCAACCATTCCTTAACTTCAAACTCCCATATCTCTCGAACGGATAGACGAACTCGAAAAATTCCGGTTGCATCTGAAAGTAGAAACTTGCCCGATTACAACGGTATGTGTATTTTTGCCCTAGGCCATAGTATTTATTGGTTTCGAGTATCAGACTTGCGAAATTTTGATGGTTTCTCAACCATACCTTAATTTCAAACTCCCATATCTCGCGAACGGATTGACGAACTCGAGAAATTCCTGTTGCGTCTGAAAGTAGAAACTCGCCCGATTACTATGGTGTGTGTACTTTTCCCCTAGGCCACTCCAGTTTTTCGTTTCTAGCATCAGAATTGCGAAAATTTTGATGGTTTCTCAACCATACCTTAACTTCAAACTCTCATATCTCGCGAACGGATTGACGAACTCGAGAAATTCCTGTTGCATCTTAAAGTAGAAACTCGCCCGATTACAAAGGTATGTGTATTTTTCCCCTAGGCCTTTGTAGTTATTGGTTTCGAGTATCAGACTTGCGAAAATTTTGATTGTTTCTCAACCATTCCTTAACTTCAAACTCCCATATCTCTCGAACGGATAGACGAACTCGAAAAATTCCTGTTGCATCTGAAAGTAGAAGCTCGCCCGATTACAAAGGTATGTGTATTTTTCCCCTAGGCCTTTGTAGTTATTTGTTTCGAGTATCAGACTTGCGAAAATTTTGATTGTTTCTCAACCATTCCTCAACTTCAAACTCCCATATCTCTCGAACGGATAGACGAACTCGAAAAATTCCGGTTGCATCTGAAAGTAGAAACTCGCCCGATTACAAAGGTATGTGTATTTTTCCCCTAGGCCTTTGTAGTTATTGGTTTCGAGTTTCAGACTTGCGAAAATTTTGATGGTTCCTCAACCATTCCTTAACTTCAAACTCCCATATCTCGCGAAAGGATTGACGAACTCGAGAAATTCCTGTTGCATCTGAAAGCAGAAACTCGCCCGATTACAAAGGTATGTGTACTTTTCCCCTGGGCCATTCCAGTTATTGGTTTCGAGTATCAGACTTGCGAAAATTTTGATGGTTCCTCAACCATTCCTTAACTTCAAACTCCCATATCTCGCGAAAGGATTGACGAACTCGAGAAATTCCTGTTGCCTCTGAAAGTAGAAAACCTTCCGATTACAACGCTATGTGTATTTTTCCCCTAGGCCATTGTAGTTATTTGTTTCGAGTATCAGACTTGCGAAAATTTTGATTGTTTCTCAACCATTCCTTAACTTCAAACTCCCATATCTCTCGAACGGATAGACGAACTCGAAAAATTCCGGTTGCATCTGAAAGTAGAAACTCGCCCGATTACAAAGGTATGTGTATTTTTACCCTAGGCCTTTGTAGTTATTGGTTTCGAGTATCAGGCTTGCGAAAATTTTGATTGTTTCTCAACCATTCCTTGACTTCAAACTCCCATATCTCTCGAACGGATAGACGAACTCGAAAAATTCCGGTTGCATCTGAAAGTAGAAACTCGCCCGACTACAAAGGTATGTGTATTTTTCCCCTAGGCCTTTGTAGTTATTGGTTTCAAGTTTCAGACTTGCGAAAATTTTGATGGTTCCTCAACCATTCCTTAACTTCAAACTCCCATATCTCGCGAAGGGATTGACGAACTCGAGAAATTCCTGTTGCATCTGAAAGTAGAAACTCGCCCGATTACAAAGGTATGTGTATTTTTCCCCTAGGCCTTTGTAGTTATTTGTTTCGAGTATCAGACTTGCGAAAATTTTGATTGTTTCTCAACCATTCCTTAACTTCAAACTCCCATACCTCGTGAACGGATTGACGAACTCGAGAAATTCCTGTTGCATCTGAAACAGAAACTCGTCCGATTACAACGGTATGTGTATTTTTGCCCTAGGCCATTGTAGTTATTGGTTTCGAGTATCAAACTTGCGAAAATTTTGATGGTTTCTCAACCATTCCTTAAATTCAAACTCCCATATCTCGCGAAAGGATTGACGAACTCGAGAAATTCCTGTTGCATCTGAAAGCAGAAACTCGACCGATTAAAACGGTGTGTGTACTGTTCCCCTAGGCCATTCCGGTTATTGGTTTAGAGTATCAGACTTGCGAAAATTTTTATGGTTTCTCAACCATTCCTTAACTTCAAACTCCCATATCTCGCGAACGGATTGACGAATCCGAAAAATTTCTGTTGCATCTGAAAATAGAAACTCTCCCGGTTACAACGCTATGTGTATTTTTCCCCTAAGCCATTGTAGTTATTGGTTTCGAGTATCAGACTTGCGAAAATTTTGATGGTTTCTCAACCATTCCTTAACTTCACACTCCCATATCTCGCGAACTGATTGACGAACTCGAGAAATTCCTATTGCATCTGAAAGTAGAAACCCGCCCGATTACAAAGGTATGTGTATTTTTGCCTTAGGCCATTCCAGTTATTGGTTTCGAGTATCAGACCAGCAAAATTTTGATGGTTTCTCAACCATTCCTTACCTTCAAACACCTATATCTCGCGAACGGAATGACGAACTCGAGAAATTCCTGTTGTATCTGAAAGTAGAAACTCGCCCGATTACAATGGTGTTTGTACTTTACCTCCAGGCCGTTCCAGTTATTGGTTTCGAGTATCAGACTTGCGAAAATTTTGATGGTTTCTCAACCGTTCCTTAATTACAAACTCCCACATCTCGCGAACGGATTGATGAACTCGAGAAATTCCTGTCGCATCTGAAAGCAGAAACTCGTCCGATTACAACGGTATGTGTATTTTTGCCCTAGGCCATAGAAGTTATTGGTTTCGAGTATCAGACTTGCGAAATTTTGATGCATTCCTTTCTCAAGGATTCCTTAACTTCAAACTCCCATATCTCGCGAACAGATTGACGATCTCGATTATTTCCTGTTGCATCTGAAAGTAGAAACTCGCCCGATTACAACCGCGTGTGTACTTTTCCCCTAGGTCATTCCAGTTATTCGTTTCTAGCATCTGAATTGCGAGAATTTTGATGGTTTCTCAACCATTCCATAACTTCAAACTCCCATATCACGCGAACGGATTTACGAACTCGAGAAATTCCTCTTGCATCTGAAAGTGGAAACTCGTCCGATTACAACGGTATGTGTATTTTTGCCCTAGGCCATAGTAGTTATTGTTTTCGAGTATCAGACTGGCAAAAATTTTGATGGTTTCTCAACCATTCCTTAACTTCAAACTCCCATATCTCGCGAACGGATTGACGAACTCGAGAAATTCCTGTTGCATCTGAAGGTAGAAACTCGCCCGATTACAAAGGTATGTGTATTTTTGCCCTAGGCCATTCCAGTTATTGGTTTCGAGTATCAGACTTGCGAAAATTTTGATGGTTTCTCAAGCATTCCTTAACTTCAAACTTCCATATCTCGCGAACGGATTGACGAACTCGATTATTTCCTGTTGCGTCTGAAAGTAGAAACTCGCCCGATTACAATGGTGTGTGTACTTTTCCCCCAGGTCATTCCAGTTATTCGTTTCTAGCATCAGAATTACGAAAATTTTGATGGTTTCTCAACCATTCCATAACTTCAAACTCCCATATCTCGCGAACGGAATGACGAACTCGAGAAACTCCTGTTGCATCTGAAAGTAGAAACTCGCCCGATTACAAAGGTATGTGTATTTTTGCCCTAGGCCATTGTAGTTATTGGTTTCGAGTATCAAACTTGCGAAAATTTTGATGGTTTCTCAACCATTCCTTAAATTCAAACTCCCATATCTCGCGAAAGGATTGACGAACTCGAGAAATTCCTGTTGCATCTGAAAGCAGAAACTCGACCGATTAAAACGGTGTGTGTACTGTTCCCCTAGGCCATTCCGGTTATTGGTTTAGAGTATCAGACTTGCGAAAATTTTTATGGTTTCTCAACCATTCCTTAACTTCAAACTCCCATATCTCGCGAACGGATTGACGAATCCGAAAAATTTCTGTTGCATCTGAAAATAGAAACTCTCCCGGTTACAACGCTATGTGTATTTTTCCCCTAAGCCATTGTAGTTATTGGTTTCGAGTATCAGACTTGCGAAAATTTTGATGGTTTCTCAACCATTCCTTAACTTCAAACTCCCATATCTCGCGAACTGATTGACGAACTCGAGAAATTCCTATTGCATCTGAAAGTAGAAACCCGCCCGATTACAAAGGTATGTGTATTTTTGCCTTAGGCCATTCCAGTTATTGGTTTCGAGTATCAGACCAGCAAAATTTTGATGGTTTCTCAACCATTCCTTACCTTCAAACACCTATATCTCGCGAACGGAATGACGAACTCGAGAAATTCCTGTTGTATCTGAAAGTAGAAACTCGCCCGATTACAATGGTGTTTGTACTTTACCTCCAGGCCGTTCCAGTTATTGGTTTCGAGTATCAGACTTGCGAAAATTTTGATGGTTCCTCAACCATTCCTTAACTTCAAACTCCCATATCTCGCGAAAGGATTGACGAACTCGAGAAATTCCTGTTGCATCTGAAAGCAGAAACTCGCCCGATTACAAAGGTATGTGTACTTTTCCCCTGGGCCATTCCAGTTATTGGTTTCGAGTATCAGACTTGCGAAAATTTTGATGGTTCCTCAACCATTCCTTAACTTCAAACTCCCATATCTCGCGAAAGGATTGACGAACTCGAGAAATTCCTGTTGCCTCTGAAAGTAGAAAACCTTCCGATTACAACGCTATGTGTATTTTTCCCCTAGGCCATTGTAGTTATTTGTTTCGAGTATCAGACTTGCGAAAATTTTGATTGTTTCTCAACCATTCCTTAACTTCAAACTCCCATATCTCTCGAACGGATAGACGAACTCGAAAAATTCCGGTTGCATCTGAAAGTAGAAACTCGCCCGATTACAAAGGTATGTGTATTTTTACCCTAGGCCTTTGTAGTTATTGGTTTCGAGTATCAGGCTTGCGAAAATTTTGATTGTTTCTCAACCATTCCTTGACTTCAAACTCCCATATCTCTCGAACGGATAGACGAACTCGAAAAATTCCGGTTGCATCTGAAAGTAGAAACTCGCCCGACTACAAAGGTATGTGTATTTTTCCCCTAGGCCTTTGTAGTTATTGGTTTCAAGTTTCAGACTTGCGAAAATTTTGATGGTTCCTCAACCATTCCTTAACTTCAAACTCCCATATCTCGCGAAGGGATTGACGAACTCGAGAAATTCCTGTTGCATCTGAAAGTAGAAACTCGCCCGATTACAAAGGTATGTGTATTTTTCCCCTAGGCCTTTGTAGTTATTTGTTTCGAGTATCAGACTTGCGAAAATTTTGATTGTTTCTCAACCATTCCTTAACTTCAAACTCCCATATCTCGTGAACGGATTGACGAACTCGAGAAATTCCTGTTGCATCTGAAACAGAAACTCGTCCGATTACAACGGTATGTGTATTTTTGCCCTAGGCCATTGTAGTTATTGGTTTCGAGTATCAAACTTGCGAAAATTTTGATGGTTTCTCAACCATTCCTTAAATTCAAACTCCCATATCTCGCGAAAGGATTGACGAACTCGAGAAGTTCCTGTTGCATCTGAAAGCAGAAACTCGACCGATTAAAACGGTGTGTGTACTGTTCCCCTAGGCCATTCCGGTTATTGGTTTAGAGTATCAGACTTGCGAAAATTTTTATGGTTTCTCAACCATTCCTTAACTTCAAACTCCCATATCTCGCGAACGGATTGACGAATCCGAAAAATTTCTGTTGCATCTGAAAATAGAAACTCTCCCGGTTACAACGCTATGTGTATTTTTCCCCTAAGCCATTGTAGTTATTGGTTTCGAGTATCAGACTTGCGAAAATTTTGATGGTTTCTCAACCATTCCTTAACTTCACACTCCCATATCTCGCGAACTGATTGACGAACTCGAGAAATTCCTATTGCATCTGAAAGTAGAAACCCGCCCGATTACAAAGGTATGTGTATTTTTGCCTTAGGCCATTCCAGTTATTGGTTTCGAGTATCAGACCAGCAAAATTTTGATGGTTCCTCAACCATTCCTTAACTTCAAACTCCCATATCTCGCGAAAGGATTGACGAACTCGAGAAATTCCTGTTGCCTCTGAAAGTAGAAAACCTTCCGATTACAACGCTATGTGTATTTTTCCCCTAGGCCATTGTAGTTATTTGTTTCGAGTATCAGACTTGCGAAAATTTTGATTGTTTCTCAACCATTCCTTAACTTCAAACTCCCATATCTCTCGAACGGATAGACGAACTCGAAAAATTCCGGTTGCATCTGAAAGTAGAAACTCGCCCGATTACAAAGGTATGTGTATTTTTACCCTAGGCCTTTGTAGTTATTGGTTTCGAGTATCAGGCTTGCGAAAATTTTGATTGTTTCTCAACCATTCCTTGACTTCAAACTCCCATATCTCTCGAACGGATAGACGAACTCGAAAAATTCCGGTTGCATCTGAAAGTAGAAACTCGCCCGACTACAAAGGTATGTGTATTTTTCCCCTAGGCCTTTGTAGTTATTGGTTTCAAGTTTCAGACTTGCGAAAATTTTGATGGTTCCTCAACCATTCCTTAACTTCAAACTCCCATATCTCGCGAAGGGATTGACGAACTCGAGAAATTCCTGTTGCATCTGAAAGTAGAAACTCGCCCGATTACAAAGGTATGTGTATTTTTCCCCTAGGCCTTTGTAGTTATTTGTTTCGAGTATCAGACTTGCGAAAATTTTGATTGTTTCTCAACCATTCCTTAACTTCAAACTCCCATATCTCGTGAACGGATTGACGAACTCGAGAAATTCCTGTTGCATCTGAAACAGAAACTCGTCCGATTACAACGGTATGTGTATTTTTGCCCTAGGCCATTGTAGTTATTGGTTTCGAGTATCAAACTTGCGAAAATTTTGATGGTTTCTCAACCATTCCTTAAATTCAAACTCCCATATCTCGCGAAAGGATTGACGAACTCGAGAAGTTCCTGTTGCATCTGAAAGCAGAAACTCGACCGATTAAAACGGTGTGTGTACTGTTCCCCTAGGCCATTCCGGTTATTGGTTTAGAGTATCAGACTTGCGAAAATTTTTATGGTTTCTCAACCATTCCTTAACTTCAAACTCCCATATCTCGCGAACGGATTGACGAATCCGAAAAATTTCTGTTGCATCTGAAAATAGAAACTCTCCCGGTTACAACGCTATGTGTATTTTTCCCCTAAGCCATTGTAGTTATTGGTTTCGAGTATCAGACTTGCGAAAATTTTGATGGTTTCTCAACCATTCCTTAACTTCACACTCCCATATCTCGCGAACTGATTGACGAACTCGAGAAATTCCTATTGCATCTGAAAGTAGAAACCCGCCCGATTACAAAGGTATGTGTATTTTTGCCTTAGGCCATTCCAGTTATTGGTTTCGAGTATCAGACCAGCAAAATTTTGATGGTTTCTCAACCATTCCTTACCTTCAAACACCTATATCTCGCGAACGGAATGACGAACTCGAGAAATTCCTGTTGTATCTGAAAGTAGAAACTCGCCCGATTACAATGGTGTTTGTACTTTACCTCCAGGCCGTTCCAGTTATTGGTTTCGAGTATCAGACTTGCGAAAATTTTGATGGTTTCTCAACCGTTCCTTAATTACAAACTCCCACATCTCGCGAACGGATTGATGAACTCGAGAAATTCCTGTCGCATCTGAAAGCAGAAACTCGTCCGATTACAACGGTATGTGTATTTTTGCCCTAGGCCATAGAAGTTATTGGTTTCGAGTATCAGACTTGCGAAATTTTGATGCATTCCTTTCTCAAGGATTCCTTAACTTCAAACTCCCATATCTCGCGAACAGATTGACGATCTCGATTATTTCCTGTTGCATCTGAAAGTAGAAACTCGCCCGATTACAACCGCGTGTGTACTTTTCCCCTAGGTCATTCCAGTTATTCGTTTCTAGCATCTGAATTGCGAGAATTTTGATGGTTTCTCAACCATTCCATAACTTCAAACTCCCATATCACGCGAACGGATTTACGAACTCGAGAAATTCCTCTTGCATCTGAAAGTGGAAACTCGTCCGATTACAACGGTATGTGTATTTTTGCCCTAGGCCATAGTAGTTATTGTTTTCGAGTATCAGACTGGCAAAAATTTTGATGGTTTCTCAACCATTCCTTAACTTCAAACTCCCATATCTCGCGAACGGATTGACGAACTCGAGAAATTCCTGTTGCATCTGAAGGTAGAAACTCGCCCGATTACAAAGGTATGTGTATTTTTGCCCTAGGCCATTCCAGTTATTGGTTTCGAGTATCAGACTTGCGAAAATTTTGATGGTTTCTCAAGCATTCCTTAACTTCAAACTTCCATATCTCGCGAACGGATTGACGAACTCGATTATTTCCTGTTGCGTCTGAAAGTAGAAACTCGCCCGATTACAATGGTGTGTGTACTTTTCCCCCAGGTCATTCCAGTTATTCGTTTCTAGCATCAGAATTACGAAAATTTTGATGGTTTCTCAACCATTCCATAACTTCAAACTCCCATATCTCGCGAACGGAATGACGAACTCGAGAAACTCCTGTTGCATCTGAAAGTAGAAACTCGCCCGATTACAAAGGTATGTGTATTTTTGCCCTAGGCCATTGTAGTTATTGGTTTCGAGTATCAAACTTGCGAAAATTTTGATGGTTTCTCAACCATTCCTTAAATTCAAACTCCCATATCTCGCGAAAGGATTGACGAACTCGAGAAATTCCTGTTGCATCTGAAAGCAGAAACTCGACCGATTAAAACGGTGTGTGTACTGTTCCCCTAGGCCATTCCGGTTATTGGTTTAGAGTATCAGACTTGCGAAAATTTTTATGGTTTCTCAACCATTCCTTAACTTCAAACTCCCATATCTCGCGAACGGATTGACGAATCCGAAAAATTTCTGTTGCATCTGAAAATAGAAACTCTCCCGGTTACAACGCTATGTGTATTTTTCCCCTAAGCCATTGTAGTTATTGGTTTCGAGTATCAGACTTGCGAAAATTTTGATGGTTTCTCAACCATTCCTTAACTTCAAACTCCCATATCTCGCGAACTGATTGACGAACTCGAGAAATTCCTATTGCATCTGAAAGTAGAAACCCGCCCGATTACAAAGGTATGTGTATTTTTGCCTTAGGCCATTCCAGTTATTGGTTTCGAGTATCAGACCAGCAAAATTTTGATGGTTTCTCAACCATTCCTTACCTTCAAACACCTATATCTCGCGAACGGAATGACGAACTCGAGAAATTCCTGTTGTATCTGAAAGTAGAAACTCGCCCGATTACAATGGTGTTTGTACTTTACCTCCAGGCCGTTCCAGTTATTGGTTTCGAGTATCAGACTTGCGAAAATTTTGATGGTTTCTCAACCGTTCCTTAATTACAAACTCCCACATCTCGCGAACGGATTGATGAACTCGAGAAATTCCTGTCTAATCTGAAAGCAGAAACTCGTCCGATTACAACGGTATGTGTATTTTTGCCCTAGGCCATAGAAGTTATTGGTTTCGAGTATCAGACTTGCGAAATTTTGATGCATTCCTTTCTCAAGGATTCCTTAACTTCAAACTCCCATATCTCGCGAACAGATTGACGATCTCGATTATTTCCTGTTGCATCTGAAAGTAGAAACTCGCCCGATTACAACCGCGTGTGTACTTTTCCCCTAGGTCATTCCAGTTATTCGTTTCTAGCATCTGAATTGCGAGAATTTTGATGGTTTCTCAACCATTCCATAACTTCAAACTCCCATATCACGCGAACGGATTGACGAACTCGAGAAATTCCTCTTGCATCTGAAAGTGGAAACTCGTCCGATTACAACGGTATGTGTATTTTTGCCCTAGGCCATAGTAGTTATTGTTTTCGAGTATCAGACTGGCAAAAATTTTGATGGTTTCTCAACCATTCCTTAACTTCAAACTCCCATATCTCGCGAACGGATTGACGAACTCGAGAAATTCCTGTTGCATCTGAAGGTAGAAACTCGCCCGATTACAAAGGTATGTGTATTTTTGCCCTAGGCCATTCCAGTTATTGGTTTCGAGTATCAGACTTGCGAAAATTTTGATGGTTTCTCAAGCATTCCTTAACTTCAAACTTCCATATCTCGCGAACGGATTGACGAACTCGATTATTTCCTGTTGCGTCTGAAAGTAGAAACTCGCCCGATTACAATGGTGTGTGTACTTTTCCCCCAGGTCATTCCAGTTATTCGTTTCTAGCATCAGAATTACGAAAATTTTGATGGTTTCTCAACCATTCCATAACTTCAAACTCCCATATCTCGCGAACGGAATGACGAACTCGAGAAACTCCTGTTGCATCTGAAAGTAGAAACTCGCCCGATTACAAAGGTATGTGTATTTTTCCCCTAAGCCTTTGTAGTTATTGGTTTCGAGTATCAGACTTGCGAAAATTTTGATCGTTTCTCAACCGTTCCTTAATTTCAAACTCCCATATCTCGCGAACGGATTCACGAACTCGAGAAATTCCTGTTGCATCTGGAAGAAGAAACTCTCCCGATTACAACGGCATGTGTATTTTTCCCCTAAGCCTTTGTAGTTATTGGTTTCGAGTATCAGACTTGCGAAAATTTTGATCGTTTCTCAACCGTTCCTTAATTTCAAACTCCCATATCTCGGGAACGGATTCACGAACTCGAGACATTCCTGTTGCATCTGAAACCAGAAACTCGTCCGATTACAACGGTTTGTGTATTTTTGCCCTAGGCCATAGTAGTTATTGGTTTCGAGTATCAGACTTGCGAGAATTTTGACGGTTTCTCAACCATTCCTTAACTTCAAACTCCCATATCTCGCGATCGGATTGACGAACTCGATTATTTCCTGTTGCGTCTGAAAGTAGAAAGTCGACCGATTACAATGGTGTGTGTACTTTCCCCCAGGTCATTCCAGTTATTCGTTTCTAGCATCAGAGTTACGAAAATTTTGATAGTTTCTCAACCATTCCTTAACTTCAAACTCCCATATCTCGGGAACGGAATGACGAACTCGAGAAACTCCTGTTGCATCTGAAATTAGAAACTCGCCCGATTACAAAGGTATGTGTATTTTTCCCATAAGCCTTTGTAGTTATTGGTTTCGAGTATCAGACTTGCGAAAATTTTGATGGTTTCTCAAGCATTCCTTAACTTCAAACACCCATATCTCGCGAACGGATTGACGAACTCGATTATTTCCTGTTGCATATGAAAGTAGAAAGTCGACCGCTTACAACAGTATGTGTATTTTTGCCCTAGGCCATAGTAGTTATTGTTTTCGAGTATCAGATTGGCAAAAATTTTGATGGTTTCTCAACCATTCCTTAACTTCAAACTCCCATATCTCGCGAACGGATTGACGAACTCGATTATTTCCTGTTGCGTCTGAAAGTAGAAAGTCGAGCGATTACAATGGTGTGTGTACTTTTCCCCCAGGTCATTCCAGTTATTCGTTTCTAGCATCAGAGTTACGAACATTTTGATGATTTCTCAACCATTCCTTAACTTCAAACTCCCATATCTCGCGTACGGATTGACGAACTCGATAAACTCCTGTTGCATCTGAAACCAGAAACTCGTCCGATTACAATGGTTCGTGTTTTTTTCCCTTAGGCCTTTGTAGTTATTGGTTTCGAGTATCAGACTTGCGAAAATTTTGATGGTTTCTCAAGCATTCCTTAACTTCAAACACCCATATCTCGCGAACGGATTGACGAACTCGATTATTTCCTGTTGCATATGAAAGTAGAAAGTCGACCGCTTACAACAGTATGTGTATTTTTCCCCTAGGCCATCGTAGTTATTGGTTTCGAGTATCAGACTTGGGAAAATTTTGATGGTTTCTCAACCGTTCCTTAATTTCAAACTCCCATATCTCGCGAACGGATTCACGAACTCGAGAAGTTCCTGTTGCATCTGAAACCAGAAACTCGTCCGATTATAACGGTTTGTGTATTTTTGTCCTAGGCCATAGTAGTTATTGGTTTCGAGTATCAGACTTGCGAAAATCTTTATGGTTTCTCAACCGTTCCTTAAGTCCAAACTCCCATATTTCGCGAACGGATTGACGAATCCGAAAAATTTCTGTTGCATCTGAAAGCAGAAACCCGTCCGATTACAACGGTATGTGTATTTTTGCCCTAGGGTATAGTAGTTATTCGTTTCTAGCATCAGAATTGCGAAAATTTTGATGGTTCCTCAACCATTCCTTAACTTCAAACTCCCATATCTCGCGAACGGATTGACGAACTCGATTATTTCCTGTTGCGTCTGAAAGTAGAAAGTCGAGCGATTACAATGGTGTGTGTACTTTCCCCCAGGTCATTCCAGTTATTCGTTTCTAGCATCAGAGTTACGAAAATTTTGATGGTTTCTCAACCATTCCTTAACTTCAAACTCCCATATCTCGGGAACGGAATGACGAACTCGAGAAACTCCTGTTGCATCTGAAATTAGAAACTCGCCCGATTACAAAGGTATGTGTATTTTTCCCATAAGCCTTTGTAGTTATTGGTTTCGAGTATCAGACTTTCGAAAATTTTGATGGTTTCTCAAGCATTCCTTAACTTCAAACACCCATATCTCGCGAACGGATTGACGAACTCGATTATTTCCTGTTGCATATGAAAGTAGAAAGTCGACCGCTTACAACAGTATGTGTATTTTTCCCCTAGGCCATCGTAGTTATTGGTTTCGAGTATCAGACTTGCGAAAATTTTGATGGTTTCTCAACCGTTCCTTAACTTCAAACTCCCATATCTCGCGAACGGATTGACGAACTCGATTATTTCCTGTTGCGTCTGAAAGTAGAAAGTCGAGCGATTACAATGGTGTGTGTACTTTTCCCCCAGGTCATTCCAGTTATTCGTTTCTAGCATCAGAGTTACGAACATTTTGATGATTTCTCAACCATTCCTTAACTTCAAACTCCCATATCTCGCGTACGGATTGACGAACTCGATAAACTCCTGTTGCATCTGAAACCAGAAACTCGTCCGATTACAACGGTTCGTGTTTTTTTCCCTTAGGCCTTTGTAGTTATTGGTTTCGAGTATCAGACTTGCGAAAATTTTGATGGTTTCTCAAGCATTCCTTAACTTCAAACACCCATATCTCGCGAACGGATTGACGAACTCGATTATTTCCTGTTGCATATGAAAGTAGAAAGTCGACCGCTTACAACAGTATGTGAATTTTTCCCCTAGGCCATCGTAGTTATTGGTTTCGAGTATCAGACTTGGGAAAATTTTGATGGTTTCTCAACCGTTCCTTAATTTCAAACTCCCATATCTCGCGAACGGATTCACGAACTCGAGAAATTCCTGTTGCATCTGAAACCAGAAACTCGTCTGATTATAACGGTTTGGGTATTTTTGTCCTAGGCCATAGTAGTTATTGGTTTCGAGTATCAGACTTGCGAAAATCTTTATGGTTTCTCAACCGTTCCTTAAGTCCAAACTCCCATATTTCGCGAACGGATTGACGAATCCGAAAAATTTCTGTTGCATCTGAAAGCAGAAACCCGTCCGATTACAACGGTATGTGTATTTTTGCCCTAGGGTATAGTAGTTATTCGTTTCTAGCATCAGAATTGCGAAAATTTTGATGGTTCCTCAACCATTCCTTAACTTCAAACTCCCACATCTCGCGAACGGATTGACGAACTCGAAAAATTCCTGTAACATCTGAAAGTAGAAACTCGCGCGATTGCAAAGGAATGTGTATTTTTCCCCTAGGCCATAGTAGTAATTGGTTTCGAGTATCAGACTTGCGAAAATTGTGATGGTTTCTCAACCATTGCTTAATTTAAAACTCCCATATCTCGCGAACGGACTGACGAAATCGAGAAATTCCTCTTGCATCTGAAAGTAGAAACTCGCCCGATTACAAACGTATGTGTATTTTTGCCCTAGGCCATTCCAGTTATTGGTTTCGAGTATCAGACGAACGAAAATTTTGATGGTTTCTCAACCATTCCTTACCTTCAAACACCCATATCTCGCGAACGGAATGACGAACTCGAGAAATTCCTGTTGCATCTGAAAGTAGAAACTCGCCCGATTACAAAGGTATGTGTTTTTTTCCCCTAGGCCTTTGTAGTTATTGGTTTCGAGTATCAGACTTGCGAAAATTTTGATGGTTTCTCAAGCATTCCTTAACTTCAAACTCCCATATCTCGCGAACGGATTGACGAACTCGAGAAACTCCTGTTGCATCTGAAAGTAGAAACTCGCCCGATTACAAAGGTATGTGTATTTTTCCCCTAGGCCATAGTAGTAATTGTTTTCGAGTATCAGACTTGCGAAAATTTTGATGGTTTCTCAACCATTCCTTAACTTCAAAATCCCATAACTCGCGAACGGGTTGACATACTCAAGAAGTTCCTGTTGCATCTGAAAGTAGAAACTCGCCCAATTACAAAGGTATATGTATTTTTCCCCTAGGCCGCAGTAGTGATTGGTTTCGAGTATCAGACTTGCGAAAATTGTGATTGTTTCTCAAGCATTCCTTAACTTCAAACTCCCACATCTCGCGAACGGATTGACGAACTCGATTATTTCCTGTTGCATATGAAAGTAGAAAGTCGACCGATTACAAAGGTATGTGTATTTTTCCCCTAAGCCTTTGTAATTATTGGTTTCGTGTATCAGACTTGCAAAAATTTTTATGGTTTCTCAACCATTCCTTAACTCCAAACTCCCATATTTCGCGAACGGATTGACGACTCCGAAAAATTTCTGCTGCATCTGAAAATAGAAACTCTCCCGATTACAACGCTATGTGTATTTTTCCCCTAGGCCATTGTAGTTATTGGTTTCGAGTATCAGACTTGCGAAAATTTTGATGGTTTCTCAAGCGTTCCTTAACCTCTAACTCCCATATCTCGCGAACGGATTGACGAACTCGATTATTTCCTGTTGCATCTGAAAGTAGAAACTCGACAGATTAGAATGGTGTGTGTACTTTTCCCCTAGGTCATTCCAGTTATTCGTTTCTAGCATCAGAATTGCGAAAATTTTGATGGTTTCTCAACCATTCCTTAACTTCAATCTCCCATATCTCGCGAACGGATTGACGAACTCGAGAAATTCCTGTTGCATCTGAAAGTAGAAACTCGCGCGATTACAAAGGTATGTGTATTTTCCGCCTAGGCCATAGTAGTTATTGGTTTCTAGTATCAGACTTGCGAAAATTGTGATGGTTTCTCAACCATTCCTTAATTTCAAACTCCCATATCTCGTGAACGGATTCACGAACTCGAGAAATTCCTGTTGCATGTGAAACCAGAAACCCGTCCGATTACAACGGTATGTGTGTTTTTGCCCTAGGCCATAGCAGTTATTGGTTTCGAGTATCAGAATTGCGAAAATTTGGATGATTTCTCAACCATTCCTTACCTTCAAACACCCATATCTCGCGAACGGAATGACGAACTCGAGAAATTCCTGTTGCATCTGAAACCAGAACCTCGTCCGATTACAACGGTTTGTGTATTTTTGCGCTAGGCCATAGTAGTTATTGGTTTCGAGTATCAGACTTGCGAAAATTTTTATGGTTTCTCAACCATTCCTTAACTCCAAACTCCCATATTTCGCGAACGGATTGACGACTCCGAAAAATTTCTGTTGCATCTGAAAATAGAAACTCTCCCGATTACAACGCTATGTGTATTTTTCCCCTAGGCCATTGTAGTTATTGTTTTCGAGTATCAGACTTGCGAAAATTGTGATGGTTTCTCAACCATTCCTTAATTTCAAACTCCCATATCTCGCGAACGGATTGACGAACACGAGAAATTCCGGTTGCATCTGGAAGAAGAAACTCTCCCGATTACAACGCTATGTGTATTTTTCCCCTAGGCCATTGTAGTTATTGGTTTCGAGTATCAGACTTGCGAAAATTGTGATGGTTTCTCAACCATTCCTTAATTTCAAACTCCCATATCTCGCGAACGGATTGACGAACTCGATTATTTCCTATTGCATCTGAAAGTAGAAACTTGACCGATTAGAATGGTGTGTGTACTTTTCCCCTAGGTCATTCCAGTTATTCGTTTCTAGCATCAGAATTGCGAAAATTTTGATGGTTTCTCAACCATTCCTTAACTTCAAACTCCCATATCTCGCGTACGGATTGACGAACACGAGAAAATCCGGTTGCATCTGGAAGAAGAAACTCTCCCGATTACAACGGTATGTGTATTTTACCCCTAAGCCTTTGTAGTTATTGGTTTCGAGTATCAGACTTGCGAAAATTTTGATGGTTACTCAACCGTTCCTTAATTTCAAACTCCCATATCTCGCGAACGGATTGACGAACTCGAGAAATTCCTGTTGCATCTGAAACCAGAAACTCGTCCGATTACAACGGTATGTGTATTTTTGCCCTAGGCCAAAGTAATTACTGGTATCGAGTATCAGATTTGCGAAAATTTTGATGGTTTCTCAACCATTCCTTAACTTCAAACTCCGATACCTCGCGAACGGATTGGCGATCTCGAGAAGTTCCTGTTGCATCTGAAAGTAGAAACTTGCCCGATTACAATGGTGTGTGTACTTTTCCCCTAGGCCGTTTCAGTTATTGGTTTCGAGTATTAGATTTGCGAAAATTTTGATGGTTTCTCAACCATTCCTTAATTTCAAACTCCCATATCTCGCGAACGGATTGACGAACTCGATTATTTCCTGTTGCATCTGAAAGTAGAAACTCGACCGATTAGAATGGTGTGTGTACTTTTCCCCTAGGTCATTCCAGTTATTCGTTTCTAGCATCAGAATTGCGAAAATTTTGATGGTTTCTCAACCATTCCTTAACTTCAAACTCCCATATCTCGCGTACGGATTGACGAACACGAGAAAATCCGGTTGCATCTGGAAGAAGAAACTCTCCCGATTACAACGGTATGTGTATTTTACCCCTAAGCCTTTGTAGTTATTGGTTTCGAGTATCAGACTTGCGAAAATTTTTATGGTTTCTCAACCATTCCTTAACACCAAACTCCCATATTTCGCGAACGGATTCACGACTCCGAAAAATTTCTGTTGCATCTGAAAATAGAAACTCTCCCGATTACAACGCTATGTGAATTTTTCCCCTAGGCCATTGTAGTTATTGGTTTCGAGTGTCAGACTTGAGAAAATTTTGATGGTTTCTCAACCATTCCTTACCTTCAAGCACCCATATCTCGCGAAGGGAGTGACGAACTCGAGAAATTCCTGTTGTATCTGAAAATAGAAACGCGCCCGATTACAATGGTGTGTGTACTTTTCCCCTAGGCCATTCCTGTTATTGGTTTCGTGTAACAGACTTGCGGTAATTTTGATGGTTTCTCAACCATTCCTTAACTTCAAACTCCCATATCTCGCGAACGGATTGACGAACTCGATTATTTCCTGTTGCATCTGAAAGTAGAAACTCGACCGATTAGAATGGTGTGTGTACTTTTCCCCTAGGTCATTCCAGTTATTCGTTTCTAGCATCAGAATTGCGAAAATTTTGATGGTTTCTCAACCATTCCTTAATTTCAAACTCCCATATCTCGCGAACGGACTGACGAACTCGAGAAATTCCTGTTGCTTCTGAAAGTAGAAACTCGCCCCATTACAACGGTGTTTGTACTTTTCCCCTAGGCCGTTCCAGTTATTGGTTTCGAGTATCAGACTTGCGAAAATTTTTACGGTTTCTCAACCATTCCTTAACTTCAAACTCACATATCTCGCAAACGGATTGACGAACTCGAGCAATTCCGGTTGCATCTGGAAGTTGAAATTCTCCCGATTACAGCGGTATGTGTATTTTTCCCCTAAGCCTTTGTAGTTGTTGGTTTCGAGTATCAGACTTGCGAAAATTTTGATGGTTACTCAACCGTTCCTTAATTTCAAACTCCCATATCTCGCGAACGGATTGACGAACTCGAGAAATTCCTGTTGCATCTGAAACCAGAAACTCGTCCGATTACAACGGTATGTGTATTTTTGCCCTAGGCCATAGTAATTACTGGTATCGAGTATCAGATTTGCGAAAATTTTGATGGTTTCTCAACCATTCCTTAACTTCAAACTCCGATACCTCGCGAACGGATTGGCGATCTCGAGAAGTTCCTGTTGCATCTGAAAGTAGAAACTTGCCCGATTACAATGGTGTGTGTACTTTTCCCCTAGGTCATTCCAGTTATTGGTTTCGAGTATCAGACTTGCGAAAATTTTTATGGTTTCTCAACCATTCCTTAACTCCAAACTCCCATATTTCGCGAACGGATTCACGACTCCGAAAAATTTCTGTTGCATCTGAAAATAGAAACTCTCCCGATTACAACGCTATGTGAATTTTTCCCCTAGGCCATTGTAGTTATTGGTTTCGAGTGTCAGACTTGAGAAAATTTTGATGGTTTCTCAACCATTCCTTACCTTCAAGCACCCATATCTCGCGAAGGGAGTGACGAACTCGAGAAATTCCTGTTGTATCTGAAAATAGAAACGCGCCCGATTACAATGGTGTGTGTACTTTTCCCCTAGGCCATTCCTGTTATTGGTTTCGTGTAACAGACTTGCGGTAATTTTGATGGTTTCTCAACCATTCCTTAACTTCAAACTCCCATATCTCGCGAACGGATTGACGAACTCGATTATTTCCTGTTGCATCTGAAAGTAGAAACTCGACCGATTAGAATGGTGTGTGTACTTTTCCCCTAGGTCATTCCAGTTATTCGTTTCTAGCATCAGAATTGCGAAAATTTTGATGGTTTCTCAACCATTCCTTAATTTCAAACTCCCATATCTCGCGAACGGATTGACGAACTCGAGAAATTCCTGTTGCTTCTGAAAGTAGAAACTCGCCCCATTACAACGGTGTTTGTACTTTTCCCCTAGGCCGTTCCAGTTATTGGTTTCGAGTATCAGACTTGCGAAAATTTTTACGGTTTCTCAACCATTCCTTAACTTCAAACTCACATATCTCGCAAACGGATTGACGAACTCGAGCAATTCCGGTTGCATCTGGAAGTTGAAACTCTCCCGATTACAGCGGTATGTGTATTTTTCCCCTAAGCCTTTGTAGTTGTTGGTTTCGAGTATCAGACTTGCGAAAATTTTGATGGTTTCTCAACCATTCCTTAACTTCAAACTCCCACATCTCGCGAACGGATTGACGAACTCGAGAAATTCCTGTTGCATCTGAAAGTAGAAACTCGCCCCATTACAACGGTGTTTGTACTTTTCCCCTAGGCCGTTCCAGTTATTGGTTTCGAGTAACAGATTTGCGAAAATTTTGATGGTTTCTCAACCATTCCTTAACTTCGAACTCCCATACCTCGCGAACGGATTCAGGAACTCGAGAAATTCCTGTTGCATCTGATAGTGGAAACTCGCCCGATTACAAACGTATGTGTAATCTTCCCGTAGGCCTTTTTAGTTATGGGTTTCGAGTATCAGACTTGCGAAAATTTTTACGGTTTCTCAACCATTCCTTAACTTCAAACTCACATATCTCGCAAACGGATTGACGAACTCGAGCAATTCCGGTTGCATCTGGAAGTTGAAATTCTCCCGATTACAGCGGTATGTGTATTTTTCCCCTAAGCCTTTGTAGTTGTTGGTTTCGAGTATCAGACTTGCGAAAATTTTGATGGTTACTCAACCGTTCCTTAATTTCAAACTCCCATATCTCGCGAACGGATTGACGAACTCGAGAAATTCCTGTTGCATCTGAAACCAGAATCTCGTCCGATTACAACGGTATGTGTATTTTTGCCCTAGGCCATAGTAATTACTGGTATCGAGTATCAGATTTGCGAAAATTTGGATGGTTTCTCAACCATTCCTTAACTTCAAACTCCGATACCTCGCGAACGGATTGGCGATCTCGAGAAGTTCCTGTTGCATCTGAAAGTAGAAACTTGCCCGATTACAATGGTGTGTGTACTTTTCCCCTAGGCCGTTCCAGTTATTGGTTTCGAGTATTAGATTTGCGAAAATTTTGATGGTTTCTCAACCATTCCTTAATTTCAAACTCCCATATCTCGCGAACGGATTGACGAACTCGATTATTTCCTGTTGTATCTGAAAGTAGAAACTCGCCCGATTACAATGGTGTGTGTACTTTTCCCCTAGGCCATTCCTGTTATTGGTTTCGTGTAACAGACTTGTGATAATTATGATGGTTTCTCAACCATTCCTTAACTTCAAACTCCCATAACTCGCGAACGGATTGACGAACTCGTGAAATTCCTGTTGCATCTGAAAGCAGAAACTCGTCCGATTACAACGCTATGTGAATTTTTGCCCTAGGCCATAGTAATTACTGGTATCGAGTATCAGATTTGCGAAAATTTGGATGGTTTCTCAACCATTCCTTAACTTCAAACTCCGATACCTCGCGAACGGATTGGCGATCTCGAGAAGTTCCTGTCGCTTCTGAAAGTAGAAACTTGCCTGATTACAATGGTGTGTGTACTTTTCCCCTAGGCCGTTCCAGTTATTGGTTTCGAGTATCAGACTTGCGAAAATATTGTTGGTTTCTCAACCATTCCTTAACTTCAAACTCCGATACCTCGCGAACGGATTGACGAACTCGAGAAATTCCTGTTGCATCTGAAAGTAGAAACTCGCCCGATTACAAAGGTATTTGTGTTTTTCCCCTAGCCCTTTTTAGTTACTGTTTCGAGTATCAGACTTGCGAAAATTTTGATGGTTTCTCAAGCATTCCTTAACTTCAAACTCCCATATCTCGCGAACGGATAGACGAACTCGATTATTTCCTGTTGCATCTGAAAGTAGAAAGTCTACCGATTACAATGGTGTGTGTACTTTTCCCCTAGGTCATTCCAGTTATTCGATTCTACCAACAGAATTGCGATAATTTTGATGGTTTCGCAACCATTCCTTAACTTCAAACTCCGATATCTCGCGAACGGATTGACGAGCTCGAGAAATTCCTGTTGCATCTGAAAGTATAAACTCGCCCGATTTCAAAGGTATGTGTATTTTTCCACTAGGGCTTTGTAGTTATTGGTTTCGAGTATCAGACTTGCGAAAATTTTGATGGTTTCTCAAGCATTCCTTAACTTCAAACTCCCATATCTCGCCAACGGATAGACGAACTCGATTATTTCCTGTTGCATCTGAAAGTAGAAATTCTACCGATTACAATGGTGTGTGTACTTTTCCCCTAGGTCATTCCAGTTATTCGTTTCTAGCATCAGAATTGCGAAAATTTTGATGGTTTCTCAACCATTCCTTAACTTCATTCTCCCATATCTCGCGAACGGATTGACGAACTCGAGAAGTTACTGTCGCCTCTGAAAGTAAAAACTTGCACGATTACAATGGTGTATGTATTTTTCCCCTAGGTCATTCGAGTTATTCGTTTCTAGCATCAGAATTGCGAAAATATTTAAGGTTTCTCAACCATTCCTTAAATTCAAACTCCCATATCTCGCGAACGGATTGACGAACTCGAGGAATTCCTGTTGCATCTGAAAGTAGAAACTCGCCTCATTACAATGGTGTGTGTACTTTTCCCCTAGGCCATTCCAGTTATGGTTTCGAGTATCACACTTGCGAAAATTTTGATGGTTTCTCAACCATTCCTTAACTTCAAACTCCCATATCTCGCGAACGGATTGACGAACTCGAGAAATTCCTGTTGCATCTGAAATTGGAAACTCGCCCCATTACAGTGGTGTGTGTACTTTTTCCCTAGGCCGTTCCAGTTATTGGTTTCGAGTATCAGACTTGCGAAAATTTTGATGTTTTCTCAACCGTTGCTTAATTTCAAACTCCCATATCTCGCGAACGAATTGACGAACTCGAGAAATTCCTGTTGCATCTGAGAGGCATAAACTCGTCCGATTACAACGGTATGTGCATTTATGCCCTAGGCCATAGTAGTTATTGGTTTCGAGTATCAGACTTGCGAAAACTGTGATGGTCTCTCAACCATTCCTTAACTTCAAACTCCCATATCTCGCGAACGGATTGACGAACTCGAGGAATTCCTGTTGCACCTGAATGTAGAAACTCGCCCCATTACAATGGCGTGTGTACTTTTTCCCTAGGTCATTCCAGTTATTCGTTTCTAGCATCAGAATTGCGAAAATTTTGATGGTTTCTCAACCATTCCTTAACTTCAAACTCCCATATCTCGCGAAAGGATTGACGAACTCGAGGAATTCCTGTTGCATCTGAAAGTAGAAACGCGCCCCATTACAATGGTGTTTGTACTTTTCCCCTAGGCCATCCCAGTTATTGGTTTCGAGTATCAGTTTTGCGAAAATTTTGATGGTTTCTCAACCGTTCCTTAATTTCAAACTCCCATATCTCGCGAACGACTGACGAGCTCGAGAAATTCCTGTTGCATCTGAAAGCAGAAACTCGCCCGATTACAAAGGTATTTGTATTTTTGCCCTGGGCCATAGTAGTTATTGGTTTCGAGTATCAGACTTGCGAAAATGTTGATGGTTTCTCAACCGTTCCTTAACTTCAAACTCCGATACCTCGCGAACGGATTGGCGAACTCGAGAAGTTCCTGTTGCACTTGAAAGTAGAAACTTCAACACCGATTACAATCTTGTATGTAATTTTCCCCTAGGCCATTCCAGTTATTGGTTTCGAGTATCAGACTTGCGAAAATTTTGATG
The DNA here is from genome assembly GCF_051014685.1 of Ptiloglossa arizonensis. NCBI lineage: Eukaryota > Metazoa > Arthropoda > Insecta > Hymenoptera > Colletidae > Ptiloglossa > Ptiloglossa arizonensis. The sequence goes on along the minus strand of NW_027478639.1, from coordinate 266,387 downwards.
GTTCCTTAACTTCAAACTCCCATATATCGCGAACGGATTGACGAACTCGAGGAATTCCTGTTGCATCTGAAAGTAGAAACTCGCCTCATTACAATGGTGTGTGTACTTTTCCCCTAGGCCATTCCAGTTATGGTTTCGAGTATCACACTTGCGAAAATTTTGATGGTTTCTCAACCATTCCTTAACTTCAAACTCCCATATCTCGCGAACGGATTGACGAACTCGAGAAATTGCTGTTGCATCTGAAAGTAGAAACTCGCCCCATTACAAAGGTGTGTGTAACTTTCCCCTAGGATATTCCAGTTATTGTTTTCGAGTATCAGACTTGCGAAAATTTTGCTGGTTTCTCAATCATTCCTTAACTTCAAACTCCCATATCTCGCGAACGGGTTGACGAGCTCGAGAAATTTCTGTAGCATCTGAAAGTAGAAACTCGCCCCATTAGAATGGTGTGTGTAATTTTCCCCTAGGCCATTCCAGTTATAGGTTTCGAGTATCAGACTTGCGAAAATTTTGATGGTTCCTTAACCATTCCTTAACTTCAAACTCCCATATCTCGCGAAAGGATTGACGAACTCGTGAAATTCCTGTAGCATCTGAAAGTAGAAACTCGCCCCATTACAATGGTGTGTGTACTTTTCCCCTAGGCCATTCCAGTTATGGTTTCGAGTATCACACTTGCGAAAATTTTGATGGTTTCTCAACCATTCCTTAACTTCAAACTCCCATATCTCGCGAACGGATTGACGAACTCGAGAAATTGCTGTTGCATCTGAAAGTAGAAACTCGCCCCATTACAATGGTGTGTGTCCTTTCCCCCTAGGCCGTTCCAGTTATTGGTTTCGAGTATCAGTTTTGCGAAAATTTTGATGTTTTCTCAACCGTTCCTTAATTTCAAACTCCCATATCTCGCGAACGAATTGACGAACTCGAGAAATTCCTGTTGCATCTGAAAGCAGAAACTCGTCCGATTACAACGGTATGTGTATTTTTGCCCTAGGCCATAGTAGTTATTGGTTTCGAGTATCAGACTTTCGAAAATTGTTATGGTTTCTCAACCATTCCTTAACTTCAAACTCCCATATCTCGCGAACGGATTGACGAACTCGAGGAATTCCTGTTGCATCTGAAAGTAGAAACACGCCCCATTACAATGGTGTGTGTACTTTTCCCCTAGGCCATTCCAGTTATTGGTTTCGAGTATCAGTTTTGCGAAAATTTTGATGTCTTCTCAACCGTTCCTTAATTTCAAACTCCCATATCTCGCGAACGAATTGACGAACTCGAGAAATTCCTGTTGCATCTGAAAGCAGAAACTCGTCCGATTACAACGGTATGTGTATTTTTGCCCTAGGCCATAGTAGTTATTGGTTTCGAGTATCAGACTTGCGAAAATTGTTATGGTTTCTCAACCATTCCTTAACTTCAAACTCCCATATCTCGCGAACGGATTGACGAACTCGAGGAATTCCTGCTGCATCTGAAAGTAGAAACACGCCCCATTACAATGGTGTGTGTACTTTTCCCCTAGGCCATTCCAGTTATTGGTTTCGAGTATCAGATTTGCGAAAATTTTCATGGTTTCTCAACCGTTCCTTAATTTCAAACTCCCATATCTCGCGAACGACTGACGAGCTCGAAAAATTCCTGTTGCATCTGAAAGTATAGACTCGTCCGATTACAAAGGTATGTGTAATTTTCCCCTAGGCCATTCCAGTTATTGGTTTCGAGTATCAGACTTGCGAAAATTTTGATGGTTTCTCAACCATTCCTTAACTTTAAACTCCCATATATCGCGAACGGATTGACGAACTCGAGGAATTCCTGTTGCATCTGAAAGTAGAAACTCGCCACATTACAATGGTGTGTGTACTTTTCCCCTAGGCCATTCCAGTTATGGTTTCGAGTATCACACTTGCGAAAATTTTGATGGTTTCTCAACCATTCCTTAACTTCAAACTCCCATATCTCGCGAACGGATTGACGAACTCCAGAAATTCCTGTTGCATCTGAAAGTAGAAACTCGCCCCATTAGAATGGTGTGTGTAATTTTCCCCTAGGCCATTCCAGTTATTGGTTTCGAGTATCACACTTGCGAAAATTTTGATGGTTTCTCAACCATTCCTTAACTTCAAACTCCCATATCTCGCGAACGGATTGACGAACTCCAGAAATTCCTGTTGCATCTGAAAGTAGAAACTCGCCCCATTAGAATGGTGTGTGTAATTTTCCCCTAGGCCATTCCAGTTATTGGTTTCGAGTATCAGACTTGCGAAAATTTTGATGTTTTCTCAACCATTGCTTAATTTCAAACTCCCATATCTCGCGAACGAATTGACAAACACGAGAAATTCCTGTTGCATCTGAGAGGCATAAACTCGTCCGATTACAATGGTGTGTGTACTTTTCCCCTAGGCCATTCCAGTTATTGGTTTCGAGTATCAGTTTTGCGAAAATTTTCATGGTTTCTCAACCGTTCCTTAATTTCAAACTCCCATATCTCGCGAACGACTGACGAGCTCGAAAATTTCCTGTTGCATCTGAAAGTATAGACTCGCCCGATTACAAAGGTATGTGTAATTTTCCCCTAGGCCATTCCAGTTATTGGTTTCGAGTATCACACTTGCGAAAATTTTGATGGTTTCTCAACCATTCCTTAACTTCAAACTCCCATATATCGCGAACGGATTGACGAACTCGAGGATTTCCTGTTGCATCTGAAAGTAGAAACTCGCCCCATTACAATGGTGTGTGTACTTTTCCCCTAGGCCATTCCAGTTATGGTTTCGAGTATCACACTTGCGAAAATTTTGATGGTTTCTCAACCATTCCTTAACTTCAAACTCCCATATCTCGCGAACGGATTGACGAACTCGAGAAATTGCTGTTGCATCTGAAAGTAGAAACTCGCCCCATTACAATGGTGTGTGTCCTTTCCCCCTAGGCCGTTCCAGTTATTGGTTTCGAGTATCAGTTTTGCGAAAATTTTGATGTTTTCTCAACCGTTCCTTAATTTCAAACTCCCATATCTCGCGAACGAATTGACGAACTCGAGAAATTCCTGTTGCATCTGAAAGCAGAAACTCGTCCGATTACAACGGTATGTGTATTTTTGCCCTAGGCCATAGTAGTTATTGGTTTCGAGTATCAGACTTTCGAAAATTGTTATGGTTTCTCAACCATTCCTTAACTTCAAACTCCCATATCTCGCGAACGGATTGACGAACTCGAGGAATTCCTGTTGCATCTGAAAGTAGAAACACGCCCCATTACAATGGTGTGTGTACTTTTCCCCTAGGCCATTCCAGTTATTGGTTTCGAGTATCAGTTTTGCGAAAATTTTGATGTCTTCTCAACCGTTCCTTAATTTCAAACTCCCATATCTCGCGAACGAATTGACGAACTCGAGAAATTCCTGTTGCATCTGAAAGCAGAAACTCGTCCGATTACAACGGTATGTGTATTTTTGCCCTAGGCCATAGTAGTTATTGGTTTCGAGTATCAGACTTGCGAAAATTGTTATGGTTTCTCAACCATTCCTTAACTTCAAACTCCCATATCTCGCGAACGGATTGACGAACTCGAGGAATTCCTGCTGCATCTGAAAGTAGAAACACGCCCCATTACAATGGTGTGTGTACTTTTCCCCTAGGCCATTCCAGTTATTGGTTTCGAGTATCAGATTTGCGAAAATTTTCATGGTTTCTCAACCGTTCCTTAATTTCAAACTCCCATATCTCGCGAACGACTGACGAGCTCGAAAAATTCCTGTTGCATCTGAAAGTATAGACTCGCCCGATTACAAAGGTATGTGTAATTTTCCCCTAGGCCATTCCAGTTATTGGTTTCGAGTATCAGACTTGCGAAAATTTTGATGGTTTCTCAACCATTCCTTAACTTCAAACTCCCATATATCGCGAACGGATTGACGAACTCGAGGAATTCCTGTTGCATCTGAAAGTAGAAACTCGCCTCATTACAATGGTGTGTGTACTTTTCCCCTAGGCCATTCCAGTTATGGTTTCGAGTATCACACTTGCGAAAATTTTGATGGTTTCTCAACCATTCCTTAACTTCAAACTCCCATATCTCGCGAACGGATTGACGAACTCCAGAAATTCCTGTTGCATCTGAAAGTAGAAACTCGACCCATTAGAATGGTGTGTGTAATTTTCCCCTAGGCCATTCCAGTTATTGGTTTCGAGTATCACACTTGCGAAAATTTTGATGGTTTCTCAACCATTCCTTAACATCAAACTCCCATATCTCGCGAACGGATTGACGAACTCCAGAAATTCCTGTTGCATCTGAAAGTAGAAACTCGCCCCATTAGAATGGTGTGTGTAATTTTCCCCTAGGCCATTCCAGTTATTGGTTTCGAGTATCAGACTTGCGAAAATTTTGATGTTTTCTCAACCATTGCTTAATTTCAAACTCCCATATCTCGCGAACGAATTGACAAACACGAGAAATTCCTGTTGCATCTGAGAGGCATAAACTCGTCCGATTACAATGGTGTGTGTACTTTTCCCCTAGGCCATTCCAGTTATTGGTTTCGAGTATCAGTTTTGCGAAAATTTTCATGGTTTCTCAACCGTTCCTTAATTTCAAACTCCCATATCTCGCGAACGACTGACGAGCTCGAAAATTTCCTGTTGCATCTGAAAGTATAGACTCGCCCGATTACAAAGGTATGTGTAATTTTCCCCTAGGCCATTCCAGTTATTGGTTTCGAGTATCACACTTGCGAAAATTTTGATGGTTTCTCAACCATTCCTTAACTTCAAACTCCCATATATCGCGAACGGATTGACGAACTCGAGGATTTCCTGTTGCATCTGAAAGTAGAAACTCGCCTCATTACAATGGTGTGTGTACTTTTCCCCTAGGCCATTCCAGTTATGGTTTCGAGTATCACACTTGCGAAAATTTTGATGGTTTCTCAACCATTCCTTAACTTCAAACTCCCATATCTCGCGAACGGATTGACGAACTCCAGAAATTCCTGTTGCATCTGAAAGTAGAAACTCGCCCCATTACAATGGTGTGTGTACTTTCCCCCTAGGCCGTTCCAGTTATTGGTTTCGAGTATCAGTTTTGCGAAAATTTTGATGTTTTCTCAACCGTTTCTTAATTTCAAACTCCCATATCTCGCGAACGAATTGACGAACTCGAGAAATTCCTGTTGCATCTGAAAGCAGAAACTCGTCCGATTACAACGGTATGTGTATTTTTGCCCTAGGCCATAGTAGTTATTCGTTTCGAGTATCAGACTTGCGAAAATTGTTATGGTTTCTCAACCATTCCTTAAATTCAAACTCCCATATCTCGCGAACGGATTGACGAACTCGAGGAGTTCCTGTTGCATCTGGAAGTAGAAACACGCCCCATTACAATGGTGTGTGTACTTTTCCCCTAGGCCATTCCAGTTATTGGTTTCGAGTATCAGTTTTGCGAAAATTTTCATGGTTTCTCAACCGTTCCTTAATTTCAAACTCCCATATCTCGCGAACGACTGACGAGCTCGAAAAATTCCTGTTGCATCTGAAAGTATAGACTCGCCCGATTACAAAGGTATGTGTAATTTTCCCCTAGGCCATTCCAGTTATTGGTTTCGAGTATCACACTTGCGAAAATTTTGATGGTTTCTCAACCATTCCTTAACTTCAAACTCCCATATCTCGCGAACGGATTGACGAACTCCAGAAATTCCTGTTGCATCTGAAAGTAGAAACTCGCCCCATTAGAATGGTGTGTGTAATTTTCCCCTAGGCCATTCCAGTTATTGGTTTCGAGTATCACACTTGCGAAAATTTTGATGGTTTCTCAACCATTCCTTAACTTCAAACTCCCATATCTCGCGAACGGATTGACGAACTCCAGAAATTCCTGTTGCATCTGAAAGTAGAAACTCGCCCCATTAGAATGGTGTGTGTAATTTTCCCCTAGGCCATTCCAGTTATTGGTTTCGAGTATCAGTTTTGCGAAAATTTTGATGTTTTCTCAACCGTTCCTTAATTTCAAACTTCCATATCTCGCGAACGGATTGACGAGCTCGAGAAATTCCTGTTGCATCTGAAAGTAGAAACTCGCCCCATTAGAATGGTGTGTGTAATTTTCCCCTAGGCCATTCCAGTTATTGGTTTCGAGTATCAGACTTGCGAAAATTTTGATGTTTTCTCAACCATTGCTTAATTTCAAACTCCCATATCTCGCGAACGAATTGACAAACACGAGAAATTCCTGTTGCATCTGAGAGGCATAAACTCGTCCGATTACAACGGTATGTGCATTTTTGCCCTAGGCCATAGTAGTTATTGGTTTCGAGTATCAGACTTGCGAAAATTGTGATGGTCACTCAACCATTCGTTAACTTCAAACTCCCATACCTCGCGAACGGATTGACGAACTCGAGGAATTCCTGTTGCATCTGAAAGTATAAACTCGCCCGATTAGAAAGGTATGTGTATTTTTCCCCTAGGGCTTTGTAGTTATTGGTTTCGAGTATCAGACTTTTGAATATTTTGATGGCTTCTCAACCATTCCTTAACTTCAAACTCCCATATCTCGCGAACGGATTGACGAACTCGATTATTTCCTGTTGCATCTGAAAGTAGAAAGTCTACCGATTACAATGGTGTGTGTAATTTTCCCCTAGGCCATTACAGTTATTGGTTTCGAGTATCAGACTTGCGAAAATTTTGATGGTTTCTCAACCATTCCTTAACTTCAAACTCCCATATCTCGCGAAAGGATTGACGAACTCGAGAAATTCCTGTTGCATCTGAAAGTAGAAACTCGCTCGATTACAAAGGTATGTGTATTTTTCCCCTAGGCCATAGTAGTTATTGGTTTCGAGTATCAGACTTCCGAAAATTGTGATGGTCCCACAACCATTCCTTAACTTCAAACTCCCATATCTCGCGAACGGATAGACGAACTCGATTATTTCCTGTTGCATCTGAAAGTAGAAAGTGTACTGATTACAACGGTATGTGTATTTTTGCCCTAGGCCATAGTAGTTATTGGTTTCGAGTATCAGACTTGCGAAAATTGTGATGGTTTCTCAACCGTTCCTTAATTTCAAACTCCCATATCTCGCGAACGAATTGACGAACTCGAGAAATTCCTGTTGCATCTGAAAGCAGAAACTCGTCCGATTACAACGGTATGTGTATTTTTGCCCTAGGCCATAGTAGTTATTGGTTTCGAGTATCAGACTTGCGAAAATTGTTATGGTTTCTCAACCATTCCTTAACTTCAAACTCCCATATCTCGCGAACGGATTGACGAACTCGAGGAATTCCTGTTGCATCTGAAAGTAGAAACACGCCCCATTACAATGGTGTGTGTACTTTTCCCCTAGGCCATTCCAGTTATTGGTTTCGAGTATCAGTTTTGCGAAAATTTTCATGGTTTCTCAACCGTTCCTTAATTTCAAACTCCCATATCTCGCGAACGACTGACGAGCTCGAAAAATTCCTGTTGCATCTGAAAGTATAGACTCGACCGATTACAAAGGTATGTGTAATTTTCCCCTAGGCCATTCCAGTTATTGGTTTCGAGTATCAGACTTGCGAAAATTTTGATGGTTTCTCAACCATTCCTTAACTTCAAACTCCCATATATCGCGAACGGATTGACGAACTCGAGGAATTCCTGTTGCATCTGAAAGTAGAAACTCGCCTCATTACAATGGTGTGTGTACTTTTCCCCTAGGCCATTCCAGTTATGGTTTCGAGTATCACACTTGCGAAAATTTTGATGGTTTCTCAACCATTCCTTAACTTCAAACTCCCATATCTCGCGAACGGATTGACGAACTCCAGAAATTCCTGTTGCATCTGAAAGTAGAAACTCGCCCCATTAGAATGGTGTGTGTAATTTTCCCCTAGGCCATTCCAGTTATTGGTTTCGAGTATCACACTTGCGAAAATTTTGATGGTTTCTCAACCATTCCTTAACTTCAAACTCCCATATCTCGCGAACGGATTGACGAACTCCAGAAATTCCTGTTGCATCTGAAAGTAGAAACTCGCCCCATTAGAATGGTGTGTGTAATTTTCCCCTAGGCCATTCCAGTTATTGGTTTCGAGTATCAGTTTTGCGAAAATTTTGATGTTTTCTCAACCGTTCCTTAATTTCAAACTCCCATATCTCGCGAACGGTTTGACGAGCTCGAGAAATTCCTGTTGCATCTGAAAGTAGAAACTCGCCCCATTAGAATGGTGTGTGTAATTTTCCCCTAGGCCATTCCAGTTATTGGTTTCGAGTATCAGACTTGCGAAAATTTTGATGTTTTCTCAACCATTGCTTAATTTCAAACTCCCATATCTCGCGAACGAATTGACAAACACGAGAAATTCCTGTTGCATCTGAGAGGCATAAACTCGTCCGATTACAACGGTATGTGCATTTTTGCCCTAGGCCATAGTAGTTATTGGTTTCGAGTATCAGACTTGCGAAAATTGTGATGGTCACTCAACCATTCGTTAACTTCAAACTCCCATACCTCGCGAACGGATTGACGAACTTGAGGAATTCCTGTTGCATCTGAAAGTATAAACTCGCCCGATTAGAAAGGTATGTGTATTTTTCCCCTAGGGCTTTGTAGTTATTGGTTTCGAGTATCAGACTTTTGAATATTTTGATGGTTTCTCAACCATTCCTTAACTTCAAACTCCCATATCTCGCGAACGGATTGACGAACTCGATTATTTCCTGTTGCATCTGAAAGTAGAAAGTCTACCGATTACAATGGTGTGTGTAATTTTCCCCTAGGCCATTACAGTTATTGGTTTCGAGTATCAGACTTGCGAAAATTTTGATGGTTTCTCAACCATTCCTTAACTTCAAACTCCCATATCTCGCGAAAGGATTGACGAACTCGAGAAATTCCTGTTGCATCTGAAAGTAGAAACACGCTCGATTACAAAGGTATGTGTATTTTTCCCCTAGGCCATAGTAGTTATTGGTTTCGAGTATCAGACTTCCGAAAATTGTGATGGTCCCACAACCATTCCTTAACTTCAAACTCCCATATCTCGCGAACGGATAGACGAACTCGATTATTTCCTGTTGCATCTGAAAGTAGAAAGTGTACTGATTACAACGGTATGTGTATTTTTGCCCTAGGCCATAGTAGTTATTGGTTTCGAGTATCAGATTTGCGAAAATTGTGATGGTTTCTCAACCAGTCCTTAACTTCAAACTCCCATATCTCGCGAACGGATTGACGAACTCGAGAAATTCCTGTTGCATCTGAAAGTATAAACTCGCCCGATTACAAAGGTATGTGTATTTTTCCCCTAGGCCTTTGTAGTTATTGGTTTCGAGTATCAGACTTGAGAAAATTTTGATGGTTTCTCAAGCATTCCTTAAGTTCAAACTCCCATATCTCGCGAACGGATTGACGAACTCGAGAAATTCCAGTTGCATCTAAAGGCAGAAACTCGCCCGATTACAACGGTATTTGTATTTTTGCCCTAGGCCATAGTAGTTATTGGTTTCGAGTATCAGACTTGCGAAAATTTTGATGGTTTCTCAACAATTCCTTAACTTCAAACTCCGATACCTCGCGAACGGATTGGCGAACTCGAGAAATTCCTGTTGCACTTGAAAGTAGAAACTGGCCCGATTACTATGGTGTGTATACTTTTCCCCTAGGCCGTTCCAGTTATTGGTTTCGAGTATCAGACTTGCGAAAATTTTGGTGGTTTCTCAACCATTCCTTAACTTCAAACTCCCATATCTCGCGAACGGATTGACAAGCTCGAGAACTTTCTGTTGCATCCGAAAGTAGAAACTCGCCTGATTGCAAAGGTATGTGTATCTTTCTCCCAGGCCTTTGTAGTTATTGGTTTCGAGAATCAGACTTGCGAATATTTTGATGGTTTCTCAAGCATTCCCTAACTTCAAACTGCCATATCTCGCGAACGGATTGACGAACTCGATTATTTCCTGTTGCATCTCAAAGTAGAAAGTCGACCGATTACAATGGTGTGTGTACTTTTTCCCTAGGTCATTCCAGTTATTCGTTTCTAGCATCAGAATTGCGAAAATTTTGATGGTTTCTCAACCATTCCTTAACTTCGAACTCCCATATTTCGCGAACCGGTTGACGAACTCGAGAAATTCCTGTTGCATCTGAAAGTAGAAACTCGCTCGATTACAAAGGTATGTGTATTTTTCCCCTAGGCCATAGTAGTTATTTGTTTCGAGTCTCAGACTTCCAAAAATTGTGATGGTCTCACAAGCATTCCTTAACTTCATACTCCCATATCTCGCGAACGGATTGACGAACTCGAGGAATTCCTGTTGCACCTGAATGTAGAAACTCGCCCCATTACAATGGCGTGTGTACTTTTTCCCTAGGTCATTCCAGTTATTCGTTTCTAGCAACAGAATTGCGAAAATTTTGATGGTTTCTCAACCATTCCTTAACTTCAAACTCCCATATCTCGCGAACGGATTGACGAACTCGAGAAATTCCTGTTGCATCTGAAAGTAGAAACTCGCTCGATTACAAAGGTATGTGTATTTTTCCCCTAGGCCATAGTAGTTATTGGTTTCGAGTATCAGACTTGAGAAAATTTTGATTGTTTCTCAACCATTCCTTACCTTCAAGCACCCATATCTCGCGAAGGGAGTGACGAACTCGAGAAATTCCTGTTGTATCTGAAACTAGAAACGCGCCCGATTACAATGGTGTGTGTACTTTTCCCCTAGGCCATTCCTGTTATTGGTTTCGTGTAACAGACTTGCGGTAATTTTGATGGTTTCTCAACCATTCTTTAACTTCAAACTCCCATATCTCGCGAACGGATTGACGAACTCGAGCAATTCCGGTTGCATCTGGAAGTTGAAATTCTCCCGATTACAGCGGTATGTGTATTTTTCCCCTAAGCCTTTGTAGTTGTTGGTTTCGAGTATCAGACTTGCGAAAATTTTGATGGTTACTCAACCGTTCCTTAATTTCAAACTCCCATATCTCGCGAACGGATTGACGAACTCGAGAAATTCCTGTTGCATCTGAAACCAGAAACTCGTCCGATTACAACGGTATGTGTATTTTTGTCCTAGGCCATAGTAATTACTGGTATCGAGTATCAGATTTGCGAAAATTTTGATGGTTTCTCAACCATTCCTTAACTTCAAACTCCGATACCTCGCGAACGGATTGGCGATCTCGAGAAGTTCCTGTTGCATCTGAAAGTAGAAACTTGCCCGATTACAATGGTGTGTGTACTTTTCCCCTAGGCCGTTTCAGTTATTGGTTTCGAGTATTAGATTTGCGAAAATTTTGATGGTTTCTCAACCATTCCTTAATTTCAAACTCCCATATCTCGCGAACGGATTGACGAACTCGATTATTTCCTGTTGCATCTGAAAGTAGAAACTCGACCGATTAGAATGGTGTGTGTACTTTTCCCCTAGGTCATTCCAGTTATTGGTTTCGAGTATCAGACTTGCGAAAATTTTTATGGTTTCTCAACCATTCCTTAACTCCAAACTCCCATATTTCGCGAACGGATTCACGACTCCGAAAAATTTCTGTTGCATCTGAAAATAGAAACTCTCCCGATTACAACGCTATGTGAATTTTTCCCCTAGGCCATTGTAGTTATTGGTTTCGAGTGTCAGACTTGAGAAAATTTTGATGGTTTCTCAACCATTCCTTACCTTCAAGCACCCATATCTCGCGAAGGGAGTGACGAACTCGAGAAATTCCTGTTGTATCTGAAACTAGAAACGCGCCCGATTACAATGGTGTGTGTACTTTTCCCCTAGGCCATTCCTGTTATTGGTTTCGTGTAACAGACTTGCGGTAATTTTGATGGTTTCTCAACCATTCCTTAACTTCAAACTCCCATATCTCGCGAACGGATTGACGAACTCGATTATTTCCTGTTGCATCTGAAAGTAGAAACTCGACCGATTAGAATGGTGTGTGTACTTTTCCCCTAGGTCATTCCAGTTATTCGTTTCTAGCATCAGAATTGCGAAAATTTTGATGGTTTCTCAACCATTCCTTAATTTCAAACTCCCATATCTCGCGAACGGATTGACGAACTCGAGAAATTCCTGTTGCATCTGAAAGTAGAAACTCGCCCCATTACAACGGTGTTTGTACTTTTCCCCTAGGCCGTTCCAGTTATTGGTTTCGAGTAACAGATTTGCGAAAATTTTGATGGTTTCTCAACCATTCCTTAACTTCGAACTCCCATACCTCGCGAACGGATTGAGGAACTCGAGAAATTCCTGTTGCATCTGATAGTGGAAACTCGCCCGATTACAAACGTATGTGTAATCTTCCCGTAGGCCTTTCTACTTATGGGTTTCGAGTATCAGACTTGCGAAAATTTTTACGGTTTCTCAACCATTCCTTAACTTCAAACTCACATATCTCGCAAACGGATTGACGAACTCGAGCAATTCCGGTTGCATCTGGAAGTTGAAACTCTCCCGATTACAGCGGTATGTGTATTTTTCCCCTAAGCCTTTGTAGTTGTTGGTTTCGAGTATCAGACTTGCGAAAATTTTGATGGTTTCTCAACCATTCCTTAACTTCAAACTCCCACACCTCGCGAACGGATTGACGAACTCGAGAAATTCCTGTTGCATCTGAAAGTAGAAACTCGCCCGAATACAACGGTATGTGTACTTTTCCCCTAGGCCATTCCTGTTATTGGTTTCGTGTAACAGACTTGCGGTAATTTTGATGGTTTCTCAACCATTCCTTAACTTCAAACTACCATATCTCGCGAACGGATTGACGAACTCGATTATTTCCTGTTGCATCTGAAAGTAGAAACTCGACCGATTAGAATGGTGTGTGTACTTTTCCCCTAGGTCATTCCAGTTATTCGTTTCTAGCATCAGAATTGCGAAAATTTTGATGGTTTCTCAACCATTCCTTAACTTCAAACTCACATATCTCGCAAACGGATTGACGAACTCGAGCAATTCCGGTTGCGTCTGGAAGTTGAAATTCTCCCGATTACAGCGGTATGTGTATTTTTCCCCTAAGCCTTTGTAGTTGTTGGTTTCGAGTATCAGACTTGCGAAAATTTTGATGGTTACTCAACCGTTCCTTAACTTCAAACTCCCATATCTCGCGAACGGATGGACGAACTCGAGAAATTCCTGTTGCATCTGAAACCAGAAACTCGTCCGATTACAACGGTATGTGTATTTTTGCCCTAGGCCATAGTAATTACTAGTATCGAGTATCAGATTTGCGAAAATTTTGATGGTTTCTCAACCATTCCTTAACTTCAAACTCCGATACCTCGCGAACGGATTGGCGATCTCGAGAAGTTCCTGTTGCATCTGAAAGTAGAAACTTGCCCGATTACAATGGTGTGTGTACTTTTCCCCTAGGCCGTTTCAGTTATTGGTTTCGAGTATTAGATTTGCGAAAATTTTGATGGTTTCTCAACCATTCCTTAATTTCAAACTCCCATATCTCGCGAACGGATTGACGAACTCGATTATTTCCTGTTGCATCTGAAAGTAGAAACTCGACCGATTAGAATGGTGTGTGTACTTTTCCCCTAGGTCATTCCAGTTATTGGTTTCGAGTATCAGACTTGCGAAAATTTTTATGGTTTCTCAACCATTCCTTAATTTCAAACTCCCATATCTCGCGAACGGATTGACGAACTCGATTATTTCCTGTTGCATCTGAAAGTAGAAACTCGACCGATTAGAATGGTGTGTGTACTTTTCCCCTAGGTCATTCCAGTTATTCGTTTCTAGCATCAGAATTGCGAAAATTTTGATGGTTTCTCAACCATTCCTTAACTTCAAACTCCCATATATCGCGAACGGATTGACGAACTCGAGGAATTCCTGTTGCATCTGAAAGTAGAAACTCGCCTCATTACAATGGTGTGTGTACTTTTCCCCTAGGCCATTCCAGTTATGGTTTCGAGTATCACACATGCGAAAATTTTGATGGTCTCTCAACCATTCCTTAACTTCAAACTCCCATATCTCGCGAACGGATTGACGAACTCGAGAAATTCCTGTTGCATCTGAAAGTAGAAACTCTCCCAATTACAACTGTATGTGTGTTTTTCCCCAGGGCCATTGTAGTTATTGGTTTCGAGTATCAGAATTGCGAAAATGTTGATGGTTTCTCAACCATTCCTTAACTTCAAACTCCGATACCTCGCGAACGGATTGGCGAACTCGAGAAATTCCTGTTGCACTTGAAAGTAGAAACTGGCCCGATAACAATGGTGTGTGTACTTTTCCCCTAGGCCGTTCCAGTTATTGGTTTCGTGTATCAGACGTGCGAAAATTTTGCTGGTTTCTCAATCATTCCTTAACTTCAAACTCCCATATCTCGCGAACGGATTGACGAGCTCGAGAAATTCCTGTTGCATCTGAAAGTAGAAACTCGCCCCATTAGAATGGTGTGTGTAATTTTCCCCTAGGCCATTCCAGTTATTGGTTTCGAGTATCAGACTTGCGAAAATGTTGATGGTTTCTCAACCATTCCTTAACTTCAAACTCCCATATATCGCGAACGCATTGACGAACTCGAGGAATTCCTGTTGCATCTGAAAGTAGAAACTCGCCTCATTACAATGGTGTGTGTACTTTTCCCCTAGGCCATTCCAGTTATGGTTTCGAGTATCACACATGCGAAAATTTTGATGGTCTCTCAACCATTCCTTAACTTCAAACTCCCATATCTCGCGAACGGATTGACGAACTCCAGAAATTCCTGTTGCATCTGAAAGTAGAAACTCGCCCCATTACAATGGTGTGTGTACTTTTCCCCTAGTCCGTTCCAGTTATTGGTTTCGAGTATCAGACTTGCGAAAATTTTGATGTTTTCTCAAGCATTCCTTAACTTCAAACTCCCATATCTCGCGAACGGATTGACGAACTCGAGAAATTCCTGTTGCATCTGAAAGTAGAAACTCTCCCAATTACAACTGTATGTGTGTTTTTCCCCTGGGCCATTGTAGTTATTGGTTTCGAGTATCAGAATTGCGAAAATGTTGATGGTTTCTCAACCATTCCTTAACTTCAAACTCCGATACCTCGCGAACGGATTGGCGAACTCGAGAAATTCCTGTTGCACTTGAAAGTAGAAACTGGCCCGATTACAATGGTGTGTGTACTTTTCCCCTAGGCCGTTCCAGTTATGGGTTTCGTGTATCAGACTTGCGAAAATTTTGCTGGTTTCTCAATCATTCCTTAACTTCAAACTCCCATATCTCGCGAACGGATTGACGAGCTCGAGAAATTCCTGTTGCATCTGAAAGTAGAAACTCGCCACATTAGAATGGTGTGTGTAATTTTCCCCTAGGCCATTCCACTTATTGGTTTCGAGTATCAGACTTGCGAAAATTTTGATGGCTTCTCAACCATTCCTTAACTTCAAACTCCCATATCTCGCGAACGGACTGACGAACTCGATTATTTCCTGTTGCATCTGAAAGCAGAAAGTCTACCGAATACAATGGTGTGTGTAATTTTCCCCTAGGCCATTACAGTTATTGGTTTCGAGTATCAGACTTGCGAAAATTTTGATGGTTTCTCAACCATTCCTTAACTTCAAACTCCCATATCTCGCGAACGGATTGACGAACTCGAGAAATTCCTGTTGCATCTGAAAGTAGAAACTCGCTCGATTACAAAGGTATGTGTATTTTTCCCCTAGGCCATAGTAGTTATTGGTTTCGAGTATCAGACTTCCGAAAATTGTGATGGTCTCACAACCATTCCTTAACTTCAAACTCCCACATCTCGAGAACGGATTGACGAACTCGAGGAATTCCTGTTGCATCTGAAAGTAGAAACTCGCCCCATTACAATGGTGTGTCTACTTTTCCCCTGTGCCATTCCAGTTATTGGTTTCGAGTATCACACTTGCGAAAATTTTGATGGTTTCTTAACCTTTCCTTAACTTCAAACTCCCATATCTCGCGAAAGGATTGACGAACTCGTGAAATTCCTGTTGCATCTGAAAGTAAAACTCGCCCCATTACAATGGTGTGTGTACTTTTCCCCTAGGCCATTCCTGTTATTGGTTTCGAGCATCAGACTTCCGAAAATTTTGATGTTTTCTCAACCGTTCCTTAATTTCAAACTCCCATATCTCGCGAACGAATTGACGAACTCGAGAAATTCCTGTTGCATCTGAAAGCAGAAACTCGTCCGATTACAACGGTATGTGTATTTTTGCCCTAGGCCATAGTAGTTATTGGTTTCGAGTATCAGACTTGCGAAAATTGTGATGGTTTCTCAACCATTCCTTAACTTCAAACTCCCATATCTCGCGAACGGATTGACGAACTCGAGGAATTCCTGTTGCATCTGATAGTAGAAACTCGCCCCATTACAATGGTGTGTGTACTTTTCCCCTGGGCCATTCCAGTTATTGGTTTCGAGTATCACACTTGCGAAAATGTTGATGGTTTCTTAACCATTCCTTATCTTCAAACTCCCATATCTCGCGAAAGGATTGACGAACTCGTGAAATTCCTCTTGCATCTGAAAGTAGAATCTCGCCCCATTACAATGGTGTGTTTACTTTTCCCCTAGGCCATTCCTGTTATTGGTTTCGAGTATCAGACTTCCGAAAATTTTGATGTTTTCTCAACCGTTCCTTAATTTCAAAGTCCCATATCTCGCGAACGAATTGACGAACTCGAGAAATTCCTGTTGCATCTGAAAGCAGAAACTCGTCCGATTACAACGGTATGTGTATTTTTGCCCTAGGCCATAGTAGTTATTGGTTTCGAGTATCAGACTTGCGAAAATTGTGATGGTTTCTCAACCATTCCTTCACTTCAAACTCCCATATCTCGCGAACGGATTGACGAACTCGAGGAATTCCTGTTGCATCTGAAAGTAGAAACACGCCCCATTACAATGGTGTGTGTACTTTTCCCCTAGGCCATTCCAGTTATTGGTTTCGATTATCAGTTTTGCGAAAATTTTGATGGTTTCTCAATCGTTCCTTAATTTCAAACTCCCATGTCTCGCGAACGACTGACGAGCTCGAGAAATTCCTGTTGCATCTGAAAGTATAGACTCGCCCGATTCCAAAGGTATGTGTATTTTTCTCCTAGGCCTTTGTTGTTATTGGTTTCGAGTATCAGACTTGCGAAAATTTTGATGGTTTCTCAAGCATTCCTTAACTTCAAACTCCCATATCTCGCGAACGGATTGATGAACTCGAGAAATTCCTGTTGCATCTGAAAGTATAAACTCGCCCGATTACAATGGTATGTGTACTTTTCCCCTAGGCCATTCCAGTTATTGGTTTCGAGTATCAGACTTTCGAAAATTTTGATGGTTTCTCAAGCATTCCTTAACTTCAAACTCCCATATCTCGCGAACGGATTAACGAACTCGAGAAATTCCTGTTGCATCTGAAAGTAGAAACTCTCCCAATTACAACGGTATGTGTGTTTTTCCCCTGGGCCATTGTAGTTATTGGTTTCGAGTATCAGACTTGCGATAATTTTGATGGTTTCTCAACCATTCCTTAACTTCAAACTCCCATATCTCGCGAACGGATTGACGAACTCCATTAATTTCTGTTGCATCTGAAAGTAGAATCTCGCCCGATTACAATGGTGT
The DNA here is from genome assembly GCF_051014685.1 of Ptiloglossa arizonensis. Taxonomy (NCBI): domain Eukaryota; kingdom Metazoa; phylum Arthropoda; class Insecta; order Hymenoptera; family Colletidae; genus Ptiloglossa; species Ptiloglossa arizonensis. Next base: position 248,777 of record NW_027478639.1, on the reverse strand, counting down.
GTGTACTTTTCCCCTAGGCCATTCCAGTTATTCGAGTTTCAGGCTTGCGAAAATTTTGATGGTTTCTCAACCATTCCTTAACTTCAAACTCCCACATCTCGCGAACGGATTGCCGAACTCGAGAAATTCCTGTTGCATGTGAAAGTAGAAACTCGCCCGATTACAACGGTATGTTGGTTTTTCCCCTAGGCCTTTGTAGTTATTGGTTTCGAGTATCAGACTTTCGAAAATTTTGATGGTTCCTCAAGCATTCCTTAACTTCAAACTCCCATATCTCGCGAACGGATTGACGAACTCGATTATTTCCTGTTGCATCTGAAAGTAGACAGTCGACCGATTACAATGGTGTGTGTACTTTTCCCCGAGGCCATTCCAGTTATTCGTTTCTAGCATCAGAATTGCGAAAATTTTGATGGTTTCTCAACCATTCCTTAACTTCAAACTCCCATATCTCGCGAACGGATTGACGAACTCGAGAAAATCCTGTTGCATCTGAAAGTGGAAACTCGCCCGATTACAACGGTATGTGTATTTTTCCCCTATGCCATTGTAGTTATTGGTTTCGAGTATCAGACATGCGAAAATTTTGATAACTTCTAAACCATTCCTTAACTTCAAACTCCCATATCTCGCGAACGGATTGATGAACTCGAGAAATTCCTGTTGCATCTGAAAGTATTAACTCGCCCGATTACAATGGTATGTGTACTTTTCCCCTAGGCCATTCCAGTTATTGGTTTCGAGTATCAGACTTTCGAAAATTTTGATGGTTTCTCAAGCATTCCTTAACTTCAAACTCCCATATATCGCGAACTGAATGACGAACTCGAGAAATTCCTGTTGCATCTGAAAGCAGAAACTCGCCCGTTTACAATGGTATGTGTATTTTTGCCCTTGGCAATAGTAGTTGTTGGTTTCTAGTATCAGACTTGCGAAAATTTTGATGGTTTCTCAACCATTCCATAACTTCAAACTCCCATATATTGCGAACGGAATGACGAACTCGAGAAATTCCTGTTGCATCTGAAAGCAGAAACTCACCCGTTTACAATGGTATGTGTATTTTTGCCCTTGGCCATAGTAGTTGTTGGTTTCTAGTATCAGACTTGCGAAAATTTTGATGGTTTCTCAACCATTCCATAACTTCAAACTCCTATATATCGCGAACGGATTGACGAACTCGAGAAATTCCTGTTGCATCTGAAAGCAGAAACTCGCCCGTTTACAATGGTATTTGTATTTTTCCCCTAGGCCATTGTAGTTATTGCTTTCGAGTATCAGACTTGCGAAAACTTTGATGGTTTCTCAACCATTCCTTAACTTCAAACTCCCATATCTCGCGAACGGATTGACGAACTCGAGCAATTCCTGTTGCATCTGCAAGTAGGAACTCGTCCGATTACAATGGTGTGTGTACTTTTCCCCTAGGCCATTCCAGTTATTGGTTTCGAGTAACAGACTTGCGAAAATTTTAATGGACTTTCAACCATTCCTTAAATTCAAACTCCCATATCTCGCGAACGGACTGACGAACTCGAGTATTTCCTGTTGAATCTGAAAGCAGAGACTCGCCCGATTACAATGGTATGTGTATTTTTTGCCTAGGCCTTTGTAGTTATTGGTTTCGAATATCAGACTTGCGAAAATTTTGATGGTTTCTCAACCATTCCTTAACTTCAAACTCCGACATTTAGCGAACGGATTGACGAACTTGAGAAATTCCTGACGCATCTGAAAGTAGAAACTTGCCCGATTACAATGGTGTGTGTACTTTTCCCCTAGGCCATTCCAGTTATTCGTTTCGAGTATCAGACTTGCGAAATTTTTGATTGTTTCTCAACCATTCCTTAATTTCAAACTCGCATATCTCGCGAACGGATTGACGAACTCGAGTATTTCCTGTTGAGTCTGAAAGCAGAGACTCGCCCGATTACAACGGCATGTGTATTTTTGCCCTAGACCATATTAATTAATGGCTTCGAGTATCAGATTCCAAAAATTTTGATGGTTTCTCAACCATTCCTTAACTTCAAACTCTCATATCTCGCGAACGGATTGACGAACTCCAGAAATTCCTGTTGCGTCTGAAAGTAGAAACTCGCCCGATTACAACGGCATGTGTATTTTTGCCCTAGACCATATTAATTAATGGCTTCGAGTATCAGATTCCAAAAATTTTGATGGTTTCTCAACCATTCCTTAACTTCAAACTCTCATATCTCGCGAACGGATTGACGAACTCGAGAAATTCCTGTTGCGTCTGAAAGTAGAAACTCGCCCGATTACAATGGTGTGTGTACTTTTCCCCTAGGCCATTCCAGTTATTGGTTTCGTGTATCAGACTTGCGAAATTTTTGATTGTTTCTCTACCATTCCTTAATTTCAAACTCTCATATCTCGCGAACGGATTGACGAATTCGAGAAATTCCTGTTGCATCTGAAAGTAGAAACTCGCCCGATTACAATGGTGTGTGTACTTTTCCCCTAGGCCATTCCAGTTATTCGTTTCGAGTATCAGACTTGCGATAATTTTGATGGTTTCTCAACCATTCCTTAACTTCAAACTCCCATATCTCGCGAACGGATTGACGAACTCGAGAAATTCCTGTTGCAACTGAAAGTAGAAGCTCGCCCGATAACAACGGTATGTGTATTTCTCCCTTACGCCATTCCAGTTATTGGTTTCGAGTATCAGAGCAGCGAAAGTTTTGGTGGTTTCACAGCAGTTCCATAACTTCAAACTCCCATATCTCGCGAACGGATTGACGGACTCGAGAAAATCCTGTTGCATCTGAAAGTAGAAACTCGCCCGATTACAACGGGATGTGTGTTTTGCCCTAGGCCATAGTAGTTATTGGTTTCGAGTATCAAACTTGCGAAAATTTTGATGGTTTCTCAACCATTCCTTAACCTCAAACTCCCATATCTCGCGAACGGATTGACGAACTCGAGAAATTCCTGTTGCATCAAAACGCAGACACTCGACCGTTTACAACGGTATGTGTATTTTTGCCCTATGCCATAGTAGTTATTGGTTTCGGGTATCAGACTTGCGAAAATTTTGATGGTTTCTCAACCATTCCATAACTTCAAACTCCCATATATCGCGAACGGATTGACGAACTCGAGAAATTCCTGTTGCATCTGAGAGTAGAAACTCGCCCGATTACAAAGGTGTGTGTACTTTTCCCCTACGCCATTCCAGTTATTGGTTTCGAGTATCAGACTTGCGAAAATTTTGATGGTTTCTCTACCATTTCTTAATTTCAAACTCGCATATCTCGCGAACGGACTGACGAACTGGAGAAATTCCTGTTGCATCTGAAAGTAGAAACTCGCCCGATTACAATGGTGCGTGTACTTTTCCCCTAGGCCATTGTAGTTATTGGTTTCGAGTATCAGACTTGCGAAAATTTTGATGGTTTCTCAACCATTCCTTAACTTCAAACTCCCATATCTCGCGAACGGATTGACGGACTCGAGAAACTCCTGTTGCATCTGAAAGTAGAAACTCGCCCGATTACAACGGGATGTGTATTTTTGCCCTAGGCCGTAGTAGTTATTGGTTTCGAGTAACAAACTTGCGAAAATTTTGATGGTTTCTCAACCATTCCTTAACCTCAAACTCCCATATCTCGCGAACGGATTGACGAACTCGAGAAATTCCTGTTGCATCAAAACGCAGACACTCGACCGATTACAACGGTATGTGTATTTTTGCCCTATGCCATAGTAGTTATTGGTTTCGGGTATCAGACTTGCGAAAATTTTGATGGTTTCTCAACCATTCCATAACTTCAAACTCCCATATCTCGCGAACGGAATGACGAACTCGAGAAATTCCTGTTGCATCTGAAAGCAGAAACTCGCCCGTTTACAATAGTGTGTGTACATTTCCCCTAGACCATTCCAGTTATTGGTTTCGAGTATCAGACTTGCGAAAATTTTGTTGGTTTCTCAACCATCTCTTAACTCCAAACTCCGATATTTAGCGAACGGATTGACGAACTTGAGAAATTCCTGACGCATCTGAAAGTAGAAACTTGCCCTATTACAATGATGTGTGTACTTTTCCCCTAGGCCATTCCATTTATTGGTATCGAGTACCAGAATTGCGAAAATTTTGATGGTTTCTCAACCATTCCTTAATTTCAAACTCCCATATCTCGCGAACGGATTGACGAACTCGATTATTTCCTGTTGCATCTGAAAGTAGAAACTCGACCGATTAGAATGGTGTGTGTACTTTTCCCCTAGGTCATTCCAGTTATTGGTTTCGAGTATCAGACTTGCGAAAATTTTTATGGTTTCTCAACCATTCCTTAATTTCAAACTCCCATATCTCGCGAACGGATTGACGAACTCGATTATTTCCTGTTGCATCTGAAAGTAGAAACTCGACCGATTAGAATGGTGTGTGTACTTTTCCCCTAGGTCATTCCAGTTATTCGTTTCTAGCATCAGAATTGCGAAAATTTTGATGGTTTCTCAACCATTCCTTAACTTCAAACTCCCATATATCGCGAACGGATTGACGAACTCGAGGAATTCCTGTTGCATCTGAAAGTAGAAACTCGCCTCATTACAATGGTGTGTGTACTTTTCCCCTAGGCCATTCCAGTTATGGTTTCGAGTATCACACATGCGAAAATTTTGATGGTCTCTCAACCATTCCTTAACTTCAAACTCCCATATCTCGCGAACCGATTGACGAACTCCAGAAATTCCTGTTGCATCTGAAAGTAGAAACTCGCCCCATTACAATGGTGTGTGTACTTTTCCCCTAGGCCGTTCCAGTTATTGGTTTCGAGTATCAGACTTGCGAAAATTTTGATGTTTTCTCAAGCATTCCTTAACTTCAAACTCCCATATCTCGCGAACGGATTGACGAACTCGAGAAATTCCTGTTGCATCTGAAAGTAGAAACTCTCCCAATTACAACTGTATGTGTGTTTTTCCCCAGGGCCATTGTAGTTATTGGTTTCGAGTATCAGAATTGCGAAAATGTTGATGGTTTCTCAACCATTCCTTAACTTCAAACTCCGATACCTCGCGAACGGATTGGCGAACTCGAGAAATTCCTGTTGCACTTGAAAGTAGAAACTGGCCCGATAACAATGGTGTGTGTACTTTTCCCCTAGGCCGTTCCAGTTATTGGTTTCGTGTATCAGACGTGCGAAAATTTTGCTGGTTTCTCAATCATTCCTTAACTTCAAACTCCCATATCTCGCGAACGGATTGACGAGCTCGAGAAATTCCTGTTGCATCTGAAAGTAGAAACTCGCCCCATTAGAATGGTGTGTGTAATTTTCCCCTAGGCCATTCCAGTTATTGGTTTCGAGTATCAGACTTGCGAAAATGTTGATGGTTTCTCAACCATTCCTTAACTTCAAACTCCCATATATCGCGAACGCATTGACGAACTCGAGGAATTCCTGTTGCATCTGAAAGTAGAAACTCGCCTCATTACAATGGTGTGTGTACTTTTCCCCTAGGCCATTCCAGTTATGGTTTCGAGTATCACACATGCGAAAATTTTGATGGTCTCTCAACCATTCCTTAACTTCAAACTCCCATATCTCGCGAACGGATTGACGAACTCCAGAAATTCCTGTTGCATCTGAAAGTAGAAACTCGCCCCATTACAATGGTGTGTGTACTTTTCCCCTAGTCCGTTCCAGTTATTGGTTTCGAGTATCAGACTTGCGAAAATTTTGATGTTTTCTCAAGCATTCCTTAACTTCAAACTCCCATATCTCGCGAACGGATTGACGAACTCGAGAAATTCCTGTTGCATCTGAAAGTAGAAACTCTCCCAATTACAACTGTATGTGTGTTTTTCCCCTGGGCCATTGTAGTTATTGGTTTCGAGTATCAGAATTGCGAAAATGTTGATGGTTTCTCAACCATTCCTTAACTTCAAACTCCGATACCTCGCGAACGGATTGGCGAACTCGAGAAATTCCTGTTGCACTTGAAAGTAGAAACTGGCCCGATTACAATGGTGTGTGTACTTTTCCCCTAGGCCGTTCCAGTTATGGGTTTCGTGTATCAGACTTGCGAAAATTTTGCTGGTTTCTCAATCATTCCTTAACTTCAAACTCCCATATCTCGCGAACGGATTGACGAGCTCGAGAAATTCCTGTTGCATCTGAAAGTAGAAACTCGCCACATTAGAATGGTGTGTGTAATTTTCCCCTAGGCCATTCCACTTATTGGTTTCGAGTATCAGACTTGCGAAAATTTTGATGGCTTCTCAACCATTCCTTAACTTCAAACTCCCATATCTCGCGAACGGACTGACGAACTCGATTATTTCCTGTTGCATCTGAAAGCAGAAAGTCTACCGAATACAATGGTGTGTGTAATTTTCCCCTAGGCCATTACAGTTATTGGTTTCGAGTATCAGACTTGCGAAAATTTTGATGGTTTCTCAACCATTCCTTAACTTCAAACTCCCATATCTCGCGAACGGATTGACGAACTCGAGAAATTCCTGTTGCATCTGAAAGTAGAAACTCGCTCGATTACAAAGGTATGTGTATTTTTCCCCTAGGCCATAGTAGTTATTGGTTTCGAGTATCAGACTTCCGAAAATTGTGATGGTCTCACAACCATTCCTTAACTTCAAACTCCCACATCTCGCGAACGGATTGACGAACTCGAGGAATTCCTGTTGCATCTGAAAGTAGAAACTCGCCCCATTACAATGGTGTGTGTACTTTTCCCCTGTGCCATTCCAGTTATTGGTTTCGAGTATCACACTTGCGAAAATTTTGATGGTTTCTTAACCTTTCCTTAACTTCAAACTCCCATATCTCGCGAAAGGATTGACGAACTCGTGAAATTCCTGTTGCATCATAAAGTAAAACTCGCCCCATTACAATGGTGTGTGTACTTTTCCCCTAGGCCATTCCTGTTATTGGTTTCGAGCATCAGACTTCCGAAAATTTTGATGTTTTCTCAACCGTTCCTTAATTTCAAACTCCCATATCTCGCGAACGAATTGACGAACTCGAGAAATTCCTGTTGCATCTGAAAGCAGAAACTCGTCCGATTACAACGGTATGTGTATTTTTGCCCTAGGCCATAGTAGTTATTGGTTTCGAGTATCAGACTTGCGAAAATTGTGATGGTTTCTCAACCATTCCTTAACTTCAAACTCCCATATCTCGCGAACGGATTGACGAACTCGAGGAATTCCTGTTGCATCTGATAGTAGAAACTCGCCCCATTACAATGGTGTGTGTACTTTTCCCCTGGGCCATTCCAGTTATTGGTTTCGAGTATCACACTTGCGAAAATGTTGATGGTTTCTTAACCATTCCTTATCTTCAAACTCCCATATCTCGCGAAAGGATTGACGAACTCGTGAAATTCCTCTTGCATCTGAAAGTAGAATCTCGCCCCATTGCAATGGTGTGTGTACTTTTCCCCTAGGCCATTCCTGTTATTGGTTTCGAGTATCAGACTTCCGAAAATTTTGATGTTTTCTCAACCGTTCCTTAATTTCAAAGTCCCATATCTCGCGAACGAATTGACGAACTCGAGAAATTCCTGTTGCATCTGAAAGCAGAAACTCGTCCGATTACAACGGTATGTGTATTTTTGCCCTAGGCCATAGTAGTTATTGGTTTCGAGTATCAGACTTGCGAAAATTGTGATGGTTTCTCAACCATTCCTTCACTTCAAACTCCCATATCTCGCGAACGGATTGACGAACTCGAGGAATTCCTGTTGCATCTGAAAGTAGAAACACGCCCCATTACAATGGTGTGTGTACTTTTCCCCTAGGCCATTCCAGTTATTGGTTTCGATTATCAGTTTTGCGAAAATTTTGATGGTTTCTCAATCGTTCCTTAATTTCAAACTCCCATGTCTCGCGAACGACTGACGAGCTCGAGAAATTCCTGTTGCATCTGAAAGTATAGACTCGCCCGATTCCAAAGGTATGTGTATTTTTCTCCTAGGCCTTTGTTGTTATTGGTTTCGAGTATCAGACTTGCGAAAATTTTGATGGTTTCTCAAGCATTCCTTAACTTCAAACTCCCATATCTCGCGAACGGATTGATGAACTCGAGAAATTCCTGTTGCATCTGAAAGTATAAACTCGCCCGATTACAATGGTATGTGTACTTTTCCCCTAGGCCATTCCAGTTATTGGTTTCGAGTATCAGACTTTCGAAAATTTTGATGGTTTCTCAAGCATTCCTTAACTTCAAACTCCCATATCTCGCGAACGGATTAACGAACTCGAGAAATTCCTGTTGCATCTGAAAGTAGAAACTCTCCCAATTACAACGGTATGTGTGTTTTTCCCCTGGGCCATTGTAGTTATTGGTTTCGAGTATCAGACTTGCGATAATTTTGATGGTTTCTCAACCATTCCTTAACTTCAAACTCCCATATCTCGCGAACGGATTGACGAACTCCATTAATTTCTGTTGCATCTGAAAGTAGAATCTCGCCCGATTACAATGGTGTGTGTACTTTTCCCCTAGGCCATTCCAGTTATTCGAGTTTCAGGCTTGCGAAAATTTTGATGGTTTCTCAACCATTCCTTAACTTCAAACTCCCACATCTCGCGAACGGATTGCCGAACTCGAGAAATTCCTGTTGCATGTGAAAGTAGAAACTCGCCCGATTACAACGGTATGTTGGTTTTTCCCCTAGGCCTTTGTAGTTATTGGTTTCAAGTATCAGACTTTCGAAAATTTTGATGGTTCCTCAAGCATTCCTTAACTTCAAACTCCCATATCTCGCGAACGGATTGACGAACTCGATTATTTCCTGTTGCATCTGAAAGTAGACAGTCGACCGATTACAATGGTGTGTGTACTTTTCCCCGAGGCCATTCCAGTTATTCGTTTCTAGCATCAGAATTGCGAAAATTTTGATGGTTTCTCAACCATTCCTTAACTTCAAACTCCCATATCTCGCGAACGGATTGACGAACTCGAGAAAATCCTGTTGCATCTGAAAGTGGAAACTCGCCCGATTACAACGGTATGTGTATTTTTCCCCTATGCCATTGTAGTTATTGGTTTCGAGTATCAGACATGCGAAAATTTTGATAACTTCTAAACCATTCCTTAACTTCAAACTCCCATATCTCGCGAACGGATTGATGAACTCGAGAAATTCCTGTTGCATCTGAAAGTATTAACTCGCCCGATTACAATGGTATGTGTACTTTTCCCCTAGGCCATTCCAGTTATTGGTTTCGAGTATCAGACTTTCGAAAATTTTGATGGTTTCTCAAGCATTCCTTAACTTCAAACTCCCATATATCGCGAACTGAATGACGAACTCGAGAAATTCCTGTTGCATCTGAAAGCAGAAACTCGCCCGTTTACAATGGTATGTGTATTTTTGCCCTTGGCAATAGTAGTTGTTGGTTTCTAGTATCAGACTTGCGAAAATTTTGATGGTTTCTCAACCATTCCATAACTTCAAACTCCCATATATTGCGAACGGAATGACGAACTCGAGAAATTCCTGTTGCATCTGAAAGCAGAAACTCACCCGTTTACAATGGTATGTGTATTTTTGCCCTTGGCCATAGTAGTTGTTGGTTTCTAGTATCAGACTTGCGAAAATTTTGATGGTTTCTCAACCATTCCATAACTTCAAACTCCTATATATCGCGAACGGATTGACGAACTCGAGAAATTCCTGTTGCATCTGAAAGCAGAAACTCGCCCGTTTACAATGGTATTTGTATTTTTCCCCTAGGCCATTGTAGTTATTGCTTTCGAGTATCAGACTTGCGAAAACTTTGATGGTTTCTCAACCATTCCTTAACTTCAAACTCCCATATCTCGCGAACGGATTGACGAACTCGAGCAATTCCTGTTGCATCTGCAAGTAGGAACTCGTCCGATTACAATGGTGTGTGTACTTTTCCCCTAGGCCATTCCAGTTATTGGTTTCGAGTAACAGACTTGCGAAAATTTTAATGGACTTTCAACCATTCCTTAAATTCAAACTCCCATATCTCGCGAACGGACTGACGAACTCGAGTATTTCCTGTTGAATCTGAAAGCAGAGACTCGCCCGATTACAATGGTATGTGTATTTTTTGCCTAGGCCTTTGTAGTTATTGGTTTCGAATATCAGACTTGCGAAAATTTTGATGGTTTCTCAACCATTCCTTAACTTCAAACTCCGACATTTAGCGAACGGATTGACGAACTTGAGAAATTCCTGACGCATCTGAAAGTAGAAACTTGCCCGATTACAATGGTGTGTGTACTTTTCCCCTAGGCCATTCCAGTTATTCGTTTCGAGTATCAGACTTGCGAAATTTTTGATTGTTTCTCAACCATTCCTTAATTTCAAACTCGCATATCTCGCGAACGGATTGACGAACTCGAGTATTTCCTGTTGAGTCTGAAAGCAGAGACTCGCCCGATTACAACGGCATGTGTATTTTTGCCCTAGACCATATTAATTAATGGCTTCGAGTATCAGATTCCAAAAATTTTGATGGTTTCTCAACCATTCCTTAACTTCAAACTCTCATATCTCGCGAACGGATTGACGAACTCCAGAAATTCCTGTTGCGTCTGAAAGTAGAAACTCGCCCGATTACAACGGCATGTGTATTTTTGCCCTAGACCATATTAATTAATGGCTTCGAGTATCAGATTCCAAAAATTTTGATGGTTTCTCAACCATTCCTTAACTTCAAACTCTCATATCTCGCGAACGGATTGACGAACTCGAGAAATTCCTGTTGCGTCTGAAAGTAGAAACTCGCCCGATTACAATGGTGTGTGTACTTTTCCCCTAGGCCATTCCAGTTATTGGTTTCGTGTATCAGACTTGCGAAATTTTTGATTGTTTCTCTACCATTCCTTAATTTCAAACTCTCATATCTCGCGAACGGATTGACGAATTCGAGAAATTCCTGTTGCATCTGAAAGTAGAAACTCGCCCGATTACAATGGTGTGTGTACTTTTCCCCTAGGCCATTCCAGTTATTCGTTTCGAGTATCAGACTTGCGATAATTTTGATGGTTTCTCAACCATTCCTTAACTTCAAACTCCCATATCTCGCGAACGGATTGACGAACTCGAGAAATTCCTGTTGCAACTGAAAGTAGAAGCTCGCCCGATAACAACGGTATGTGTATTTCTCCCTTACGCCATTCCAGTTATTGGTTTCGAGTATCAGAGCAGCGAAAGTTTTGGTGGTTTCACAGCAGTTCCATAACTTCAAACTCCCATATCTCGCGAACGGATTGACGGACTCGAGAAAATCCTGTTGCATCTGAAAGTAGAAACTCGCCCGATTACAACGGGATGTGTGTTTTGCCCTAGGCCATAGTAGTTATTGGTTTCGAGTATCAAACTTGCGAAAATTTTGATGGTTTCTCAACCATTCCTTAACCTCAAACTCCCATATCTCGCGAACGGATTGACGAACTCGAGAAATTCCTGTTGCATCAAAACGCAGACACTCGACCGTTTACAACGGTATGTGTATTTTTGCCCTATGCCATAGTAGTTATTGGTTTCGGGTATCAGGCTTGCGAAAATTTTGATGGTTTCTCAACCATTCCATAACTTCAAACTCCCATATATCGCGAACGGATTGACGAACTCGAGAAATTCCTGTTGCATCTGAGAGTAGAAACTCGCCCGATTACAAAGGTGTGTGTACTTTTCCCCTACGCCATTCCAGTTATTGGTTTCGAGTATCAGACTTGCGAAAATTTTGATGGTTTCTCTACCATTTCTTAATTTCAAACTCGCATATCTCGCGAACGGACTGACGAACTGGAGAAATTCCTGTTGCATCTGAAAGTAGAAACTCGCCCGATTACAATGGTGCGTGTACTTTTCCCCTAGGCCATTGTAGTTATTGGTTTCGAGTATCAGACTTGCGAAAATTTTGATGGTTTCTCAACCATTCCTTAACTTCAAACTCCCATATCTCGCGAACGGATTGACGGACTCGAGAAACTCCTGTTGCATCTGAAAGTAGAAACTCGCCCGATTACAAAGGGATGTGTATTTTTGCCCTAGGCCGTAGTAGTTATTGGTTTCGAGTAACAAACTTGCGAAAATTTTGATGGTTTCTCAACCATTCCTTAACCTCAAACTCCCATATCTCGCGAACGGATTGACGAACTCGAGAAATTCCTGTTGCATCAAAACGCAGACACTCGACCGATTACAACGGTATGTGTATTTTTGCCCTATGCCATAGTAGTTATTGGTTTCGGGTATCAGACTTGCGAAAATTTTGATGGTTTCTCAACCATTCCATAACTTCAAACTCCCATATCTCGCGAACGGAATGACAAACTCGAGAAATTCCTGTTGCATCTGAAAGCAGAAACTCGCCCGTTTACAATAGTGTGTGTACATTTCCCCTAGACCATTCCAGTTATTGGTTTCGAGTATCAGACTTGCGAAAATTTTGTTGGTTTCTCAACCATCTCTTAACTCCAAACTCCGATATTTAGCGAACGGATTGACGAACTTGAGAAATTCCTGACGCATCTGAAAGTAGAAACTTGCCCTATTACAATGATGTGTGTACTTTTCCCCTAGGCCATTCCATTTATTGGTATCGAGTACCAGAATTGCGAAAATTTTGATGGTTTCTCAACCATTCCTTAACTTCAAACTCCCATATCTCGCGAATGGATTGACGAACTCGAGCAATTCCTGTTGCATCTGCAAGTAGGAACTCACCCGATTACAATGGTATGTGTATTATTCGCCTAGGCCTTTGTAGTTATTGGTTTCGAATATCAGACTTGCGAAAATTTTGATGGTTTCTCAACCATTCCTTAACTTCAAACTCGCATATCTCGCGAACGGATTGACCAATCCGCAAAATTTCTGTTGCATCTGAATGTAGAAATTCGCCCGATTACAACGGTATGCGTACTTTTCCCCTAGGCCGTTCTAGTTACTCGTTTCGTGCATCAGAACTGCGAAAATTTTGAGTTTCTCAAGCGTTTCTTACATCCAAACTGCCATATCTCGCGAACGGATTGACCAATCCGCAAAATTTCTGTTGCATCTGAAAGTAGAAAGTCGCCCGATTACAACGGTATGTGTACTTTTCCCCTAGGCCGTTCTAGTTATTCGTTTCGAGCATGAGAACTGCGTAAATTTTGAGTTGTTCTAGCGTTTCTAACCTCCAAACTGCCATATCTCGCGAAAGGATTGACCAATCCGCAAAATTTCTGTTGCATCTGAAAGTAGAAAGTCGCCCGATTACAACGGTATGTGTACTTTTCCCCTAGGCCGTTTTAGTTATTCGTTTCGAGCATCAGAACTGCGAAAATTTTGAGTTTCTCAAGCGTTTCTTACCTCCAAACTGCCATATCTCGCGAACGGATGGACAAATCCGCAAAATTTCTGTTGCATCGGAAAGTAGAAACTCGCCCGAATACAACGGTATGTGCACTTTTCCCCTAGGCCGTACTAGTTATTCGTCTCGAGCATCAGAACTGCGAAAATTTTGCGTTTCTCAAGCGTTTCTTACCTCCATACTGCCATATCTTGCGAACGGGTTGACCAATCCGCAAAATTTCTGTTGTATCTGAAAGTAGAAACTCGCCCGATTACAACGGTGTGCGTGCTTTTCCCCTAGGCCGTTCTAATTATTCGTTTCGAGCATCAGAACTGCGAATATTTTGAGTTTCTCTAGTGTTTCTTACCTCCAAACTGCCATATCTCGCGAACGGATTGACCAATCCGCAAAATTTCAGTTGCATCTGAAAGTAGAAACTCGCCCGATTACAACGGTATGCGTACTTTTCCCGTAGGCCGTTCTAGTTATTCGTTTCGAGCATCAGAACTGCGAAAATTCTGAGTTTCTCAAGCGTTTCTTACCTCCAAACTGCCATATCTCGCGAACGGATTGACAAATCCGCAAAATTTCTGTTGCATCTGAAAGTAGAAACTCGCCCGATTACAACGGTATGTGCACTTTTCCCCTAGGCCGTACTAGTTATTCGTTTCGAGCATGAGAACTGCGTAAATTTTGAGTTGTTCTAGCGTTTCTAACCTCCAAACTGCCATATCTCGCGAAAGGATTGACCAATCCGCAAAATTTCTGTTGCATCTGAAAGTAGAAACTCGCCCGATTACAACGGTATGTACACTTTTCCCCTAGGCCGTTCTAGTTATTCGTCCCGAGCATCAGAGCTGCGAAAATTTTGCGTTTCTCAAGCGTTTCTTACCTCCATACTGCCATATCTTGCGAACGGGTTGACCAATCCGCAAAATTTCTGTTGTATCTGAAACTAGAAACTCGCCCGATTACAACGGTGTGCGTGCTTTTCCCCTAGGCCGTTCTAATTATTCGTTTCGAGCATCAGAACTGCGAATATTTTGAGTTTCTCAAGCGTTTCTTACCTCCAAACTGCCATATCTCGCGAACGGATTGACCAATCCGCAAAATTTCTGTTGCATCTGAAAGTAGAAACACGCCCGATTACAACGGTATGCGTACTTTTCCCGTAGGCCGTTCTAGTTATTCGTTTCGAGCATCAGAACTGCGAAAATTCTGAGTTTCTCAAGCGTTTCTTACCTCCAAACTGCCATATCTCGCGAACGGATTGACCAACCCGCAAAATTTCTGTTGCATCTGAAAGTAGAAACTCGCCCGATTACAACGGTATGCGTACTTTTCCCCTAGGCCGTTCTGGTTATTCGTTTCGAGCATCAGAACTGCGAAAATTTTGAGTTTCTCAAGCGTTTCTTACCTCCAAACTCCCATATCTCGCGAACGGATTGACCAATCCGCAAAATTTCTGTTGCATCTGAAAGTAGAAACTCGCCCGATTACAACGGTATGCGTACTTTTCCCCTGGGCCGTTCCAGTTATACTTGTCGAGCATCAGAACTGCGAAAATTTTGAGTTTCTCAAGCGTTTCTTACCTCCAAACTGCCATATCTCGCGAACGGATAGACCAATCCGCAAAATTTCTGTTGCATCTGAAAGTAGAAACTCGCCCGATAACAACGCTATGTACACTTTTCCCCAAGGCCGTTCTAGTTATTCGTTTCGAGCATCAGGACTAAGAAAATTTTGATTTTCTCAAGCGTTTCTTACTTCCAAACTGCCATATCTCGGGAACGGATTGACCAATCCGCAAAATTTCTGTTGCATCTGAAAGTAGAAACTCGCCCGATTACAACGGTATGTGTACTTTTCCCGTAGGCCGTTCTAGTTATTCGTTGCGAGGCTCAGAACTGCGAAAATTTTGAGTTTCTCAAGCGTTTCTTACATCCAAACTGCCATATCTCGCGAACGGATTGACCAATCCGCAAAATTTCTGTTGCATCTGAATGTAGAAATTCGCCCGATTACAACGGTATGCGTACGTTTCCCCTAGGCCGTTCTAGTTATTCGTTTCGAGCATGAGAATTGCGTAAATTTTGAGTTGTTCTAGCGTTTCTAACCTCCAAACGGCCATATCTCGCGAAAGGATTGACCAATCCGCAAAATTTCTGTTGCATCTGAAAGTAGAAACTCGCCCGATTACAACGGTATGCGTACTTTTCCCCTAGGCCGTTCTAGTTACTCGTTTCGTGCATCAGAACTGCGAAAATTTTGAGTTTCTCAAGCGTTTCTTACATCCAAACTGCCATATCTCGCGAACGGATTGACCAATCCGCAAAATTTCTGTTGCATCTGAAAGTAGAAAGTCGCCCGATTACAACGGTATGTGTACTTTTCCCCTAGGCCGTTCTAGTTATTCGTTTCGAGCATGAGAACTGCGTAAATTTTGAGTTGTTCTAGCGTTTCTAACCTCCAAACTGCCATATCTCGCGAAAGGATTGACCAATCCGCAAAATTTCTGTTGCATCTGAAAGTAGAAAGTCGCCCGATTACAACGGTATGTGTACTTTTCCCCTAGGCCGTTTTAGTTATTCGTTTCGAGCATCAGAACTGCGAAAATTTTGAGTTTCTCAAGCGTTTCTTACCTCCAAACTGCCATATCTCGCGAACGGATGGACAAATCCGCAAAATTTCTGTTGCATCGGAAAGTAGAAACTCGCCCGAATACAACGGTATGTGCACTTTTCCCCTAGGCCGTACTAGTTATTCGTCTCGAGCATCAGAACTGCGAAAATTTTGCGTTTCTCAAGCGTTTCTTACCTCCATACTGCCATATCTTGCGAACGGGTTGACCAATCCGCAAAATTTCTGTTGTATCTGAAAGTAGAAACTCGCCCGATTACAACGGTGTGCGTGCTTTTCCCCTAGGCCGTTCTAATTATTCGTTTCGAGCATCAGAACTGCGAATATTTTGAGTTTCTCTAGTGTTTCTTACCTCCAAACTGCCATATCTCGCGAACGGATTGACCAATCCGCAAAATTTCAGTTGCATCTGAAAGTAGAAACTCGCCCGATTACAACGGTATGCGTACTTTTCCCGTAGGCCGTTCTAGTTATTCGTTTCGAGCATCAGAACTGCGAAAATTCTGAGTTTCTCAAGCGTTTCTTACCTCCAAACTGCCATATCTCGCGAACGGATTGACAAATCCGCAAAATTTCTGTTGCATCTGAAAGTAGAAACTCGCCCGATTACAACGGTATGTACACTTTTCCCCTAGGCCGTTCTAGTTATTCGTTTCGAGCATCAGAACTGCGAAAATTTTGATTTTCTCAAGCGTTTCTTACTTCCAAACTGCCATATCTCGGGAACGGATTGACCAATCCGCAAAATTTCTGTTGCATCTGAAAGTAGAAACTCGCCCGATTACAACGGTATGCGTACTCTTCCCGTAGGCCGTTCTAGTTATTCGTTTCGAGCATCAGAACTGCGAAAATTCTGAGTTTCTCAAGCGTTTCTTACCTCCAAACTGCCATATCTCGCGAACGGATTGACCAATCCGCAAAATTTCTGTTGCATCTGAAAGTAGAAACTCGCCCGATTACAACGGTATGTGTACTTTTCCCCTAGGCCGTTCTATTTATGCTTGTCGAGCATCAGAACTGCGAAAATTTTGAGTTTCTCAAGCGTTTCTTACCTCCAAACTGCCATATCTCGCGAACGGATTGACCAACCCGCAAAATTTCTGTTGCATCTGAAAGTAGAAACTCGCCCGATTACAACGGTATGCGTACTTTTCCCCTAGGCCGTTCTAGTTATGCTTGTCGAGCATTAGAACTGCGAAAATTTTGAGTTTCTCAAGCGTTTCTTACATCCAAACTGCCACGTCTCGCGAACGGATGGACCAATCCGCAAAATTTCTGTTGCATCTGAAAGTAGAAACTCGCCCGAATACAACGGTATGTGCACTTTTCCCCCAGGCCGTACTAGTTATTCGTCTCGAGCATCAGAACTGCGAAAATTTTGCGTTTCTCAAGCGTTTCCTACCTCCATACTGCCACATCTTGCGAACGGGTTGACTAATCCGCAAAATTTCTGTTGTATCTGAAAGTAGAAACTCGCCCGATTACAACGGTGTGCGTGCTTTTCCCCTAGGCCGTTCTAATTATTCGTTTCGAGCATCAGAACTGCGAATATTTTGAGTTTCTCAAGCGTTTCTTACCTCCAAACTGCCATATCTCGCGAACGGATTGACCAATCCGCAAAATTTCTGTTGCATCTGAAAGTAGAAACTCGCCCGATTACAACGGTATGTACACTTTTCCCGTAGGCCGTTCTAGTTATTCATTTCGAGCATCAGAACTGCGTAAATTTTGATTTTCTCAAGCGTTTCTTACTTCCAAACTGCCATATCTCGCGAACGGATTGACCAATCGGCAAAATTTCTGTTGCATCTGAAAGTAGAAACTCGCCCGATTACAACGGTATGCGTACTTTTCCCCTAGGCCGTTCTAGTTACTCGTTTCGTGCATCAGAACTGCGAAAATTTTGAGTTTCTCAAGCGTTTCTTACATCCAAACTGCCATATCTCGCGAACGGATTGACCAATCCGCAAAATTTCTGTTGCATCTGAAAGTAGAAAGTCGCCCGATTACAACGGTATGTGTACTTTTCCCCTAGGCCGTTCTAGTTATTCGTTTCGAGCATGAGAACTGCGTAAATTTTGAGTTGTTCTAGCGTTTCTAACCTCCAAACTGCCATATCTCGCGAAAGGATTGACCAATCCGCAAAATTTCTGTTGCATCTGAAAGTAGAAAGTCGCCCGATTACAACGGTATGTGTACTTTTCCCCTAGGCCGTTCTAGTTATTCGTTTCGAGCATCAGAACTGCGAAAATTTTGAGTTTCTCAAGCGTTTCTTACCTCCAAACTGCCATATCTCGCGAACGGATGAACCAATCCGCAAAATTTCTGTTGCATCGGAAAGTAGAAACTCGCCCGAATACAACGGTGTGCGTGCTTTTCCCCTAGGCCGTTCTAATTATTCGTTTCGAGCATCAGAACTGCGAATATTTTGAGTTTCTGTAGTGTTTCTTACCTCCAAACTGCCATATCTCGCGAACGGATTGACCAATCCGCAAAATTTCAGTTGCATCTGAAAGTAGAAACTCGCCCGATTACAACGGTATGCGTACTTTTCCCGTAGGCCGTTCTAGTTATTCGTTTCGAGCATCAGAACTGCGAAAATTCTGAGTTTCTCAAGCGTTTCTTACCTCCAAACTGCCATATCTCGCGAACGGATTGACAAATCCGCAAAATTTCTGTTGCATCTGAAAGTAGAAACTCGCCCGATTACAACGGTATGTACACTTTTCCCCTAGGCCGTTCTAGTTATTCGTTTCGAGCATCAGAACTGCGAAAATTTTGATTTTCTCAAGCGTTTCTTACTTCCAAACTGCCATATCTCGGGAACGGATTGACCAATCCGCAAAATTTCTGTTGCATCTGAAAGTAGAAACTCGCCCGATTACAACGGTATGCGTACTCTTCCCGTAGGCCGTTCTAGTTATTCGTTTCGAGCATCAGAACTGCGAAAATTCTGAGTTTCTCAAGCGTTTCTTACCTCCAAACTGCCATATCTCGCGAACGGATTGACCAATCCGCATAATTTCTGTTGCATCTGAAAGTAGAAACTCGCCCGATTACAACGGTATGTGTACTTTTCCCCTAGGCCGTTCTAGTTATGCTTGTCGAGCATCAGAACTGCGAAAATTTTGAGTTTCTCAAGTGTTTCTTACCTCCAAACTCCCATATCTCGCGAACGGATTGACCAATCCGCAAAATTTCAGTTGCATCTGAAAGCAGAAACTCGCCCGATTACAACGGTATGCGTACTTTTCCCGTAGGCCGTTCTAGTTATTCGTTTCGAGCATCAGAACTGCGAAAATTCTGAGTTTCTCAAGCGTTTCTTACCTCCAAACTGCCATATCTCGCGAACGGATTGACCAACCCGCAAAATTTCTGTTGCATCTGAAAGTAGAAACTCTCCCGATTACAACGGTATGCGTACTTTTCCCCTAGGCCGTTCTAGTTATGCTTGTCGAGCATTAGAACTGCGAAAATTTTGAGTTTCTCAAGCGTTTCTTACATCCAAACTGCCACGTCTCGCGAACGGATGGACCAATCCGCAAAATTTCTGTTGCATCTGAAAGTAGAAACTCGCCCGATTACAACGGTATGTGTACTTTTCCCCTAGGCCGTTCTAGTTATGCTTGTCGAGCATCAGAACTGCGAAAATTTTGAGTTTCTCAAGTGTTTCTTACCTCCAAACTCCCATATCTCGCGAACGGATTGACCAATCCGCAAAATTTCAGTTGCATCTGAAAGCAGAAACTCGCCCGATTACAACGGTATGCGTACTTTTCCCGTAGGCCGTTCTAGTTATTCGTTTCGAGCATCAGAACTGCGAAAATTCTGAGTTTCTCAAGCGTTTCTTACCTCCAAACTGCCATATCTCGCGAACGGATTGACCAACCCGCAAAATTTCTGTTGCATCTGAAAGTAGAAACTCTCCCGATTACAACGGTATGCGTACTTTTCCCCTAGGCCGTTCTAGTTATGCTTGTCGAGCATTAGAACTGCGAAAATTTTGAGTTTCTCAAGCGTTTCTTACATCCAAACTGCCACGTCTCGCGAACGGATGGACCAATCCGCAAAATTTCTGTTGCATCTGAAAGTAGAAACTCGCCCGAATACAACGGTATGTGCACTTTTCCCCCAGGCCGTACTAGTTATTCGTCTCGAGCATCAGAACTGCGAAAATTTTGCGTTTCTCAAGCGTTTCCTACCTCCATACTGCCACATCTTGCGAACGGGTTGACTAATCCGCAAAATTTCTGTTGCATCTGAAAGTAGAAACTCGCCCGATTACAACGGTATGCGTACTCTTCCCGTAGGCCGTTCTAGTTATTCGTTTCGAGCATCAGAACTGCGAAAATTCTGAGTTTCTCAAGCGTTTCTTACCTCCAAACTGCCATATCTCGCGAACGGATTGACCAATCCGCAAAATTTCTGTTGCATCTGAAAGTAGAAACTCGCCCGATTACAACGGTATGTGTACTTTTCCCCTAGGCCGTTCTAGTTATGCTTGTCGAGCATCAGAACTGCGAAAATTTTGAGTTTCTCAAGTGTTTCTTACCTCCAAACTCCCATATCTCGCGAACGGATTGACCAATCCGCAAAATTTCAGTTGCATCTGAAAGTAGAAACTCGCCCGATTACAACGGTATGCGTACTTTTCCCGTAGGCCGTTCTAGTTATTCGTTTCGAGCATCAGAACTGCGAAAATTCTGAGTTTCTCAAGCGTTTCTTACCTGCAAACTGCCATATCTCGCGAACGGATTGACCAACCCGCAAAATTTCTGTTGCATCTGAAAGTAGAAACTCGCCCGATTACAACGGTATGCGTACTTTTCCCCTAGGCCGTTCTAGTTATGCTTGTCGAGCATTAGAACTGCGAAAATTCTGAGTTTCTCAAGCGTTTCTTACCTCCAAACTGCCATATCTCGCGAACGGATTGACCAATCCGCAAAATTTCTGTTGCATCTGAAAGTAGAAACTCGCCCGATTACAACGGTATGTACACTTTTCCCGTAGGCCGTTCTAGTTATTCATTTCGAGCATCAGAACTGCGAAGATTTTGAGTTTCTCAAGCGTTTCTTACCTACAAACTGCCACATCTCGCGAACGAATTGACCAATCCGCAAAATTTCTGTTGCATCTGAAAGTAGAAACTCGCCCGATTACAACGGTATGTACACTTTTCCCCTAGGCCGTTCTAGTTATTCGTTTCGAGCATCAGAACTGCGAAAATTTTGAGTTTATCAAGCGTTTCTTACCTCCAAACTGCCATATCTCGCGAAAGGATTGACCAATCCGCAAAATTTCTGTTGTATCTGAAAGTAGAAACTCGCCCGATTACAACGGTGTACGTGCTTTTCCCCTAGGCCGCTCTAATTATTCGTTTCGAGCATCAGAACTGCGAATATTTTGAGTTTCTCAAGCGTTTCTTACCTCCAAACTGCCATATCTCGCGAACGGATTGACCAATCCGCAAAATTTCTGTTGCATCTGAAAGTAGAAACTCGCCCGATTACAACGGTATGCGTACTTTTCCCCTGGGCCGTTCTAGTTATGCTTGTCGAGCATCAGAACTGCGAAAATTTTGAATTTCTCAAGCGTTTCTTACCTCCAAACTGCCATATCTCGCGAACGGATTGACCAATCCGCAAAATTTCTGTTGCATCTGAAAGCAGAAACTCGCCCGATTACAACGCTATGTACACTTTTCCCGTAGGCCGTTCTAGTTATTCGTTTCGAGCATCAGAACTGCGAAAATTTTGATTTTCTCAAGCGTTTCTTACTTCCAAACTGCCATATCTCGGGAACGGATTGACCAATCCGCAAAATTTCTGTTGCATCTGAAAGTAGAAACTCGCCCGATTACAATTGTATGCGTACTTTTCCCGTAGGCCGGTCTAGTTATTCGTTTCGAGCATCAGAACTGCGAAAATTTTGAGTTTCTCAAGCGTTTCTTACATCCAAACTGCCATATCTCGCGAACGGATTGACCAATCCGCAAAATTTCTGTTGCATCTGAATGTAGAAATTCGCCCGATTACAACGGTATGCGTACTTTTCCCCTAGGCCGTTCTAGTTATTCGTTTCGAGCATGAGAACTGCGTAAATTTTGAGTTGTTCTAGCGTTTCTAACCTCCAAACTGCCATATCTCGCGAAAGGATTGACCAATCCGCAAAATTTCTGTTGCATCTGAAAGTAGAAACTCGCCCGATTACAACGGTATGTACACTTTTCCCCTAGGCCGTTCTAGTTATTCGTCCCGAGCATCAGAACTGCGAAAATTTTGCGTTTCTCAAGCGTTTCTTACCTCCATCCTGCCATATCTTGCGAACGGGTTGACCAATCCGCAAAATTTCTGTTGTATCTGAAACTAGAAACTCGCCCGATTACAACGGTGTGCGTGCTTTTCCCCTAGGCCGTTCTAATTATTCGTTTCGAGCATCAGAACTGCGAATATTTTGAGTTTCTCAAGCGTTTCTTACCTCCAAACTGCCATATCTCGCGAACGGATTGACCAATCCGCAAAATTTCTGTTGCATCTGAAAGTAGAAACACGCCCGATTACAACGGTATGCGTACTTTTCCCGTAGGCCGTTCTAGTTATTCGTTTCGAGCATCAGAACTGCGAAAATTCTGAGTTTCTCAAGCGTTTCTTACCTCCAAACTGCCATATCTCGCGAACGGATTGACCAACCCGCAAAATTTCTGTTGCATCTGAAAGTAGAAACTCGCCCGATTACAACGGTATGCGTACTTTTCCCCTAGGCCGTTCTGGTTATTCGTTTCGAGCATCAGAACTGCGAAAATTTTGAGTTTCTCAAGCGTTTCTTACCTCCAAACTGCCATACCTCGCGAACGGATTGACCAATCCGCAAAATTTCTGTTGCATCTGAAAGTAGAAACTCGCCCGATTACAACGGTATGCGTACTTTTCCCCTGGGCCGTTCCAGTTATACTTGTCGAGCATCAGAACTGCGAAAATTTTGAGTTTCTCAAGCGTTTCTTACCTCCAAACTGCCATATCTCGCGAACGGATAGACCAATCCGCAAAATTTCTGTTGCATCTGAAAGTAGAAACTCGCCCGATAACAACGCTATGTACACTTTTCCCCAAGGCCGTTCTAGTTATTCGTTTCGAGCATCAGGACTAAGAAAATTTTGATTTTCTCAAGCGTTTCTTACTTCCAAACTGCCATATCTCGGGAACGGATTGACCAATCCGCAAAATTTCTGTTGCATCTGAAAGTAGAAACTCGCCCGATTACAACGGTATGCGTACTTTTCCCGTAGGCCGTTCTAGTTATTCGTTGCGAGCCTCAGAACTGCGAAAATTTTGAGTTTCTCAAGCGTTTCTTACATCCAAACTGCCATATCTCGCGAACGGATTGACCAATCCGCAAAATTTCTGTTGCATCTGAATGTAGAAATTCGCCCGATTACAACGGTATGCGTACGTTTCCCCTAGGCCGTTCTAGTTATTCGTTTCGAGCATGAGAATTGCGTAAATTTTGAGTTGTTCTAGCGTTTCTAACCTCCAAACGGCCATATCTCGCGAAAGGATTGACCAATCCGCAAAATTTCTGTTGCATCTGAAAGTAGAAACTCGCCCGATTACAACGGTATGCGTACTTTTCCCCTAGGCCGTTCTGGTTATTCGTTTCGAGCATCAGAACTGCGAAAATTTTGAGTTTCTCTAGCGTTTCTTACCTCCAAACTGCCATATCTCGCGAAAGGATTGACCAATCCGCATAATTTTGTTGCATCTGAAAGTAGAAACTCGCCCGATTACAACGGTATGTGTACTTTTGCCCTAGGCCGTTCTAGTTATGCTTGTCGAGCATCAGAACTGCGAAAATTTTGAGTTTCTCAAGTGTTTCTTACCTCCAAATTCCCATATCTCGCGAACGGATTGACCAATCCGCAAAATTTCTGTTGCATCTGAAAGTAGAAACTCGCCCGATTACAACGGTATGCGTACTTTTCCCCTAGGCCGTTCTAGTTACTCGTTTCGTGCATCAGAACTGCGAAAATTTTGAGTTTCTCAAGCGTTCCTTACATCCAAACTGCCATATCTCGCGAACGGATTGACCAATCCGCAAAATTTCTGTTGCATCTGAAAGTAGAAACTCGCCCGATTACAACGGTATGCGTACTTTTCCCCTGGGCCGTTCTAGTTATGCTTGTCGAGCATCAGAACTGCGAAAATTTTGAATTTCTCAAGCGTTTCTTACCTCCAAACTGCCATATCTCGCGAACGGATTGACCAATCCGCAAAATTTCTGTTGCATCTGAAAGCAGAAACTCGCCCGATTACAACGGTATGCGTACTTTTCCCCTGGGCCGTTCTAGTTATGCTTGTCGAGCATCAGAACTGCGAAAATTTTGAATTTCTCAAGCGTTTCTTACCTCCAAACTGCCATATCTCGCGAACGGATTGACCAATCCGCAAAATTTCTATTGCATCTGAAAGCAGAAACTCGCCCGATTACAACGCTATGTACACTTTTCCCGTAGGCCGTTCTAGTTATTCGTTTCGAGCATCAGAACTGCGAAAATTTTGATTTTCTCAAGCGTTTCTTACTTCCAAACTGCCATATCTCGGGAACGGATTGACCAATCCGCAAAATTTCTGTTGCATCTGAAAGTAGAAACTCGCCCGATTACAATTGTATGCGTACTTTTCCCGTAGGCCGTTCTAGTTATTCGTTTCGAGCATCAGAACTGCGAAAATTTTGAGTTTCTCAAGCGTTTCTTACATCCAAACTGCCATATCTCGCGAACGGATTGACCAATCCGCAAAATTTCTGTTGCATCTGAATGTAGAAATTCGCCCGATTACAACGGTATGCGTACTTTTCCCCTAGGCCGTTCTAGTTATTCGTTTCGAGCATGAGAACTGCGTAAATTTTGAGTTGTTCTAGCGTTTCTAACCTCCAAACTGCCATATCTCGCGAAAGGATTGACCAATCCGCAAAATTTCTGTTGCATCTGAAAGTAGAAACTCGCCCGATTACAACGGTATGTACACTTTTCCCCTAGGCCGTTCTAGTTATTCGTCCCGAGCATCAGAACTGCGAAAATTTTGCGTTTCTCAAGCGTTTCTTACCTCCATACTGCCATATCTTGCGAACGGGTTGACCAATCCGCAAAATTTCTGTTGTATCTGAAACTAGAAACTCGCCCGATTACAACGGTGTGCGTGCTTTTCCCCTAGGCCGTTCTAATTATTCGTTTCGAGCATCAGAACTGCGAATATTTTGAGTTTCTCAAGCGTTTCTTACCTCCAAACTGCCATATCTCGCGAACGGATTGACCAATCCGCAAAATTTCTGTTGCATCTGAAAGTAGAAACACGCCCGATTACAACGGTATGCGTACTTTTCCCGTAGGCCGTTCTAGTTATTCGTTTCGAGCATCAGAACTGCGAAAATTCTGAGTTTCTCAAGCGTTTCTTACCTCCAAACTGCCATATCTCGCGAACGGATTGACCAACCCGCAAAATTTCTGTTGCATCTGAAAGTAGAAACTCGCCCGATTACAACGGTATGCGTACTTTTCCCGTAGGCCGTTCTAGTTATTCGTTTCGAGCATCAGAACTGCGAAAATTCTGAGTTTCTCAAGCGTTTCTTACCTCCAAACTGCCATATCTCGCGAACGGATTGACCAACCCGCAAAATTTCTGTTGCATCTGAAAGTAGAAACTCGCCCGATTACAACGGTATGCGTACTTTTCCCCTAGGCCGTTCTAGTTATGCTTGTCGAGCATTAGAACTGCGAAAATTTTGAGTTTCTCAAGCGTTTCTTACATCCAAACTGCCACGTCTCGCGAACGGATGGACCAATCCGCAAAATTTCTGTTGCATCTGAAAGTAGAAACTCGCCCGAATACAACGGTATGTGCACTTTTCCCCCAGGCCGTACTAGTTATTCGTCTCGAGCATCAGAACTGCGAAAATTTTGCGTTTCTCAAGCGTTTCCTACCTCCATACTGCCACATCTTGCGAACGGGTTGACTAATCCGCAAAATTTCTGTTGTATCTGAAAGTAGAAACTCGCCCGATTACAACGGTGTGCGTGCTTTTCCCCTAGGCCGTTCTAATTATTCGTTTCGAGCATCAGAACTGCGAATATTTTGAGTTTCTCAAGCGTTTCTTACCTCCAAACTGCCATATCTCGCGAACGGATTGACCAATCCGCAAAATTTCTGTTGCATCTGAAAGTAGAAACTCGCCCGATTACAACGGTATGTACACTTTTCCCGTAGGCCGTTCTAGTTATTCATTTCGAGCATCAGAACTGCGTAAATTTTGATTTTCTCAAGCGTTTCTTACTTCCAAACTGCCATATCTCGCGAACGGATTGACCAATCGGCAAAATTTCTGTTGCATCTGAAAGTAGAAACTCGCCCGATTACAACGGTATGCGTACTTTTCCCCTAGGCCGTTCTAGTTATTCGTTTCGAGCATGAGAACTGCGTAAATTTTGAGTTGTTCTAGCGTTTCTAACCTCCAAACTGCCATATCTCGCGAAAGGATTGACCAATCCGCAAAATTTCTGTTGCATCTGAAAGTAGAAAGTCGCCCGATTACAACGGTATGTGTACTTTTCCCCTAGGCCGTTCTAGTTACTCGTTTCGTGCATCAGAACTGCGAAAATTTTGAGTTTCTCAAGCGTTTCTTACCTCCAAACTGCCATATCTCGCGAACGGATTGACCAACCCGCAAAATTTCTGTTGCATCTGAAAGTAGAAACTCGCCCGATTACAACGGTATGCGTACTTTTCCCCTAGGCCGTTCTAGTTATGCTTGTCGAGCATTAGAACTGCGAAAATTTTGAGTTTCTCAAGCGTTTCTTACATCCAAACTGCCACGTCTCGCGAACGGATGGACCAATCCGCAAAATTTCTGTTGCATCTGAAAGTAGAAACTCGCCCGAATACAACGGTATGTGCACTTTTCCCCCAGGCCGTACTAGTTATTCGTCTCGAGCATCAGAACTGCGAAAATTTTGCGTTTCTCAAGCGTTTCCTACCTCCATACTGCCACATCTTGCGAACGGGTTGACTAATCCGCAAAATTTCTGTTGTATCTGAAAGTAGAAACTCGCCCGATTACAACGGTGTGCGTGCTTTTCCCCTAGGCCGTTCTAATTATTCGTTTCGAGCATCAGAACTGCGAATATTTTGAGTTTCTCAAGCGTTTCTTACCTCCAAACTGCCATATCTCGCGAACGGATTGACCAATCCGCAAAATTTCTGTTGCATCTGAAAGTAGAAACTCGCCCGATTACAACGGTATGTACACTTTTCCCGTAGGCCGTTCTAGTTATTCATTTCGAGCACCAGAACTGCGTAAATTTTGATTTTCTCAAGCGTTTCTTACTTCCAAACTGCCATATCTCGCGAACGGATTGACCAATCGGCAAAATTTCTGTTGCATCTGAAAGTAGAAACTCGCCCGATTACAACGGTATGCGTACTTTTCCCCTAGGCCGTTCTAGTTATTCGTTTCGAGCATGAGAACTGCGTAAATTTTGAGTTGTTCTAGCGTTTCTAACCTCCAAACTGCCATATCTCGCGAAAGGATTGACCAATCCGCAAAATTTCTGTTGCATCTGAAAGTAGAAAGTCGCCCGATTACAACGGTATGTGTACTTTTCCCCTAGGCCGTTCTTGTTACTCGTTTCGTGCATCAGAACTGCGAAAATTTTGAGTTTCTCAAGCGTTTCTTACATCCAAACTGCCATATCTCGCGAACGGATTGACCAATCCGCAAAATTTCTGTTGCATCTGAAAGTAGAAAGTCGCCCGATTACAACGGTATGTGTACTTTTCCCCTAGGCCGTTCTAGTTATTCGTTTCGAGCATGAGAACTGCGTAAATTTTGAGTTGTTCTAGCGTTTCTAACCTCCAAACTGCCATATCTCGCGAAAGGATTGACCAATCCGCAAAATTTCTGTTGCATCTGAAAGTAGAAAGTCGCCCGATTACAACGGTATGTGTACTTTTCCCCTAGGCCGTTCTAGTTATTCGTTTCGAGCATCAGAACTGCGAAAATTTTGAGTTTCTCAAGCGTTTCTTACCTCCAAACTGCCATATCTCGCGAACGGATGGACCAATCCGCAAAATTTCTGTTGCATCGGAAAGTAGAAACTCGCCCGAATACAACGGTGTGCGTGCTTTTCCCCTAGGCCGTTCTAATTATTCGTTTCGAGCATCAGAACTGCGAATATTTTGAGTTTCTGTAGTGTTTCTTACCTCCAAACTGCCATATCTCGCGAACGGATTGACCAATCCGCAAAATTTCAGTTGCATCTGAAAGTAGAAACTCGCCCGATTACAACGGTATGCGTACTTTTCCCGTAGGCCGTTCTAGTTATTCGTTTCGAGCATCAGAACTGCGAAAATTCTGAGTTTCTCAAGCGTTTCTTACCTCCAAACTGCCATATCTCGCGAACGGATTGACAAATCCGCAAAATTTCTGTTGCATCTGAAAGTAGAAACTCGCCCGATTACAACGGTATGTACACTTTTCCCCTAGGCCGTTCTAGTTATTCGTTTCGAGCATCAGAACTGCGAAAATTTTGATTTTCTCAAGCGTTTCTTACTTCCAAACTGCCATATCTCGGGAACGGATTGACCAATCCGCAAAATTTCTGTTGCATCTGAAAGTAGAAACTCGCCCGATTACAACGGTATGCGTACTCTTCCCGTAGGCCGTTCTAGTTATTCGTTTCGAGCATCAGAACTGCGAAAATTCTGAGTTTCTCAAGCGTTTCTTACCTCCAAACTGCCATATCTCGCGAACGGATTGACCAATCCGCAAAATTTCTGTTGCATCTGAAAGTAGAAACTCGCCCGATTACAACGGTATGTGTACTTTTCCCCTAGGCCGTTCTAGTTATGCTTGTCGAGCATCAGAACTGCGAAAACTTTGAGTTTCTCAAGTGTTTCTTACCTCCAAACTCCCATATCTCGCGAACGGATTGACCAATCCGCAAAATTTCAGTTGCATCTGAAAGCAGAAACTCGCCCGATTACAACGGTATGCGTACTTTTCCCGTAGGCCGTTCTAGTTATTCGTTTCGAGCATCAGAACTGCGAAAATTCTGAGTTTCTCAAGCGTTTCTTACCTCCAAACTGCCATATCTCGCGAACGGATTGTCCAACCCGCAAAATTTCTGTTGCATCTGAAAGTAGAAACTCTCCCGATTACAACGGTATGCGTACTTTTCCCCTAGGCCGTTCTAGTTATGCTTGTCGAGCATTAGAACTGCGAAAATTTTGAGTTTCTCAAGCGTTTCTTACATCCAAACTGCCACGTCTCGCGAACGGATGGACCAATCCGCAAAATTTCTGTTGCATCTGAAAGTAGAAACTCGCCCGAATACAACGGTATGTGCACTTTTCCCCCAGGCCGTACTAGTTATTCGTCTCGAGCATCAGAACTGCGAAAATTTTGCGTTTCTCAAGCGTTTCCTACCTCCATACTGCCACATCTTGCGAACGGGTTGACTAATCCGCAAAATTTCTGTTGCATCTGAAAGTAGAAACTCGCCCGATTACAACGGTATGCGTACTCTTCCCGTAGGCCGTTCTAGTTATTCGTTTCGAGCATCAGAACTGCGAAAATTCTGAGTTTCTCAAGCGTTTCTTACCTCCAAACTGCCATATCTCGCGAACGGATTGACCAATCCGCAAAATTTCTGTTGCATCTGAAAGTAGAAACTCGCCCGATTACAACGGTATGTGTACTTTTCCCCTAGGCCGTTCTAGTTATGCTTGTCGAGCATCAGAACTGCGAAAATTTTGAGTTTCTCAAGTGTTTCTTACCTCCAAACTCCCATATCTCGCGAACGGATTGACCAATCCGCAAAATTTCAGTTGCATCTGAAAGTAGAAACTCGCCCGATTACAACGGTATGCGTACTTTTCCCGTAGGCCGTTCTAGTTATTCGTTTCGAGCATCAGAACTGCGAAAATTCTGAGTTTCTCAAGCGTTTCTTACCTCCAAACTGCCATATCTCGCGAACGGATTGACCAACCCGCAAAATTTCTGTTGCATCTGAAAGTAGAAACTCGCCCGATTACAACGGTATGCGTACTTTTCCCCTAGGCCGTTCTAGTTATGCTTGTCGAGCATTAGAACTGCGAAAATTTTGAGTTTCTCAAGCGTTTCTTACATCCAAACTGCCACGTCTCGCGAACGGATGGACCAATCCGCAAAATTTCTGTTGCATCTGAAAGTAGAAACTCGCCCGAATACAACGGTATGTGCACTTTTCCCCCAGGCCGTACTAGTTATTCGTCTCGAGCATCAGAACTGCGAAAATTTTGCGTTTCTCAAGCGTTTCCTACCTCCATACTGCCACATCTTGCGAACGGGTTGACTAATCCGCAAAATTTCTGTTGTATCTGAAAGTAGAAACTCGCCCGATTACAACGGTGTGCGTGCTTTTCCCCTAGGCCGTTCTAATTATTCGTTTCGAGCATCAGAACTGCGAATATTTTGAGTTTCTCAAGCGTTTCTTACCTCCAAACTGCCATATCTCGCGAACGGATTGACCAATCCGCAAAATTTCTGTTGCATCTGAAAGTAGGAACTCGCCCGATTACAACGGTATGTACACTTTTCCCGTAGGCCGTTCTAGTTATTCATTTCGAGCATCAGAACTGCGTAAATTTTGATTTTCTCAAGCGTTTCTTACTTCCAAACTGCCATATCTCGCGAACGGATTGACCAATCGGCAAAATTTCTGTTGCATCTGAAAGTAGAAACTCGCCCGATTACAACGGTATGCGTACTTTTCCCGTAGGCCGTTCTAGTTATACGTTTCGAGCATCAGAACTGCGAAAATTTTGATTTTCTCAAGCGTTTCTTACTTCCAAACTGCCATATCTCGGGAACGGATTGACCAATCCGCAAAATTTCTGTTGCATCTGAAAGTAGAAACTCGCCCGATTACAACGGTATGCGTACTTTTCCCGTAGGCCGTTCTAGTTATTCGTTTCGAGCATGAGAACTGCGTAAATTTTGAGTTGTTCTAGCGTTTCTAACCTCCAAACTGCCATATCTCGCGAAAGGATTGACCAATCCGCAAAATTTCTGTTGCATCTGAAAGTAGAAAGTCGCCCGATTACAACGGTATGTGTACTTTTCCCCTAGGCCGTTCTAGTTATTCGTTTCGAGCATCAGAACTGCGAAAATTTTGAGTTTCTCAAGCGTTTCTTACCTCCAAACTGCCATATCTCGCGAACGGATGGACCAATCCGCAAAATTTCTGTTGCATCGGAAAGTAGAAACGCGCCCGAATACAACGGTATGTGCACTTTTCCCCTAGGCCGTACTAGTTATTCGTCTCGAGCATCAGAACTGCGAAAATTTTGCGTTTCTCAAGCGTTTCTTACCTCCATACTGCCATATCTTGCGAACGGGTTGACCAATCCGCAAAATTTCTGTTGCATCTGAAATTAGAAACTCGCCCGATTACAACGGTATGCGTACTTTTCCCCTAGGCCGTTCTAGTTATGCTTGTCGAGCATTAGAACTGCGAAAATTTTGAGTTTCTCAAGCGTTTCTTACCTCCAAATTGCCATATCTCGCGAACGGATGGACCAATCCGCAAAATTTCTGTTGCATCTGAAAGTAGAAACTCGCCCAATTACACGGTATGTGTA
Source organism: Ptiloglossa arizonensis (assembly GCF_051014685.1). Lineage (NCBI taxonomy): Eukaryota > Metazoa > Arthropoda > Insecta > Hymenoptera > Colletidae > Ptiloglossa > Ptiloglossa arizonensis. The sequence goes on along the minus strand of NW_027478639.1, from coordinate 217,148 downwards.
CTTTTCCCCTAGGCCGTTCTAGTTATGCTTGTCGAGCATCAGAACTGCCAAAATTCTGAGTTTCTCAAGCGTTTCTTATCTCCAAACTGCCATATCTCGCGAACGGATTGACCAATCCGCAAAATTTCTGTTGCATCTGAAAGTAGAAACTCGCCCGATTACAACGGTATGTACACTTTTCCCCTAGGCCTTTCTAGTTATTCGTTTCGAGCATCAGAACTGCGAAAATTTTGATTTTCTCAAGCGTTTCTTACTTCCAAACTGCCATATCTCGGGAACGGATTGACCAATCCGCAAAATTTCTGTTGCATCTGAAAGTAGAAACTCGCCCGATTACAACGGTATGCGTACTTTTCCCGTAGGCCGTTCTAGTTATTCGTTTCGAGCATCAGGACTGCGAAAATTTTGATTTTCTCAAGCGTTTCTTACTTCCAAACTGCCATATCTCGGGAACGGATTGACCAATCCGCATAATTTTTGTTGCATCTGAAAGTAGAAACTCGCCCGATTACAACAGTATGCGTACTTTTCCCGTAGGCCGTTCTAGTTATTCGTTTCGAGCATCAGAACTGCGAAAATTTTGAGTTTCTCAAGCGTTTCTTACATCAAAACTGCCATATCTCGGGAACGGATTGACCAATCCGCAAAATTTCTGTTGCATCTGAATGTAGAAATTCGCCCGATTACAACGGTATGCGTACTTTTCCCCTAGGCCGTTCTAGTTATTCGTTTCGAGCATGAGAACTGCGTAAATTTTGAGTTGTTCTAGCGTTTCTAACCTCCAAACTGCCATATCTCGCGAAAGGATTGACCAATCCGCAAAATTTCTGTTGCATCTGAAAGTAGAAACTCGCCCGATTACAACGGTATGCGTACTTTTCCCGTAGGCCGTTCTAGTTATTCGTTTCGAGCATCAGGACTGCGAAAATTTTGATTTTTTCAAGCGTTTCTTACCTCCAAACTGCCATATCTCGCGAACGGATTGACCAATCCGCAAAATTTCTGTTGCATCTGAAAGTAGAAACTCGCCCGATTACAACGGTATGTACACTTTTCCCCTAGGCCGTTCTTGTTATTCGTTTCGAGCATCAGAACTGCGAAAATTTTGATTTTCTCAAGCGTTTCTTACGTCCAAACTGCCATATCTCGGGAACGGATTGACCAATCCGCAAAATTTCAGTTGCATCTGAAAGTAGAAACTCGCCCGATTACAACGGTATGCGTACTTTTCCCGTAGGCCGTTCTAGTTATTCGTTTCGAGCATCAGGACTGCGAAAATTTTGATTTTTTCAAGCGTTTCTTACTTCCAAACTGCCATATCTCGGGAACGGATTGACCAATCCGCAAAATTTCTGTTGCATCTGAAAGTAGAAACTCGCCCGATTACAACGGTATGTACACTTTTCCCCTAGGCCGTTCTTGTTATTCGTTTCGAGCATCAGAACTGCGAAAATTTTGATTTTCTCAAGCGTTTCTTACTTCCAAACTGCCATATCTCGGGAACGGATTGACCAATCCGCAAAATTTCTGTTGCATCTGAAAGTAGAAACTCGCCCGATTACAACGGTATGCGTACTTTTCCCGTAGGCCGTTCTAGTTATTCGTTTCGAGCATCAGGACTGCGAAAATTTTGATTTTCTCAAGCGTTTCTTACTTCCAAACAGCCATATCTCGGGAACGGATTGACCAATCCGCAAAATTTCTGTTGCATCTGAAAGTAGAAACTCGCCCGATTACAACGGTATACGTACTTTTCCCGTAGGCCGTTCTAGTTATTCGTTTCGAGCATCAGAACTGCGAAAATTTTGAGTTTCTCAAGCGTTTCTTACATCAAAACTGCCATATCTCGGGAACGGATTGACCAATCCGCAAAATTTCTGTTGCATCTGAATGTAGAAATTCGCCCGATTACAACGGTATGCGTACTTTTCCCCTAGGCCGTTCTAGTTATTCGTTTCGAGCATGAGAACTGCGTAAATTTTGAGTTGTTCTAGCGTTTCTAACCTCCAAACTGCCATATCTCGCGAAAGGATTGACCAATCCGCAAAATTTCTGTTGCATCTGAAAGTAGAAACTCGCCCGATTACAACGGTATGTACACTTGTCCCCTAGGCCGTTCTAGTTATTCGTTTCGAGCATCAGAACTGCGAAAATTTTGCGTTTCTCTAGCGTTTCTTACCTCCAAACTGCCATATCTCGCGAACGGATTGACCAATCCGCAAAATTTCTGTTGCATCTGAAAGTAGAAACTCGCCCGATTACAACGGTATGTACACCTTTCCCCTAGGCCGTTCTAGTTATTCGTTTCGAGCATCAGAACTGCGAAAATTTTGATTTTCTCAAGCGTTTCTTACTTCCAAACTGCCATATCTCGGGAACGGATTGACCAATCCGCAAAATTTCTGTTGCATCTGAATGTAGAAATTCGCCCGATTACAACGGTATGCGTACTTTTCCCCTAGGCCGTTCTAGTTATTCGTTTCGAGCATGAGAACTGCGTAAATTTTGAGTTTTTCTAGCGTTTCTAACCTCCAAACTGCCATATCTCGCGAAAGGATTGACCAATCCGCAAAATTTCTGTTGCATCTGAAAGTAGAAACTCGCCCGATTACAACGGTATGTACACTTTTCCCCTAGGCCGTTCTTGTTATTCGTTTCGAGCATCAGAACTGCGAAAATTTTGATTTTCTCAAGCGTTTCTTACTTCCAAACTGCCATATCTCGGGAACGGATTGACCAATCCGCAAAATTTCTGTTGCATCTGAAAGTAGAAACTCGCCCGATTACAACGGCATGCGTACTTTTCCCGTAGGCCGTTCTAGTTATTCGTTTCGAGCATCAGAACTGCGAAAATTCTGAGTTTCTCAAGCGTTTCTTACCTCCAAACTGCCATATCTCGCGAACGGATTGACCAACCCGCAAAATTTCTGTTGCATCTGAAAGTAGAAACTCGCCCAATTACACTGTATGTGTACTTTTCCCCTAGGCCGTTCTAGTTATGCTTGTCGAGCATCAGAACTGCGAAAATTTTGAGTTTCTCAAGTGTTTCTTACCTCCAAACTCCCATATCTCGCGAACGGATTGACCAATCCGCAAAATTTCTGTTGCATCTGAAAGTAGAAACTCGCCCGATTACAACGGTATGCGTACTTTTCCCCTAGGCCGTTCTAGTTACTCGTTTCGTGCATCGGAACTGCGAAAATTTTGAGTTTCTCAAATGTTTCTTACCTCCAAACTCCCATATCTCGCGAACGGATTGACCAATCCGCAAAATTTCTGTTGTGTCTGAAAGTAGAAACTCGCCCGATTACAACGGTGTGCGTGCTTTTCCCCTAGGCCGTTCTAATTATTCGTTTCGAGCATCAGAACTGCCAAAATTCTGAGTTTCTCAAGCGTTTCTTACCTCCATACTGCCATATCTTGCGAACGGGTTGACTAATCCGCAAAATTTCTGTTGTATCTGAAAGTAGAAACTCGCCCGATTACAAAGGTGTGCGTGCTTTTCCCCTAGGCCGTTCTAATTATTCGTTTCGAGCATCAGAACTGCGAATATTTTGAGTTTCTCAAGCGTTCCTTACCTCCAAACTGCCATATCTCGCGAACGGATTGACCAATCCGCAAAATTTCTGTTGCATCTGAAAGTAGAAACTCGCCCGATTACAACGGTATGTACACTTTTCCCGTAGGCCGTTCTAGTTATTCGTTTCGAGCATCAGAACTGCGTAAATTTTGATTTTCTCAAGCGTTTCTTACTTCCAAACTGCCATATCTCGCGAACGGATTGACCAATCGGCAAAATTTCTATTGCATCTGAAAGTAGAAACTCGCCCGATTACAACGGTATGTGTACTTTTCCCCTTGGCCGTTCTAGATATGCTTGTCGAGCATCAGAACTGCGAAAATTTTGAGTTTCTCAAGTGTTTCTTACCTCCAAACTCCCATATCTCGCTAACGGATTGACCAATCCGCATAATTTTTGTTGCATCTGAAAGTAGAAACTCGCCCGATTACAACGGTATGTGTACTTTTGCCCTAGGCCGCTCTAGTTATGCTTGTCGAGCATCAGAACTGCGAAAATTTTGAGTTTCTCAAGCGTTTCTTACATCAAAACTGCCATATCTCGGGAACGGATTGACCAATCCGCAAAATTTCTGTTGCATCTGAATGTAGAAATTCGCCCGATTACAACGGTATGCGTACTTTTCCCCTAGGCCGTTCTAGTTATTCGTTTCGAGCATGAGAACTGCGTAAATTTTGAGTTGTTCTAGCGTTTCTAACCTCCAAACTGCCATATCTCGCGAAAGGATTGACCAATCCGCAAAATTTCTGTTGCATCTGAAAGTAGAAACTCGCCCGATTACAACGGTATGCGTACTTTTCCCGTAGGCCGTTCTAGTTATTCGTTTCGAGCATCAGAACTGCGAAAATTCTGAGTTTCTCAAGCGTTTCTTACCTCCAAACTGCCATATCTCGCGGACGGATTGACCAATCCGCAAAATTTCTGTTGCATCTGAAAGTAGAAACTCGCCCGATTACAACGGTATGCGTACTTTTCCCGTAGGCCGTTCTAGTTATTCGTTTCGAGCATCAGGACTGCGAAAATTTTGATTTTTTCAAGCGTTTCTTACTTCCAAACTGCCATATCTCGGGAACGGATTGACCAATCCGCAAAATTTCTGTTGCATCTGAAAGTAGAAACTCGCCCGATTACAACGGTATGTACACTTTTCCCCTAGGCCGTTCTTGTTATTCGTTTCGAGCATCAGAACTGCGAATATTTTGAGTTTCTCAAGCGTTTCTTACCTCCAAACTGCCATATCTCGCGAACGGATTGACCAATCCGCAAAATTTCTGTTGCATCTGAAAGTAGAAACTCGCCCGATTACAACGGTATGTACACTTTTCCCGTAGGCCGTTCTAGTTATTCGTTTCGAGCATCAGGACTGCGAAAATTTTGATTTTCTCAAGCGTTTCTTACTTCCAAACTGCCATATCTCGGGAACGGATTGACCAATCCGCAAAATTTCTGTTGCATCTGAAAGTAGAAACTCGCCCGATTACAACGGTATACGCACTTTTCCCGTAGGCCGTTCTAGTTATTCGTTTCGAGCATCAGAACTGCGAAAATTTTGAGTTTCTCAAGCGTTTCTTACATCAAAACTGCCATATCTCGGGAACGGATTGACCAATCCGCAAAATTTCTGTTGCATCTGAATGTAGAAATTCGCCCGATTACAACAGTATGGGTACTTTTCCCCTAGGCCGTTCTAGTTATTCGTTTCGAGCATGAGAACTGCGTAAATTTTGAGTTGTTCTAGCGTTTCTAACCTCCAAACTGCCATATCTCGCGAAAGGATTGACCAATCCGCAAAATTTCTGTTGCATCTGAATGTAGAAATTCGCCCGATTACAACGGTATGCGTACTTTCCCCCTAGGCCGTTCTAGTTATTCGTTTCGAGCATGAGAACTGCGTAAATTTTGAGTTGTTCTAGCGTTTCTAACCTCCAAACTGCCATATCTCGCGAAAGGATTGACCAATCCGCAAAATTTCTGTTGCATCTGAAAGTAGAAACTCGCCCGATTACAACGGTATGTACACTTGTCCCCTAGGCCGTTCTAGTTATTCGTTTCGAGCATCAGAACTGCGAAAATTTTGCGTTTCTCTAGCGTTTCTTACCTCCAAACTGCCATATCTCGCGAACGGATTGACCAATCCGCAAAATTTCTGTTGCATCTGAAAGTAGAAACTCGCCCGATTACAACGGTATGTACACTTTTCCCCTAGGCCGTTCTAGTTATTCGTTTCGAGCATCAGAACTGCGAAAATTTTGATTTTCTCAAGCGTTTCTTACTTCCAAACTGCCATATCTCGGGAACGGATTGACCAATCCGCAAAATTTCTGTTGCATCTGAATGTAGAAATTCGCCCGATTACAACGGTATGCGTACTTTTCCCCTAGGCCGTTCTAGTTATTCGTTTCGAGCATGAGAACTGCGTAAATTTTGAGTTTTTCTAGCGTTTCTAACCTCCAAACTGCCATATCTCGCGAAAGGATTGACCAATCCGCAAAATTTCTGTTGCATCTGAAAGTAGAAACTCGCCCGATTACAACGGTATGTACACTTTTCCCCTAGGCCGTTCTTGTTATTCGTTTCGAGCATCAGAACTGCGAAAATTTTGATTTTCTCAAGCGTTTCTTACTTCCAAACTGCCATATCTCGGGAACGGATTGACCAATCCGCAAAATTTCTGTTGCATCTGAAAGTAGAAACTCGCCCGATTACAACGGCATGCGTACTTTTCCCGTAGGCCGTTCTAGTTATTCGTTTCGAGCATCAGAACTGCGAAAATTCTGAGTTTCTCAAGCGTTTCTTACCTCCAAACTGCCATATCTCGCGAACGGATTGACCAACCCGCAAAATTTCTGTTGCATCTGAAAGTAGAAACTCGCCCAATTACACTGTATGTGTACTTTTCCCCTAGGCCGTTCTAGTTATGCTTGTCGAGCATCAGAACTGCGAAAATTTTGAGTTTCTCAAGTGTTTCTTACCTCCAAACTCCCATATCTCGCGAACGGATTGACCAATCCGCAAAATTTCTGTTGCATCTGAAAGTAGAAACTCGCCCGATTACAACGGTATGCGTACTTTTCCCCTAGGCCGTTCTAGTTACTCGTTTCGTGCATCGGAACTGCGAAAATTTTGAGTTTCTCAAATGTTTCTTACCTCCAAACTCCCATATCTCGCGAACGGATTGACCAATCCGCAAAATTTCTGTTGTGTCTGAAAGTAGAAACTCGCCCGATTACAACGGTGTGCGTGCTTTTCCCCTAGGCCGTTCTAATTATTCGTTTCGAGCATCAGAACTGCCAAAATTCTGAGTTTCTCAAGCGTTTCTTACCTCCATACTGCCATATCTTGCGAACGGGTTGACTAATCCGCAAAATTTCTGTTGTATCTGAAAGTAGAAACTCGCCCGATTACAAAGGTGTGCGTGCTTTTCCCCTAGGCCGTTCTAATTATTCGTTTCGAGCATCAGAACTGCGAATATTTTGAGTTTCTCAAGCGTTCCTTACCTCCAAACTGCCATATCTCGCGAACGGATTGACCAATCCGCAAAATTTCTGTTGCATCTGAAAGTAGAAACTCGCCCGATTACAACGGTATGTACACTTTTCCCGTAGGCCGTTCTAGTTATTCGTTTCGAGCATCAGAACTGCGTAAATTTTGATTTTCTCAAGCGTTTCTTACTTCCAAACTGCCATATCTCGCGAACGGATCGACCAATCGGCAAAATTTCTATTGCATCTGAAAGTAGAAACTCGCCCGATTACAACGGTATGTGTACTTTTCCCCTTGGCCGTTCTAGATATGCTTGTCGAGCATCAGAACTGCGAAAATTTTGAGTTTCTCAAGTGTTTCTTACCTCCAAACTCCCATATCTCGCTAACGGATTGACCAATCCGCATAATTTTTGTTGCATCTGAAAGTAGAAACTCGCCCGATTACAACGGTATGTGTACTTTTGCCCTAGGCCGCTCTAGTTATGCTTGTCGAGCATCAGAACTGCGAAAATTTTGAGTTTCTCAAGCGTTTCTTACATCAAAACTGCCATATCTCGGGAACGGATTGACCAATCCGCAAAATTTCTGTTGCATCTGAATGTAGAAATTCGCCCGATTACAACGGTATGCGTACTTTTCCCCTAGGCCGTTCTAGTTATTCGTTTCGAGCATGAGAACTGCGTAAATTTTGAGTTGTTCTAGCGTTTCTAACCTCCAAACTGCCATATCTCGCGAAAGGATTGACCAATCCGCAAAATTTCTGTTGCATCTGAAAGTAGAAACTCGCCCGATTACAACGGTATGCGTACTTTTCCCGTAGGCCGTTCTAGTTATTCGTTTCGAGCATCAGAACTGCGAAAATTCTGAGTTTCTCAAGCGTTTCTTACCTCCAAACTGCCATATCTCGCGGACGGATTGACCAATCCGCAAAATTTCTGTTGCATCTGAAAGTAGAAACTCGCCCGATTACAACGGTATGCGTACTTTTCCCGTAGGCCGTTCTAGTTATTCGTTTCGAGCATCAGGACTGCGAAAATTTTGATTTTTTCAAGCGTTTCTTACTTCCAAACTGCCATATCTCGGGAACGGATTGACCAATCCGCAAAATTTCTGTTGCATCTGAAAGTAGAAACTCGCCCGATTACAACGGTATGTACACTTTTCCCCTAGGCCGTTCTTGTTATTCGTTTCGAGCATCAGAACTGCGAATATTTTGAGTTTCTCAAGCGTTTCTTACCTCCAAACTGCCATATCTCGCGAACGGATTGACCAATCCGCAAAATTTCTGTTGCATCTGAAAGTAGAAACTCGCCCGATTACAACGGTATGTACACTTTTCCCGTAGGCCGTTCTAGTTATTCGTTTCGAGCATCAGGACTGCGAAAATTTTGATTTTCTCAAGCGTTTCTTACTTCCAAACTGCCATATCTCGGGAACGGATTGACCAATCCGCAAAATTTCTGTTGCATCTGAAAGTAGAAACTCGCCCGATTACAACGGTATACGCACTTTTCCCGTAGGCCGTTCTAGTTATTCGTTTCGAGCATCAGAACTGCGAAAATTTTGAGTTTCTCAAGCGTTTCTTACATCAAAACTGCCATATCTCGGGAACGGATTGACCAATCCGCAAAATTTCTGTTGCATCTGAATGTAGAAATTCGCCCGATTACAACAGTATGGGTACTTTTCCCCTAGGCCGTTCTAGTTATTCGTTTCGAGCATGAGAACTGCGTAAATTTTGAGTTGTTCTAGCGTTTCTAACCTCCAAACTGCCATATCTCGCGAAAGGATTGACCAATCCGCAAAATTTCTGTTGCATCTGAATGTAGAAATTCGCCCGATTACAACGGTATGCGTACTTTCCCCCTAGGCCGTTCTAGTTATTCGTTTCGAGCATGAGAACTGCGTAAATTTTGAGTTGTTCTAGCGTTTCTAACCTCCAAACTGCCATATCTCGCGAAAGGATTGACCAATCCGCAAAATTTCTGTTGCATCTGAAAGTAGAAACTCGCCCGATTACAACGGTATGTACACTTGTCCCCTAGGCCGTTCTAGTTATTCGTTTCGAGCATCAGAACTGCGAAAATTTTGCGTTTCTCTAGCGTTTCTTAGCTCCAAACTGCCATATCTCGCGAACGGATTGACCAATCCGCAAAATTTCTGTTGCATCTGAAAGTAGAAACTCGCCCGATTACAACGGTATGTACACTTTTCCCCTAGGCCGTTCTTGTTATTCGTTTCGAGCATCAGAACTGCGAAAATTTTGATTTTCTCAAGCGTTTCTTACTTCCAAACTGCCATATCTCGGGAACGGATTGACCAATCCGCAAAATTTCTGTTGCATCTGAAAGTAGAAACTCGCCCGATTACAACGGCATGCGTACTTTTCCCGTAGGCCGTTCTAGTTATTCGTTTCGAGCATCAGAACTGCGAAAATTCTGAGTTTCTCAAGCGTTTCTTACCTACAAACTGCCATATCTCGCGAACGGATTGACCAACCCGCAAAATTTCTGTTGCATCTGAAAGTAGAAACTCGCCCAATTACACTGTATGTGTACTTTTCCCCTAGGCCGTTCTAGTTATGCTTGTCGAGCATCAGAACTGCGAAAATTTTGAGTTTCTCAAGTGTTTCTTACCTCCAAACTCCCATATCTCGCGAACGGATTGACCAATCCGCAAAATTTCAGTTGCATCTGAAAGTAGAAACTCGCCCGATTACAACGGTATGCGTACTTTTCCCCTAGGCCGTTCTAGTTACTCGTTTCGTGCATCGGAACTGCGAAAATTTTGAGTTTCTCTAGCGTTTCTTACCTCCAAACTGCCATATCTCGCGAACGGATTGACCAATCCGCAAAATTTCTGTTGCATCTGAAAGTAGAAACTCGCCCGATTACAACGGTATGCGTACTTTTCCCCTAGGCCGTTCTAGTTATGCTTGTCGAGCATTAGAACTGCGAAAATTTTGAGTTTCTCAAGCGTTTCTTACCTCCAAACTGCCATATCTCGCGAACGGATGGACCAATCCGCAAAATTTCTGTTGCATCTGAAAGTAGAAACTCGCCCGAATACAACGGTATGTACACTTTTCCCGTAGGCCGTTCTAGTTATTCGTTTCGAGCATCAGAACTGCGTAAATTTTGATTTTCTCAAGCGTTTCTTACTTCCAAACTGCCATATCTCGCGAACGGATTGACCAATCCGCAAAATTTCTGTTGCATCTGAAAGTAGAAACTCGCCCGATTACAACGGTATGCGTACTTTTCCCGTAGGCCGTTCTAGTTATTCGTTTCGAGCATCAGAACTGCGAAAATTTTGAGTTTCTCATGCGTTTCTTACCTCCAAACTGCCATATCTCGCGAACGGATTGACCAACCCGCAAAATTTCTGTTGCATCTGAAAGTAGAAACTCGCCCAATTACACGGTATGTGTACTTTTCCCCTAGGCCGTTCTGGTTATTCGTTTCGAGCATCAGAACTGCGAAAATTTTGAGTTTCTCAAGCGTTTCTTACCTCCAAACTGCCATATCTCGCGAAAGGATTGACCAATCCGCATAATTTTTGTTGCATCTGAAAGTAGAAACTCGCCCGATTACAACGGTATGTGTACTTTTCCCCTTGGCCGTTCTAGATATGCTTGTCGAGCATCAGAACTGCGAAAATTTTGAGTTTCTCAAGTGTTTCTTACCTCCATACTGCCATATCTTGCGAACGGGTTGACTAATCCGCAAAATTTCTGTTGTATCTGAAAGTAGAAACTCGCCCGAATACAACGGTATGTACACTTTTCCCGTAGGCCGTTCTAGTTATTCGTTTCGAGCATCAGAACTGCGTAAATTTTGATTTTCTCAAGCGTTTCTTACTTCCAAACTGCCATATCTCGCGAACGGATTGACCAATCCGCAAAATTTCTGTTGTGTCTGAAAGTAGAAACTCGCCCGATTACAACGGTGTGCGTGCTTTTCCCCTAGGCCGTTCTAATTATTCGTTTCGAGCATCAGAACTGCCAAAATTCTGAGTTTCTCAAGCGTTTCTTACGACCTAACTGCCATATCTCGCGAACGGATTGACCAATCCGCAAAATTTCTGTTGCATCTGAAAGTAGAAACTCCCCCGATTACAACGGTATGTGCACTTTTCCCCTAGGCCGTACTAGTTATTCGTCTCGAGCATCAGAACTGCGAAAATTTTGCGTTTCTCAAGCGTTTCTTACCTCCATACTGCCATATCTTGCGAACGGGTTGACTAATCCGCAAAATTTCTGTTGTATCTGAAAGTAGAAACTCGCCCGATTACAAAGGTGTGCGTGCTTTTCCCCTAGGCCGTTCTAATTATTCGTTTCGAGCATCAGAACTGCGAATATTTTGAGTTTCTCAAGCGTTTCTTACCTCCAAACTGCCATATCTCGCGAACGGATTGACCAATCCGCAAAATTTCTGTTGCATCTGAAAGTAGAAACTCGCCCGATTACAACGGTATGTACACTTTTCCCGTAGGCCGTTCTAGTTATTCGTTTCGAGCATCAGAACTGCGAAAATTTTGAGTTGTTCTAGCGTTTCTAACCTCCAAACTGCCATATCTCGCGAAAGGATTGACCAATCCGCAAAATTTCTGTTGCATCTGAAAGTAGAAACTCGCCCGATTACAACGGTATGTACACTTTTCCCCTAGGCCGTTCTAGTTATTCGTTTCGAGCATCAGAACTGCGAAAATTTTGAGTTTCTCAAGCGTTTCTTACCTCCAAACTGCCATATCTCGCGAACGGATTGACCAATCCGCAAAATTTCTGTTGCATCTGAAAGTAGAAACTCGCCCGATTACAACGGTATGTACACTTTTCCCCTAGGCCGTTCTAGTTATTCGTTTCGAGCATCAGAACTGCGAAAATTTTGATTTTCTCAAGCGTTTCTTACTTCCAAACTGCCATATCTCGGGAACAGATTGACCAATCCGCAAAATTTCTGTTGCATCTGAAAGTAGAAACTCGCCCGATTACAACGGCATGCGTACTTTTCCCGTAGGTCGTTCTAGTTATTCGTTTCGAGCATCAAAACTGCGAAAATTCTGAGTTTCTCAAGCGTTTCTTACCTCCAAACTGCCATATCTCGCGAACGGATTGACCAACCCGCAAAATTTCTGTTGCATCTGAAAGTAGAAACTCGACCAATTACACGGTTTGTGTACTTTTCCCCTAGGCCGTTCTAGTTATGCTTGTCGAGCATCAGAACTGCGAAAATTTTGAGTTTTTCAAGTGTTTCTTACCTCCAAACTCCCATATCTCGCGAACGGATTGACCAATCCGCAAAATTTCTGTTGCATCTGAAATTAGAAACTCGCCCGATTACAACGTTATGCGTACTTTTCCCCTAGGCCGTTCTAGTTACTCGTTTCGTGCATCAGAACTGCGAAAATTTTGAGTTTCTCAAGCGTTTCTTACATCCAAACTGCCATATCTCGCGAACGGATTGACCAATCCGCAAAATTTCTGTTGCATCTGAATACAGAAATTCGCCCGATTACAACGGTATGCGTACTTTTCCCCTAGGCCGTTCTAGTTATTCGTTTCGAGCATCAGAACTGCGAAAATTTTGAGTTTCTCTAGCGTTTCTTACCTCCAAACTGCCATATCTCACGAACGGATTGACCAATCCGCAAAATTTCTGTTGTATCTGAAAGTAGAAACTCGCCCGATTACAACGGTATGTGCACTTTTCCCCTAGGCCGTACTAGTTATTCGTCTCGAGCATCAGAACTGCCAAAATTCTGAGTTTCTCAAGCGTTTCTTACGACCTAACTGCCATATCTCGCGAAAGGATTGACCAATCCGCAAAATTTCTGTTGCATCTGAAAGTAGAAACTCCCCCGATTACAACGGTATGCGTACTTTTCCCCTAGGCCGTTCTTGTTATTCGTTTCGAGCATCAGAACTGCGAAAATTTTGAGTTTCTCTAGCGTTTCTTACCTCTAAACTGCCATATCTCGGGAAAGGATTGACCAATCCGCATAATTTTTGTTGCATCTGAAAGTATAAACTCGCCCGATTACAACGGTATGTGTGCTTTTCCCCTAGGCCGTTCTAGTTATGCTTGTCGAGCATCAGAACTGCGAAAATTTTGAGTTTCTCTAGCGTTTCTTACCTCCAAACTGCCATATCTCGCGAACGGATTGACCAATCCGCAAAATTTCTGTTGCATCTGAAAGTAGAAACTCGCCCGATTACAACGGTATGTACACTTTTCCCCTAGGCCGTTCTAGTTATTCGTTTCGAGCATCAGAACTGCGAAAATTTTGAGTTTCTCAAGCGTTTCTTACCTCCAAACTGCCATATCTCGCGAACGGATTGACCAATCCGCAAAATTTCTGTTGCATCTGAAAGTAGAAACTCGCCCGATTACAACGGTATGTACACTTTTCCCCTAGGCCGTTCTAGTTATTCGTTTCGAGCATCAGAACTGCGAAAATTTTAATTTTCTCAAGCGTTTCTTACTTCCAAACTGCCATATCTCGGGAACAGATTGACCAATCCGCAAAATTTCTGTTGCATCTGAAAGTAGAAACTCGCCCGATTACAACGGCATGCGTACTTTTCCCGTAGGTCGTTCTAGTTATTCGTTTCGAGCATCAAAACTGCGAAAATTCTGAGTTTCTCAAGCGTTTCTTACCTCCAAACTGCCATATCTCGCGAACGGATTGACCAACCCGCAAAATTTCTGTTGCATCTGAAAGTAGAAACTCGACCAATTACACGGTTTGTGTACTTTTCCCCTAGGCCGTTCTAGTTATGCCTGTCGAGCATCAGAACTGCGAAAATTTTGAGTTTCTCAAGTGTTTCTTACCTCCAAACTCCCATATCTCGCGAACGGATTGACCAATCCGCAAAATTTCTGTTGCATCTGAAATTAGAAACTCGCCCGATTACAACGTTATGCGTACTTTTCCCCTAGGCCGTTCTAGTTACTCGTTTCGTGTATCAGAACTGCGAAAATTTTGAGTTTCTCAAGCGTTTCTTACATCCAAACTGCCATATCTCGCGAACGGATTGACCAATCCGCAAAATTTCTGTTGCATCTGAATACAGAAATTCGCCCGATTACAACGGTATGCGTACTTTTCCCCTAGGCCGTTCTAGTTATTCGTTTCGAGCATCAGAACTGCGAAAATTTTGAGTTTCTCTAGCGTTTCTTACCTCCAAACTGCCATATCTCGCGAACGGATTGACCAATCCGCAAAATTTCTGTTGCATCTGAAAGTAAAAACTCGCCCGATTACAACGGTATGCGTACTTTTCCCCTAGGCCGTTCTAGTTATTCGTTTCGAGCATCAGAACTGCGAAAATTTTGATTTTCTCAAGCGTTTCTTACTTCCAAACTGCCATATCTCGGGAACGGATTGACCAATCCGCAAAATTTCTGTTGCATCTGAAAGTAGAAACTCGCCCGATTACAACGGTATGCGTACTTTTCCCGTAGGCCGTTCTAGTTATTCGTTTCGTGCATCAGAACTGCGAAAATTTTGAGTTTCTCAAGTGTTTCTTACCTCCAAACTCCCATATCTCGCGAACGGATTGACCAATCCGCAAAAGTTCTGTTGCATCTGAAAGTAGAAACTCGCCCGAATACAACGGTATGTGCACTTTTCCCCTAGGCCGTACTAGTTATTCGTCTCGAGCATCAGAACTGCGAAAATTTTGCGTTTCTCAAGCGTTTCTTACCTCCATACTGCCATATCTTGCGAACGGGTTGACTAATCCGCAAAATTTCTGTTGTATCTGAAAGTAGAAACTCGCCCGATTACAAAAGTGTGCGTGCTTTTCCCCTAGGCCGTTCTAATTATTCGTTTCGAGCATCAGAACTGCCAAAATTCTGAGTTTCTCAAGCGTTTCTTACGACCTAACTGCCATATCTCGCGAACGGATTGACCAATCCGCAAAATTTCTGTTGCATCTGAAAGTAGAAACTCGCCCGATTACAACGGTATGTACACTTTTCCCCTAGGCCGTACTAGTTATTCGTCTCGAGCATCCGAACTGCGAAAATTTTGCGTTTCTCAAGCGTTTCTTACCTCCATACTGCCATATCTTGCGAACGGGTTGACTAATCCGCAAAATTTCTGTTGTATCTGAAAGTAGAAACTCGCCCGATTACAAAAGTGTGCGTGCTTTTCCCCTAGGCCGTTCTAATTATTCGTTTCGAGCATCAGAACTGCGAATATTTTGAGTTTCTCAAGCGTTTCTTACCTCCAAACTGCCATATCTCGCGAACGGATTGACCAATCCGCAAAATTTCTGTTGCATCTGAAAGTAGAAACTCGCCCGATTACAACGGTATGTACACTTTTCCCGTAGGCCGTTCTAGTTATTCGTTTCGAGCATCAGAACTGCGTAAATTTTGATTTTCTCAAGCGTTTCTTACTTCCAAACTGCCATATCTCGCGAACGGATTGACCAATCGGCAAAATTTCTGTTGCATCTGAAAGTAGAAACTCGCCCGATTACAACGGTATGCGTACTTTTCCCGTAGGCCGTTCTAGTTATTCGTTTTGAGCATCAGAACTGCGAAAATTCTGAGTTTCTCAAGCGTTTCTTACCTCCAAACTGCCATATCTCGCGAACAGATTGACCAACCCGCAAAATTTCTGTTGCATCTGAAAGTAGAAACTCGCCCGAATACAACGGTATGTGCACTTTTCCCCTAGGCCGTACTAGTTATTCGTCTCGAGCATCCGAACTGCGAAAATTTTGCGTTTCTCAAGCGTTTCTTACCTCCATACTGCCATATCTTGCGAACGGGTTGACTAATCCGCAAAATTTCTGTTGTATCTGAAAGTAGAAACTCGCCCGATTACAAAAGTGTGCGTGCTTTTCCCCTAGGCCGTTCTAATTATTCGTTTCGAGCATCAGAACTGCGAAAATTTTGAGTTTCTCAAGCGTTTCTTACCTCCAAACTGCCATATCTCGCGAACGGATTGACCAACCCGCAAAATTTCTGTTGCATCTGAAAGTAGAAACTCGCCCAATTACACGGTATGTGTACTTTTCCCCTAGGCCGTTCTGGTTATTCGTTTCGAGCATCAGAACTGCGAAAATTTTGAGTTTCTCAAGCGTTTCTTACCTCCAAACTGCCATATCTCGCGAAAGGATAGACCAATCCGCATAATTTTTGTTGCATCTGAAAGCAGAAACTCGCCCGATTACAACGGTATGTGTACTTTTCCCCTTGGCCGTTCTAGATATGCTTGTGGAGCATCAGAACTGCGAAAATTTTGAGTTTCTCAAGTGTTTCTTACCTCCAAACTCCCATATCTCGCGAACGGATTGACCAATCCGCATAATTTTTGTTGCATCTGAAAGTAGAAACTCGCCCGATTACAACGGTATGTGTACTTTTCCCCTAGGCCGCTCTAGTTATGCTTGTCGAGCATCAGAACTGCGAAAATTTTGAGTTTCTCAAGTGTTTCTTACCTCCAAACTCCCATATCTCGCGAACGGATTGACCAATCCGCAAAATTTCTGTTGTGTCTGAAAGTAGAAACTCGCCCGATTACAACGGTGTGCGTGCTTTTCCCCTAGGCCGTTTTAATTATTCGTTTCGAGCATCAGAACTGCCAAAATTCTGAGTTTCTCAAGCGTTTCTTACGACCTAACTGCCATATCTCGCGAACGGATTGACCAATCCGCAAAATTTCTGTTGCATCTGAAAGTAGAAACTCCCCCGATTACAACGGTATGCGTACTTTTCCCCTAGGCCGTTCTTGTTATTCGTTTCGAGCATCAGAACTGCGAAAATTTTGAGTTTCTCTAGCGTTTCTTACCTCTAAACTGCCATATCTCGGGAAAGGATTGACCAATCCGCATAATTTTTGTTGCATCTGAAAGTAGAAACTCGCCCGATTACAACGGTATGTGTGCTTTTCCCCTAGGCCGTTCTAGTTATGCTTGTCGAGCATCAGAACTGCGAAAATTTTGAGTTTCTCTAGCGTTTCTTACCTCCAAACTGCCATATCTCGCGAACGGATTGACCAATCCGCAAAATTTCTGTTGCATCTGAAAGTAGAAACTCGCCCGATTACAACGGTATGTACACTTTTCCCCTAGGCCGTTCTAGTTATTCGTTTCGAGCATCAGAACTGCGAAAATTTTGAGTTTCTCAAGCGTTTCTTACCTCCAAACTGCCATATCTCGCGAACGGATTGACCAATCCGCAAAATTTCTGTTGCATCTGAAAGTAGAAACTCGACCAATTACACGGTTTGTGTACTTTACCCCTAGGCCGTTCTAGTTATGCTTGTCGAGCATCAGAACTGCGAAAATTTTGAGTTTCTCAAGTGTTTCTTACCTCCAAACTCCCATATCTCGCGAACGGATTGACCAATCCGCAAAATTTCTGTTGCATCTGAAATTAGAAACTCGCCCGATTACAACGGTATGCGTACTTTTCCCCTAGGCCGTTCTAGTTACTCGTTTCGTGCATCAGAACTGCGAAAATTTTGAGTTTCTCAAGTGTTTCTTACATCCAAACTGCCATATCTCGCGAACGGATTGACCAATCCGCAAAATTTCTGTTGCATCTGAATACAGAAATTCGCCCGATTACAACGGTATGCGTACTTTTCCCCTAGGCCGTTCTAGTTATTCGTTTCGAGCATCAGAACTGCGAAAATTTTGAGTTTCTCAAGCGTTTCTTACCTCCAAACTGCCATATCTCGCGAACGGATTGACCAATCCGCAAATTTTCTGTTGCATCTGAAAGTAGAAACTCGCCCGATTACAACGGTATGTGTGCTTTTCCCCTAGGCCGTTCTAGTTATGCTTGTCGAGCATCAGAACTGCGAAAATTTTGAGTTTCTCTAGCGTTTCTTACCTCCAAACTGCCATATCTCGCGAACGGATTGACCAATCCGCAAAATTTCTGTTGCATCTGAAAGTAGAAACTCGCCCGATTACAACGGTATGTACACTTTTCCCCTAGGCCGTTCTAGTTATTCGTTTCGAGCATCAGAACTGCGAAAATTTTGAGTTTCTCAAGCGTTTCTTACCTCCAAACTGCCATATCTCGCGAACGGATTGACCAATCCGCAAAATTTCTGTTGCATCTGAAAGTAGAAACTCGACCAATTACACGGTTTGTGTACTTTTCCCCTAGGCCGTTCTAGTTATGCTTGTCGAGCATCAGAACTGCGAAAATTTTGAGTTTCTCAAGTGTTTCTTACCTCCAAACTCCCATATCTCGCGAACGGATTGACCAACCCGCAAAATTTCTGTTGCATCTGAAATTAGAAACTCGCCCGATTACAACGGTATGCGTACTTTTCCCCTAGGCCGTTCTAGTTACTCGTTTCGTGCATCAGAACTGCGAAAATTTTGAGTTTCTCAAGCGTTTCTTACATCCAAACTGCCATATCTCGCGAACGGATTGACCAATCCGCAAAATTTCTGTTGCATCTGAATACAGAAATTCGCCCGATTACAACGGTATGCGTACTTTTCCCCTAGGCCGTTCTAGTTATTCGTTTCGAGCATCAGAACTGCGAAAATTTTGAGTTTCTCAAGCGTTTCTTACCTCCAAACTGCCATATCTCGCGAACGGATTGACCAATCCGCAAATTTTCTGTTGCATCTGAAAGTAGAAACTCGCCCGATTACAACGGTATGCGTACTTTTCCCCTGGGCCGTTCCAGTTATGCTTGTCGAGCATCAGAACTGCGAAAATTTTGAGTTTCTCAAGTGTTTCTTACCTCCAAACTCCCATATCTCGCGAACGGATTGACCAATCCGCAAAATTTCAGTTGCATCTGAAAGTAGAAACTCGCCCGATTACAACGGTATGCGTACTTTTCCCATAGGCCGTTCTAGTTATTCGTTTCGAGCATCAGAACTGCGAAAATTCTGAGATTCTCAAGCGTTTCTTACCTCCAAACTGCCATATCTCGCGAACAGATTGACCAACCCGCAAAATTTCTGTTGCATCTGAAAGTAGAAACTCGCCCAATTACACGGTATGTGTACTTTTCCCCTAGGCCGTTCTAGTTATGCTTGTCGAGCATCAGAACTGCGAAAATTTTGAGTTTCTCAAGTGTTTCTTACCTCCAAACTCCCATATCTCGCGAACGGATTGACCAATCCGCAAAATTTCTGTTGCATCTGAAAGTAGAAACTCGCCCGATAACAACGCTATGTACACTTTTCCCCAAGGCCGTTCTAGTTATTCGTTTCGAGCATCAGGACTGCGAAAATTTTGATTTTCTCAAGCGTTTCTTACTTCCAAACTCGCATATCTCGCGAACGGATTGACCAATCCGCAAAATTTCTGTTGCATCTGAAATTAGAAACTCGCCCGATTACAACGGTATGCGTACTTTTCCCCTAGGCCGTTCTAGTTACTCGTTTCGTGCATCAGAACTGCGAAAATTTTGAGTTTCTCAAGTGTTTCTTACCTCCAAACTCCCATATCTCGCGAACGGATTGACCAATCCGCAAAATTTCAGTTGCATCTGAAAGTAGAAACTCGCCCGATTACAACGGTATGCGTACTTTTCCCATAGGCCGTTCTAGTTATTCGTTTCGAGCATCAGAACTGCGAAAATTCTGAGTTTCTCAAGCGTTTCTTACCTCCAAACTGCCATATCTCGCGAACAGATTGACCAACCCGCAAAATTTCTGTTGCATCTGAAAGTAGAAACTCGCCCAATTACACGGTATGTGTACTTTTCCCCTAGGCCGTTCTAGTTATGCTTGTCGAGCATCAGAACTGCGAAAATTTTGAGTTTCTCAAGTGTTTCTTACCTTCAAACTCCCATATCTAGCGAACGGATTGACCAATCCGCAAAATTTCTGTTGCGTCTGAAAGTAGAAACTCGCCCGATTACAACGGTATGCGTACTTTTCCCCTAGGCCGTTCTAGTTACTCGTTTCGTGCATCAGAACTGCGAAAATTTTGAGTTTCTCAAGCGTTTCTTACATCCAAACTGCCATATCTCGCGAACGGATTGACCAATCCGCAAAATTTCTGTTGCATCTGAATGCAGAAATTCGCCCGATTACAACGGTATGCGTACTTTTCCCCTAGGCCGTTCTAGTTATTCGTTTCGAGCATCAGAACTGCGAAAATTTTGAGTTTCTCTAGCGTTTCTTACCTCCAAACTGCCATATCTCGCGAACGGATTGACCAATCCGCAAAATTTCTGTTGTATCTGGAAGTAGAAACTCGCCCGATTACAACGGTGTGCGTGCTTTTCCCCTAGGCCGCACTAATTATTCGTTTCGAGCATCAGAACTGCGAATATTTTGAGTTTCTCAAGCGTTTCTTACCTCCAAACTGCCATATCTCGGGAACGGATTGACCAATCCGCAAAATTTCTGTTGCATCTGAAAGTAGAAACTCGCCCGATTACAACGGTATGCGTACTTTTCCCCTAGGCCGTTCTGGTTATTCGTTTCGAGCAGCAGAACTGCGAAAATTTTGAGTTTCTCAAGCGTTTCTTACCTCCAAACTGCCATATCTCGCGAACGGATTGACCAATCCGCAAATTTTCTGTTGCATCTGAAAGTAGAAACTTGCCCGATTACAACGGTATGCGTACTTTTCCCCTGGGCCGTTCCAGTTATACTTGTCGAGCATCAGAACTGCGAAAATTTTGAGTTTCTCAAGCGTTTCTTACCTACAAACTGCCATATCTCGGGAACGGATTGACCAATCCGCAAAATTTCTGTTGCATCTGAAAGTAGAAACTCGCCCGATTACAACGGTATGTACACTTTTCCCCTAGGCCGTTCTAGTTATTCGTTTCGAGCATCAGAACTACGAAAATTTTGATTTTCTCCAGCGTTTCTTACTTCCAAACTGCCATATCTCGGGAACGGATTGACCAATCCGCAAAATTTCTGTTGCATCTGAAAGTAGAAACTCGCCCGATTACAACGTTATGCGTACTTTTCCCGTAGGCCGTTCTAGTTATTCGTTTCGAGCATCAGAACTGCGAAAATTCTGAGTTTCTCAAGCGTTTCTTACCTCCAAACTGCCATATCTCGCGAACGGATTGACCAACCAGCAAAATTTCTGTTGCATCTGAAAGTAGAAACTCGCCCAATTACACGGTATGTGTACTTTTCCCCTAGGCCGTTCTAGTTATGCTTGTCGAGCATCAGAACTGCGAAAATTTTGAGTTTCTGAAGCGTTTCTTACCTCCAAACTGCCATATCTCGCGAACGGATGGACCAATCCGCAAAATTTCTGTTGCATCTGAAAGTAGAAACTCGCCCGAATACAACGGTATGTGCACTTTTCCCCTAGGCCGTACTAGTTATTCGTCTCGAGCATCAGAACTGCGAAAATTTTGCGTTTCTCAAGCGTTTCTTACCTCCATACTGCCATATCTTGCGAACGGGTTGACCAATCCGTAAAATTTCTGTTGTATCTGAAAGTAGAAACTCGCCCGATTACAACGGTGTGCGTGCTTTTCCCCTAGGCCGTTCTAATTATTCGTTTCGAGCATCAGAACTGCGAAAATTTTGAGTTTCTCAAGCGTTTCTTACCTCCAAACTGCCATATCTCGCGAAAGCATTGACCAATCCGCATAATTTTTGTTGCATCTGAAAGTAGAAACTCGCCCGATTACAACGGTATGCGTACTTTTCCCCTAGGCCGTTCTGGTTATTCGTTTCGAGCATCAGAACTGCGAAAATTTTGAGTTTCTCAAGCGTTTCTTACCTCCAAACTGCCATATCTCGCGAACGGATTGACCAATCCGCAAAATTTCTGTTGTGTCTGAAAGTAGAAACTCGCCCGATTACAACGGTGTGCGTGCTTTTCCCCTAGGCCGTTCTAATTATTCGTTTCGAGCATCAGAACTGCGAAAATTCTGAGTTTCTCAAGCGTTTCTTACCTCCAAACTGCCATATCTCGCGAACGGAGTAACCAATCCGCAAAATTTCTGTTGCACCTGAATGTAGAAATTCGCCCGATTACAACGGTATGTGTACTTTTCCCCTAGGCCGTTCTAGTTATGCGTTTCGAGCATCAGAACTGCGAAAATTTTGAGTTTCTCTAGCGTTTCTTACCTCCAAACTGCCATACCTCGCGAACGGATTGACTAATCCGCAAAATTTCTGTTGCATCTGAAAGTAGAAACTCGCCCGATTACAACGGTATGCGTACTTTTCCCCTAGGCCGTTCTAGTTATGCTTGTCGAGCATCAGAACTGCGAAAATTTTGAGTTTCTCAAGCGTTTCTTACCTCCAAACTGCCATATCTCGCGAACGGATTGACCAACCCGCAAAATTTCTGTTGCATCTGAAAGTAGAAACTCGCCCAATTACACGGTATGTGTACTTTTCCCCTAGGCCATTCTACTTATTCGTTTCGAGCATCAGAACTGCGAAAATTTTGAGTTTCTCAAGCGTTTCTTACCTCCAAACTGCCATATCTCGCGAACGGATGGACCAATCCGCAAAATTTCTGTTGCATCTGAAAGTAGAAACTCGCCCGAATACAACGGTATGTGCACTTTACCCCTAGGCCGTACTAGTTATTCGTCTCGAGCATCAGAACTGCGAAAATTTTGCGTTTCTCAAGCGTTTCTTACCTCCATACTGCCATATCTTGCGAACGGGTTGACCAATCCGCAAAATTTCTGTTGTATCTGAAAGTAGAAACTCGCCCGATTACAACGGTGTGCGTGCTTTTCCCCTAGGCCGTTCTGTTTATTCGTTTCGAGCATCAGAACTGCGAATATTTTGAGTTTCTCAAGCGTTTCTTACCTCCAAACTGCCATATCTCGCGAACGGATTGACTAATCCGCAAAATTTCTGTTGCATCTGAAAGTAGAAACTCGCCCGATTACAACGGTATGCGTACTTTTCCCCTGGGCCGTTCTAGTTATGCTTGTCGAGCATCAGAACTGCGAAAATTTTGAGTTTCTCAAGCGTTTCTTACCTCAAAACTGCCATATCTCGCGAACGGATGGACCAATCCGCAAAATTTCTGTTGCATCTGAAAGTAGAAACTCGCCCGAATACAACGGTATGCGCACTTTTCCCCTAGGCCGTACTAGTTATTCGTCTCGAGCATCAGAACTGCGAAAATTTTGCGTTTCTCAAGAGTTTCTTACCTCCATACTGCCATATCTTGCGAACGGGTTGACCAATCTGCAAAATTTCTGTTGTATCTGAAAGTAGAAACTCGCCCGATTACAACGGTGTGCGTGCTTTTCCCCTAGGCCGTTCTATTTATTCGTTTCGAGGATCAGAACTGCGAATATTTTGAGTTTCTCAAGCGTTTCTTACCTCCAAACTGCCATATCTCGCGAACGGATTGACCAACCCGCAAAATTTCTGTTGCATCTGAAAGTAGAAACTCGCCCAATTACACGGTATGTGTACTTTTCCCATAGACCATTCCAGTTATTCGTTTCCAGCATCAGAACTGCGAAAATTTTGAGTTTCTCAAGCGTTTCTTACCTCCAAACTGCCATATCTCGCGAACGGATTGACCAACCCGCAAAATTTCTGTTGCATCTGAAAGTAGAAACTCGCCCAATTACACGGTATGTGTACTTTTCCCCTAGGCCATTCTAGTTATTCGTTTCGAGCATCAGAACTGCGAAAATTTTGAGTTTCTCAAGCGTTTCTTACCTCCAAACTGCCATATCTCGCGAAAGCATTGACCAATCCGCATAATTTTTGTTGCATCTGAAAGTAGAAACTCGCCCGATTACAACGGTATGCGTACTCTTCCCCTAGGCCGTTCTGGTTATTCGTTTCGAGCATCAGAACTGCGAAAATTTTGAGTTTCTCAAGCGTTTCTTACCTCCAAACTGCCATATCTCGCGAACGGATTGACCAATCCGCAAAATTTCTGTTGCATCTGAAAGTAGAAACTCGCCCGATTACAACGGTATGTACACTTTTCCCGTAGGCCGTTCTAGTTATTCGTTTCGAGCATCAGGACTGCGAAAATTTTGATTTTCTCAAGCGTTTCTTACTTCCAAACTGCCATATCTCGGGAACGGATTGACCAATCCGCAAAATTTCTGTTGCATCTGAAAGTAGAAACTCGCCCGATTACAACGGTATACGTACTTTTCCCGTAGGCCGTTCTAGTTATTCGTTTCGAGCATCAGAACTGCGAAAATTTTGAGTTTCTCAAGCGTTTCTTACATCAAAACTGCCATATCTCGGGAACGGATTGACCAATCCGCAAAATTTCTGTTGCATCTGAATGTAGAAATTCGCCCGATTACAACAGTATGGGTACTTTTCCCCTAGGCCGTTCTAGTTATTCGTTTCGAGCATGAGAACTGCGTAAATTTTGAGTTGTTCTAGCGTTTCTAACCTCCAAACTGCCATATCTCGCGAAAGGATTGACCAATCCGCAAAATTTCTGTTGCATCTGAATGTAGAAATTCGCCCGATTACAACGGTATGCGTACTTTCCCCCTAGGCCGTTCTAGTTATTCGTTTCGAGCATGAGAACTGCGTAAATTTTGAGTTGTTCTAGCGTTTCTAACATCCAAACTGCCATATCTCGCGAAAGGATTGACCAATCCGCAAAATTTCTGTTGCATCTGAAAGTAGAAACTCGCCCGATTACAACGGTATGTACACTTGTCCCCTAGGCCGTTCTAGTTATTCGTTTCGAGCATCAGAACTGCGAAAATTTTGCGTTTCTCTAGCGTTTCTTACCTCCAAACTGCCATATCTCGCGAACGGATTGACCAATCCGCAAAATTTCTGTTGCATCTGAAAGTAGAAACTCGCCCGATTACAACGGTATGTACACTTTTCCCCTAGGCCGTTCTTGTTATTCGTTTCGAGCATCAGAACTGCGAAAATTTTGATTTTCTCAAGCGTTTCTTACCTCCAAACTGCCATATCTCGCGAACGGATTGACCAACCCGCAAAATTTCTGTTGCATCTGAAAGTAGAAACTCGCCCAATTACACGGTATGTGTACTTTTCCCCTAGGCCGTTCTGGTTATTCGTTTCGAGCATCAGAACTGCGAAAATTTTGAGTTTCTCAAGCGTTTCTTACCTCCAAACTGCCATATCTCGCGAAAGGATTGACCAATCCGCATAATTTTTGTTGCATCTGAAAGTAGAAACTCGCCCGATTACAACGGTATGTGTACTTTTCCCCTTGGCCGTTCTAGATATGCTTGTCGAGCATCAGAACTGCGAAAATTTTGAGTTTCTCAAGTGTTTCTTACCTCCAAACTCCCATATCTCGCGAACGGATTGACCAATCCGCATAATTTTTGTTGCATCTGAAAGTAGAAGCTCGCCCGATTACAACGGTATGTGTACTTTTCCCATAGGCCGCTCTAGTTATGCTTGTCGAGCATCAGAACTGCGAAAATTTTGAGTTTCTCAAGTGTTTCTTACCTCCAAACTCCCATATCTCGCGAACGGATTGACCAATCCGCAAAATTTCTGTTGTGTCTGAAAGTAGAAACTCGCCCGATTACAACGGTGTGCGTGCTTTTCCCCTAGGCCGTTCTAATTATTCGTTTCGAGCATCAGAACTGCCAAAATTCTGAGTTTCTCAAGCGTTTCTTACGACCTAACTGCCATATCTCGCGAACGGATTGACCAATCCGCAAAATTTCTGTTGCATCTGAAAGTAGAAACTCCCCCGATTACAACGGTATGTGCACTTTTCCCCTAGGCCGTACTAGTTATTCGTCTCGAGCATCAGAACTGCGAAAATTTTGCGTTTCTCAAGCGTTTCTTACCTCCATACTGCCATATCTTGCGAACGGGTTGACTAATCCGCAAAATTTCTGTTGTATCTGAAAGTAGAAACTCGCCCGATTACAAAGGTGTGCGTGCTTTTCCCCTAGGCCGTTCTAATTATTCGTTTCGAGCATCAGAACTGCGAATATTTTGAGTTTCTCAAGCGTTTCTTACCTCCAAACTGCCATATCTCGCGAACGGATTGACCAATCCGCAAAATTTCTGTTGCATCTGAAAGTAGAAACTCGCCCGATTACAACGGTATGTACACTTTTCCCGTAGGCCGTTCTAGTTATTCGTTTCGAGCATCAGAACTGCGAAAATTTTGATTTTCTCAAGCGTTTCTTACTTCCAAACTGCCATATCTCGGGAACGGATTGACCAATCCGCAAAATTTCTGTTGCATCTGAATGTAGAAATTCGCCCGATTACAACGGTATGCGTACTTTTCCCCTAGGCCGTTCTAGTTATTCGTTTCGAGCATGAGAACTGCGTAAATTTTGAGTTGTTCTAGCGTTTCTAACCTCCAAACTGCCATATCTCGCGAAAGGATTGACCAATCCGCAAAATTTCTGTTGCATCTGAAAGTAGAAACTCGCCCGATTACAACGGTATGTACACTTGTCCCCTAGGCCGTTCTAGTTATTCGTTTCGAGCATCAGAACTGCGAAAATTTTGCGTTTCTCTAGCGTTTCTTACCTCCATACTGCCATATCTTGCGAACGGGTTGACTAATCCGCAAAATTTCTGTTGTATCTGAAAGTAGAAACTCGCCCGATTACAAAGGTGTGCGTGCTTTTCCCCTAGGCCGTTCTAATTATTCGTTTCGAGCATCAGAACTGCGAATATTTTGAGTTTCTCAAGCGTTTCTTACCTCCAAACTGCCATATCTCGCGAACGGATTGACCAATCCGCAAAATTTCTGTTGCATCTGAAAGTAGAAACTCGCCCGATTACAACGGTATGTACACTTTTCCCCTAGGCCGTTCTAGTTATTCGTCTCGAGCATCAGAACTGCGAAAATTTTGCGTTTCTCAAGCGTTTCTTACCTCCATACTGCCATATCTTGCGAACGGGTTGACTAATCCGCAAAATTTCTGTTGTATCTGAAAGTAGAAACTCGCCCGATTACAAAGGTGTGCGTGCTTTTCCCCTAGGCCGTTCTAATTATTCGTTTCGAGCATCAGAACTGCGAAAATTTTGATTTTCTCAAGCGTTTCTTACTTCCAAACTGCCATATCTCGGGAACAGATTGACCAATCCGCAAAATTTCTGTTGCATCTGAAAGTAGAAACTCGCCCGATTACAACGGCATGCGTACTTTTCCCGTAGGTCGTTCTAGTTATTCGTTTCGAGCATCAAAACTGCGAAAATTCTGAGTTTCTCAAGCGTTTCTTACCTCCAAACTGCCATATCTCGCGAACGGGTTGACTAATCCGCAAAATTTCTGTTGTATCTGAAAGTAGAAACTCGCCCGATTACAAAGGTGTGCGTGCTTTTCCCCTAGGCCGTTCTAATTATTCGTTTCGAGCATCAGAACTGCGAATATTTTGAGTTTCTCAAGCGTTTCTTACCTCCAAACTGCCATATCTCGCGAACGGATTGACCAATCCGCAAAATTTCTGTTGCATCTGAATGTAGAAATTCGCCCGATTACAACAGTATGGGTACTTTTCCCCTAGGCCGTTCTAGTTATTCGTTTCGAGCATGAGAACTGCGTAAATTTTGAGTTGTTCTAGCGTTTCTAACCTCCAAACTGCCATATCTCGCGAAAGGATTGACCAATCCGCAAAATTTCTGTTGCATCTGAATGTAGAAATTCGCCCGATTACAACGGTATGCGTACTTTCCCCCTAGGCCGTTCTAGTTATTCGTTTCGAGCATGAGAACTGCGTAAATTTTGAGTTGTTCTAGCGTTTCTAACATCCAAACTGCCATATCTCGCGAAAGGATTGACCAATCCGCAAAATTTCTGTTGCATCTGAAAGTAGAAACTCGCCCGATTACAACGGTATGTACACTTGTCCCCTAGGCCGTTCTAGTTATTCGTTTCGAGCATCAGAACTGCGAAAATTTTGCGTTTCTCTAGCGTTTCTTACCTCCAAACTGCCATATCTCGCG
This sequence comes from Ptiloglossa arizonensis, assembly GCF_051014685.1. Lineage (NCBI taxonomy): Eukaryota > Metazoa > Arthropoda > Insecta > Hymenoptera > Colletidae > Ptiloglossa > Ptiloglossa arizonensis. The sequence goes on along the minus strand of NW_027478639.1, from coordinate 189,238 downwards.
AACGGATTGACCAATCCGCAAAATTTCTGTTGCATCTGAAAGTAGAAACTCGCCCGATTACAACGGTATGTACACTTTTCCCCTAGGCCGTTCTTGTTATTCGTTTCGAGCATCAGAACTGCGAAAATTTTGATTTTCTCAAGCGTTTCTTACTTCCAAACTGCCATATGTCGGGAACGGATTGACCAATCCGCAAAATTTCTGTTGCATCTGAAAGTAGAAACTCGCCCGATTACAACGGCATGCGTACTTTTCCCGTAGGCCGTTCTAGTTATTCGTTTCGAGCATCAGAACTGCGAAAATTCTGAGTTTCTCAAGCGTTTCGTACCTCCAAACTGCCATATCTCGCGAACGGATTGACCAACCCGCAAAATTTCTGTTGCATCTGAAAGTAGAAACTCGCCCAATTACACTGTATGTGTACTTTTCCCCTAGGCCGTTCTAGTTATGCTTGTCGAGCATCAGAACTGCGAAAATTTTGAGTTTCTCAAGTGTTTCTTACCTCCAAACTCCCATATCTCGCGAACGGATTGACCAATCCGCAAAATTTCAGTTGCATCTGAAAGTAGAAACTCGCCCGATTACAACGGTATGCGTACTTTTCCCCTAGGCCGTTCTAGTTACTCGTTTCGTGCATCGGAACTGCGAAAATTTTGAGTTTCTCTAGCGTTTCTTACCTCCAAGCTGCCATATCTCGCGAACGGATTGACCAATCCGCAAAATTTCTGTTGCATCTGAAAGTAGAAACTCGCCCGATTACAACGGTATGCGTACTTTTCCCGTAGGCCGTTCTAGTTATTCGTTTCGAGCATCAGAACTGCGAAAATTTTGAGTTTCTCATGCGTTTCTTACCTCCAAACTGCCATATCTCGCGAACGGATTGACCAACCCGCAAAATTTCTGTTGCATCTGAAAGTAGAAACTCGCCCAATTACACGGTATGTGTACTTTCCCCCTAGGCCGTTCTGGTTATTCGTTTCGAGCATCAGAACTGCGAAAATTTTGAGTTTCTCAAGCGTTTCTTACCTCCAAACTGCCATATCTCGCGAAAGGATTGACCAATCCGCATAATTTTTGTTGCATCTGAAAGTAGAAACTCGCCCGATTACAACGGTATGTGTACTTTTCCCCTTGGCCGTTCTAGATATGCTTGTCGAGCATCAGAACTGCGAAAATTTTGAGTTTCTCAAGTGTTTCTTACCTCCAAACTCCCATATCTCGCGAACGGATTGACCAATCCGCATAATTTTTGTTGCATCTGAAAGTAGAAGCTCGCCCGATTACAACGGTATGTGTACTTTTCCCATAGGCCGCTCTAGTTATGCTTGTCGAGCATCAGAACTGCGAAAATTTTGAGTTTCTCAAGTGTTTCTTACCTCCAAACTCCCATATCTCGCGAACGGATTGACCAATCCGCAAAATTTCTGTTGTGTCTGAAAGTAGAAACTCGCCCGATTACAACGGTGTGCGTGCTTTTCCCCTAGGCCGTTCTAATTATTCGTTTCGAGCATCAGAACTGCCAAAATTCTGAGTTTCTCAAGCGTTTCTTACGACCTAACTGCCATATCTCGCGAACGGATTGACCAATCCGCAAAATTTCTGTTGCATCTGAAAGTAGAAACTCCCCCGATTACAACGGTATGTGCACTTTTCCCCTAGGCCGTACTAGTTATTCGTCTCGAGCATCAGAACTGCGAAAATTTTGCGTTTCTCAAGCGTTTCTTACCTCCATACTGCCATATCTTGCGAACGGGTTGACTAATCCGCAAAATTTCTGTTGTATCTGAAAGTAGAAACTCGCCCGATTACAAAGGTGTGCGTGCTTTTCCCCTAGGCCGTTCTAATTATTCGTTTCGAGCATCAGAACTGCGAATATTTTGAGTTTCTCAAGCGTTTCTTACCTCCAAACTGCCATATCTCGCGAACGGATTGACCAATCCGCAAAATTTCTGTTGCATCTGAAAGTAGAAACTCGCCCGATTACAACGGTATGTACACTTTTCCCGTAGGCCGTTCTAGTTATTCGTTTCGAGCATCAGAACTGCGAAAATTTTGATTTTCTCAAGCGTTTCTTACTTCCAAACTGCCATATCTCGGGAACGGATTGACCAATCCGCAAAATTTCTGTTGCATCTGAATGTAGAAATTCGCCCGATTACAACGGTATGCGTACTTTTCCCCTAGGCCGTTCTAGTTATTCGTTTCGAGCATGAGAACTGCGTAAATTTTGAGTTGTTCTAGCGTTTCTAACCTCCAAACTGCCATATCTCGCGAAAGGATTGACCAATCCGCAAAATTTCTGTTGCATCTGAAAGTAGAAACTCGCCCGATTACAACGGTATGTACACTTGTCCCCTAGGCCGTTCTAGTTATTCGTTTCGAGCATCAGAACTGCGAAAATTTTGCGTTTCTCTAGCGTTTCTTACCTCCATACTGCCATATCTTGCGAACGGGTTGACTAATCCGCAAAATTTCTGTTGTATCTGAAAGTAGAAACTCGCCCGATTACAAAGGTGTGCGTGCTTTTCCCCTAGGCCGTTCTAATTATTCGTTTCGAGCATCAGAACTGCGAATATTTTGAGTTTCTCAAGCGTTTCTTACCTCCAAACTGCCATATCTCGCGAACGGATTGACCAATCCGCAAAATTTCTGTTGCATCTGAAAGTAGAAACTCGCCCGATTACAACGGTATGTACACTTTTCCCCTAGGCCGTTCTAGTTATTCGTCTCGAGCATCAGAACTGCGAAAATTTTGCGTTTCTCAAGCGTTTCTTACCTCCATACTGCCATATCTTGCGAACGGGTTGACTAATCCGCAAAATTTCTGTTGTATCTGAAAGTAGAAACTCGCCCGATTACAAAGGTGTGCGTGCTTTTCCCCTAGGCCGTTCTAATTATTCGTTTCGAGCATCAGAACTGCGAAAATTTTGATTTTCTCAAGCGTTTCTTACTTCCAAACTGCCATATCTCGGGAACAGATTGACCAATCCGCAAAATTTCTGTTGCATCTGAAAGTAGAAACTCGCCCGATTACAACGGCATGCGTACTTTTCCCGTAGGTCGTTCTAGTTATTCGTTTCGAGCATCAAAACTGCGAAAATTCTGAGTTTCTCAAGCGTTTCTTACCTCCAAACTGCCATAACTCGCGAACGGGTTGACTAATCCGCAAAATTTCTGTTGTATCTGAAAGTAGAAACTCGCCCGATTACAAAGGTGTGCGTGCTTTTCCCCTAGGCCGTTCTAATTATTCGTTTCGAGCATCAGAACTGCGAATATTTTGAGTTTCTCAAGCGTTTCTTACCTCCAAACTGCCATATCTCGCGAACGGATTGACCAATCCGCAAAATTTCTGTTGCATCTGAAAGTAGAAACTCGCCCGATTACAACGGTATGTACACTTTTCCCGTAGGCCGTTCTAGTTATTCGTTTCGAGCATCAGAACTGCGAAAATTTTGATTTTCTCAAGCGTTTCTTACTTCCAAACTGCCATATCTCGGGAACGGATTGACCAATCCGCAAAATTTCTGTTGCATCTGAATGTAGAAATTCGCCCGATTACAACGGTATGCGTACTTTTCCCCTAGGCCGTTCTAGTTATTCGTTTCGAGCATGAGAACTGCGTAAATTTTGAGTTGTTCTAGCGTTTCTAACCTCCAAACTGCCATATCTCGCGAAAGGATTGACCAATCCGCAAAATTTCTGTTGCATCTGAAAGTAGAAACTCGCCCGATTACAACGGTATGTACACTTGTCCCCTAGGCCGTTCTAGTTATTCGTTTCGAGCATCAGAACTGCGAAAATTTTGCGTTTCTCTAGCGTTTCTTACCTCCATACTGCCATATCTTGCGAACGGGTTGACTAATCCGCAAAATTTCTGTTGTATCTGAAAGTAGAAACTCGCCCGATTACAAAGGTGTGCGTGCTTTTCCCCTAGGCCGTTCTAATTATTCGTTTCGAGCATCAGAACTGCGAATATTTTGAGTTTCTCAAGCGTTTCTTACCTCCAAACTGCCATATCTCGCGAACGGATTGACCAATCCGCAAAATTTCTGTTGCATCTGAAAGTAGAAACTCGCCCGATTACAACGGTATGTACACTTTTCCCGTAGGCCGTTCTAGTTATTCGTTTCGAGCATCAGAACTGCGTAAATTCTGATTTTCTCAAGCGTTTCTTACTTCCAAACTGCCATATCTCGCGAACGGATTGACCAATCGGCAAAATTTCTGTTGCATCTGAAAGTAGAAACTCCCCCGATTACAACGGTATGCGTACTTTTCCCGTAGCCCGTTCTAGTTATTCGTTTCGAGCATCAGAACTGCGAAAATTTTGAGTTTCTCTAGCGTTTCTTACATCCAAACTGCCATATCTCGCGAACGGATTGACCAATCCGCAAAATTTCTGTTGCATCTGAAAGTAGAAACTCGCCCGATTACAACGGTATGTACACTTTTCCCCTAGGCCGTTCTAGTTATTCGTTTCGAGCATCAGAACTGCGAAAATTTTGAGTTTCTCAAGCGTTTCTTACCTCCAAACTGCCATATCTCGCGAACGGATTGACCAATCCGCAAAATTTCTGTTGCATCTGAAAGTAGAAACTCGCCCGATTACAACGGTATGTACACTTTTCCCCTAGGCCGTTCTAGTTATTCGTTTCGAGCATCAGAACTGCGAAAATTTTGATTTTCTCAAGCGTTTCTTACTTCCAAACTGCCATATCTCGGGAACAGATTGACCAATCCGCAAAATTTCTGTTGCATCTGAAAGTAGAAACTCGCCCGATTACAACGGCATGCGTACTTTTCCCGTAGGTCGTTCTAGTTATTCGTTTCGAGCATCAAAACTGCGAAAATTCTGAGTTTCTCAAGCGTTTCTTACCTCCAAACTGCCATATCTCGCGAACGGATTGACCAACCCGCAAAATTTCTGTTGCATCTGAAAGTAGAAACTCGACCAATTACACGGTTTGTGTACTTTTCCCCTAGGCCGTTCTAGTTATGCTTGTCGAGCATCAGAACTGCGAAAATTTTGAGTTTTTCAAGTGTTTCTTACCTCCAAACTCCCATATCTCGCGAACGGATTGACCAATCCGCAAAATTTCTGTTGCATCTGAAATTAGAAACTCGCCCGATTACAACGTTATGCGTACTTTTCCCCTAGGCCGTTCTAGTTACTCGTTTCGTGCATCAGAACTGCGAAAATTTTGAGTTTCTCAAGCGTTTCTTACATCCAAACTGCCATATCTCGCGAACGGATTGACCAATCCGCAAAATTTCTGTTGCATCTGAATACAGAAATTCGCCCGATTACAACGGTATGCGTACTTTTCCCCTAGGCCGTTCTAGTTATTCGTTTCGAGCATCAGAACTGCGAAAATTTTGAGTTTCTCTAGCGTTTCTTACCTCCAAACTGCCATATCTCGCGAACGGATTGACCAATCCGCAAAATTTCTGTTGTATCTGAAAGTAGAAACTCGCCCGATTACAACGGTATGTGCACTTTTCCCCTAGGCAGTACTAGTTATTCGTCTCGAGCATCAGAACTGCGAAAATTTTGCGTTTCTCAAGCGTTTCTTACCTCCATACTGCCATATCTTGCGAACGGGTTGACTAATCCGCAAAATTTCTGTTGTATCTGAAAGTAGAAACTCGCCCGATTACAAAGGTGTGCGTGCTTTTCCCCTAGGCCGTTCTAATTATTCGTTTCGAGCATCAGAACTGCGAATATTTTGAGTTTCTCAAGCGTTTCTTACCTCCAAACTGCCATATCTCGCGAACGGATTGACCAATCCGCAAAATTTCTGTTGCATCTGAAAGTAGAAACTCGCCCGATTACAACGGTATGTACACTTTTCCCGTAGGCCGTTCTAGTTATTCGTTTCGAGCATCAGAACTGCGTAAATTTTGATTTTCTCAAGCGTTTCTTACTTCCAAACTGCCATATCTCGCGAACGGATTGACCAATCGGCAAAATTTCTATTGCATCTGAAAGTAGAAACTCGCCCGATTACAACGGTATGCGTACTTTTCCCGTAGGCCGTTCTAGTTATTCGTTTCGAGCATCAGAACTGCGAAAATTTTGAGTTTCTCAAGCGTTTCTTACCTCCAAACTGCCATATCTCGCGAACGGATTGACCAACCCGCAAAATTTCTGTTGCATCTGAAAGTAGAAACTCGCCCAATTACACGGTATGTGTACTTTTCCCCTAGGCCGTTCTGGTTATTCGTTTCGAGCATCAGAACTGCGAAAATTTTGAGTTTCTCAAGCGTTTCTTACCTCCAAACTGCCATATCTCGCGAAAGGATTGACCAATCCGCATAATTTTTGTTGCATCTGAAAGTAGAAACTCGCCCGATTACAACGGTATGTGTACTTTTCCCCTTGGCCGTTCTAGATATGCTTTTCGAGCATCAGAACTGCGAAAATTTTGAGTTTCTCAAGTGTTTCTTACCTCCAAACTCCCATATCTCGCGAACGGATTGACCAATCCGCATAATTTTTGTTGCATCTGAAAGTAGAAACTCGCCCGATTACAACGGTATGTGTACTTTTGCCCTAGGCCGCTCTAGTTATGCTTGTCGAGCATCAGAACTGCGAAAATTTTGAGTTTCTCAAGTGTTTCTTACCTCCAAACTCCCATATCTCGCGAACGGATTGACCAATCCGCAAAATTTCTGTTGTGTCTGAAAGTAGAAACTCGCCCGATTACAACGGTGTGCGTGCTTTTCCCCTAGGCCGTTCTAATTATTCGTTTCGAGCATCAGAACTGCCAAAATTCTGAGTTTCTCAAGCGTTTCTTACGACCTAACTGCCATATCTCGCGAAAGGATTGACCAATCCGCAAAATTTCTGTTGCATCTGAAAGTAGAAACTCCCCCGATTACAACGGTATGCGTACTTTTCCCCTAGGCCGTTCTTGTTATTCGTTTCGAGCATCAGAACTGCGAAAATTTTGAGTTTCTCTAGCGTTTCTTACCTCTAAACTGCCATATCTCGGGAAAGGATTGACCAATCCGCATAATTTTTGTTGCATCTGAAAGTATAAACTCGCCCGATTACAACGGTATGTGTGCTTTTCCCCTAGGCCGTTCTAGTTATGCTTGTCGAGCATCAGAACTGCGAAAATTTTGAGTTTCTCTAGCGTTTCTTACCTCCAAACTGCCATATCTCGCGAACGGATTGACCAATCCGCAAAATTTCTGTTGCATCTGAAAGTAGAAACTCGCCCGATTACAACGGTATGTACACTTTTCCCCTAGGCCGTTCTAGTTATTCGTTTCGAGCATCAGAACTGCGAAAATTTTGAGTTTCTCAAGCGTTTCTTACCTCCAAACTGCCATATCTCGCGAACGGATTGACCAATCCGCAAAATTTCTGTTGCATCTGAAAGTAGAAACTCGCCCGATTACAACGGTATGTACACTTTTCCCCTAGGCCGTTCTAGTTATTCGTTTCGAGCATCAGAACTGCGAAAATTTTAATTTTCTCAAGCGTTTCTTACTTCCAAACTGCCATATCTCGGGAACAGATTGACCAATCCGCAAAATTTCTGTTGCATCTGAAAGTAGAAACTCGCCCGATTACAACGGCATGCGTACTTTTCCCGTAGGTCGTTCTAGTTATTCGTTTCGAGCATCAAAACTGCGAAAATTCTGAGTTTCTCAAGCGTTTCTTACCTCCAAACTGCCATATCTCGCGAACGGATTGACCAACCCGCAAAATTTCTGTTGCATCTGAAAGTAGAAACTCGACCAATTACACGGTTTGTGTACTTTTCCCCTAGGCCGTTCTAGTTATGCCTGTCGAGCATCAGAACTGCGAAAATTTTGAGTTTCTCAAGTGTTTCTTACCTCCAAACTCCCATATCTCGCGAACGGATTGACCAATCCGCAAAATTTCTGTTGCATCTGAAATTAGAAACTCGCCCGATTACAACGTTATGCGTACTTTTCCCCTAGGCCGTTCTAGTTACTCGTTTCGTGCATCAGAACTGCGAAAATTTTGAGTTTCTCAAGCGTTTCTTACATCCAAACTGCCATATCTCGCGAACGGATTGACCAATCCGCAAAATTTCTGTTGCATCTGAATACAGAAATTCGCCCGATTACAACGGTATGCGTACTTTTCCCCTAGGCCGTTCTAGTTATTCGTTTCGAGCATCAGAACTGCGAAAATTTTGAGTTTCTCTAGCGTTTCTTACCTCCAAACTGCCATATCTCGCGAACGGATTGACCAATCCGCAAAATTTCTGTTGTATCTGAAAGTAGAAACTCGCCCGATTACAACGGTGTGCGTGCTTTTCCCCTAGGCCGCTCTAATTATTCGTTTCGAGCATCAGAACTGCGAATATTTTGAGTTTCTCAAGCGTTTCTTACTTCCAAACTGCCATATCTCGGGAACGGATTGACCAATCCGCAAAATTTCTGTTGCATCTGAAAGTAGAAACTCGCCCGATTACAACGGTATGCGTACTTTTCCCGTAGGCCGTTCTAGTTATTCGTTTCGTGCATCAGAACTGCGAAAATTTTGAGTTTCTCAAGTGTTTCTTACCTCCAAATTCCCATATCTCGCGAACGGATTGACCAATCCGCAAAATTTCTGTTGCATCTGAAAGTAGAAACTCGCCCGATTACAACGGTATGCGTACTTTTCCCCTAGGCCGTTCTAGTTACTCGTTTCGTGCATCGGAACTGCGAAAATTTTGAGTTTCTCTAGCGTTTCTTACCTCCAAACTGCCAAATCTCGCGAACGGGTTGACTAATCCGCAAAATTTCTGTTGTATCTGAAAGTAGAAACTCGCCCGATTACAAAGGTGTGCGTGCTTTTCCCCTAGGCCGTTCTAATTATTCGTTTCGAGCATCAGAACTGCGAATATTTTGAGTTTCTCAAGCGTTTCTTACCTCCAAACTGCCATATCTCGCGAACGGATTGACCAATCCGCAAAATTTCTGTTGCATCTGAAAGTAGAAACTCGCCCGATTACAACGGTATGTACACTTGTCCCCTAGGCCGTTCTAGTTATTCGTTTCGAGCATCAGAACTGCGAAAATTTTGCGTTTCTCTAGCGTTTCTTACCTCCAAACTGCCATATCTCGCGAACGGATTGACCAATCCGCAAATTTCTGTTGCATCTGAAAGTAGAAACTCGCCCGATTACAACGGCATGCGTACTTTTCCCGTAGGCCGTTCTAGTTATTCGTTTCGAGCATCAGAACTGCGAAAATTCTGAGTTTCTCAAGCGTTTCTTACCTCCAAACTGCCATATCTCGCGAACGGATTGACCAACCCGCAAAATTTCTGTTGCATCTGAAAGTAGAAACTCGCCCAATTACACGGTATGTGTACTTTTCCCCTAGGCCGTTCTAGTTATGCTTGTCGAGCATCAGAACTGCGAAAATTTTGAGTTTCTCAAGTGTTTCTTACCTCCAAACTCCCATATCTCGCGAACGGATTGACCAATCCGCAAAAGTTCTGTTGCATCTGAAAGTAGAAACTCGCCCGAATACAACGGTATGTGCACTTTTCCCCTAGGCCGTACTAGTTATTCGTCTCGAGCATCAGAACTGCGAAAATTTTGCGTTTCTCAAGCGTTTCTTACCTCCATACTGCCATATCTTGCGAACGGGTTGACTAATCCGCAAAATTTCTGTTGTATCTGAAAGTAGAAACTCGCCCGATTACAAAAGTGTGGGTGCTTTTCCCCTAGGCCGTTCTAATTATTCGTTTCGAGCATCAGAACTGCGAATATTTTGAGTTTCTCCAGCGTTTCTTACCTCCAAACTGCCATATCTCGCGAACGGATTGACCAACCCGCAAAATTTCTGTTGCATCTGAAAGTAGAAACTCGCCCAATTACACGGTATGTGTACTTTTCCCCTAGGCCGTTCTGGTTATTCGTTTCGAGCATCAGAACTGCGAAAATTTTGAGTTTCTCAAGCGTTTCTTACCTCCAAACTGCCATATCTCGCGAAAGGATTGACCAATCCGCATAATTTTTGTTGCATCTGAAAGTAGAAACTCGCCCGATTACAACGGTATGTGTACTTTTCCCCTAGGCCGCTCTAGTTATGCTTGTCGAGCATCAGAACTGCGAAAATTTTGAGTTTCTCAAGTGTTTCTTACCTCCAAACTCCCATATCTCGCGAACGGATTGACAAATCCGCAAAATTTCTGTTGTGTCTGAAAGTAGAAACTCGCCCGATTACAACGGTGTGCGTGCTTTTCCCCTAGGCCGTTTTAATTATTCGTTTCGAGCATCAGAACTGCCAAAATTCTGAGTTTCTCAAGCGTTTCTTACGACCTAACTGCCATATCTCGCGAACGGATTGACCAATCCGCAAAATTTCTGTTGCATCTGAAAGTAGAAACTCCCCCGTTTACAACGGTATGCGTACTTTTCCCCTAGGCCGTTCTTGTTATTCGTTTCGAGCATCAGAACTGCGAAAATTTTGAGTTTCTCTAGTGTTTCTTACCTCTAAACTGCCATATCTCGGGAAAGGATTGACCAATCCGCATAATTTTTGTTGCATCTGAAAGTAGAAACTCGCCCGATTACAACGGTATGTGTGCTTTTCCCCTAGGCCGTTCTAGTTATGCTTGTCGAGCATCAGAACTGCGAAAATTTTGAGTTTCTCAAGTGTTTCTTACCTCCAAACTCCCATATCTCGCGAACGGATTGACCAATCCGCAAAATTTCTGTTGCATCTGAAATTAGAAACTCGCCCGATTACAACGGTATGTACACTTTTCCCCTAGGCCGTTCTAGTTATTCGTTTCGAGCATCAGAACTGCGAAAATTTTGAGTTTCTCAAGCGTTTCTTACCTCCAAACTGCCATATCTCGCGAACGGATTGACCAATCCGCAAATTTTCTGTTGCATCTGAAAGTAGAAACTCGCCCGATTACAACGGTATGCGTACTTTTCCCCTGGGCCGTTCCAGTTATACTTGTCGAGCATCAGAACTGCGAAAATTTTGAGTTTCTCAAGCGTTTCTTACCTCCAAACTGCCATATCTCGCGAACGGATTGACCAATCCGCAAAATTTCTGTTGTATCTGAAAGTAGAAACTCGCCCGATTACAACGGTATGCGTACTTTTCCCGTAGGCCGTTCTAGTTATTCGTTTCGAGCATCAGAACTGCGAAAATTTTGAGTTTCTCAAGCGTTTCTTACCTCCAAACTGCCATATCTCGCGAACGGATTGACCAACCCGCAAAATTTCTGTTGCATCTGAAAGTAGAAACTCGCCCAATTACACGGTATGTGTACTTTTCCCCTAGGCCGTTCTGGTTATTCGTTTCGAGCATCAGAACTGCGAAAATTTTGAGTTTCTCAAGCGTTTCTTACCTCCAAACTGCCATATCTCGCGAACGGATTGACCAATCCGCAAATTTTCTGTTGCATCTGAAAGTAGAAACTCGCCCGATTACAACGGTATGCGTACTTTTCCCCTGGGCCGTTCCAGTTATGCTTGTCGAGCATCAGAACTGCGAAAATTTTGAGTTTCTCAAGTGTTTCTTACCTCCAAACTCCCATATCTCGCGAACGGATTGACCAATCCGCAAAATTTCAGTTGCATCTGAAAGTAGAAACTCGCCCGATTACAACGGTATGCGTACTTTTCCCATAGGCCGTTCTAGTTATTCGTTTCGAGCATCAGAACTGCGAAAATTCTGAGTTTCTCAAGCGTTTCTTACCTCCAAACTGCCATATCTCGCGAACAGATTGACCAACCCGCAAAATTTCTGTTGCATCTGAAAGTAGAAACTCGCCCAATTACACGGTATGTGTACTTTTCCCCTAGGCCGTTCTAGTTATGCTTGTCGAGCATCAGAACTGCGAAAATTTTGAGTTTCTCAAGTGTTTCTTACCTCCAAACTCCCATATCTCGCGAACGGATTGACCAATCCGCAAAATTTCTGTTGCATCTGAAAGTAGAAACTCGCCCGATAACAACGCTATGTACACTTTTCTCCAAGGCCGTTCTAGTTATTCGTTTCGAGCATCAGGACTGCGAAAATTTTGATTTTCTCAAGCGTTTCTTACTTCCAAACTCCCATATCTCGCGAACGGATTGACCAATCCGCAAAATTTCTGTTGCATCTGAAATTAGAAACTCGCCCGATTACAACGGTATGCGTACTTTTCCCCTAGGCCGTTTTAGTTACTCGTTTCGTGCATCAGAACTGCGAAAATTTTGAGTTTCTCAAGCGTTTCTTACATCCAAACTGCCATATCTCGCGAACGGATTGACCAATCCGCAAAATTTCTGTTGCATCTGAATACAGAAATTCGCCCGATTACAACGGTATGCGTACTTTTCCCCTAGGCCGTTCTAGTTATTCGTTTCGAGCATCAGAACTGCGAAAATTTTGAGTTTCTCTAGCGTTTCTTACCTCCAAACTGCCATATCTCGGGAACGGATTGACCAATCCGCAAAATTTCTGTTGCATCTGAAAGTAGAAACTCGCCCGATTACAACGGTATGTACACTTTTCCCCTAGGCCGTTCTAGTTATTCGTTTCGAGCATCAGAACTGCGAAAATTTTGAGTTTCTCAAGCGTTTCTTACCTCCAAACTGCCATATCTCGCGAACGGATTGACCAATCCGCAAAATTTCAGTTGCATCTGAAAGTAGAAACTCGCCCGATTACAACGGTATGCGTACTTTTCCCATAGGCCGTTCTAGTTATTCGTTTCGAGCATCAGAACTGCGAAAATTCTGAGTTTCTCAAGCGTTTCTTACCTCCAAACTGCCATATCTCGCGAACAGATTGACCAACCCGCAAAATTTCTGTTGCATCTGAAAGTAGAAACTCGCCCAATTACACGGTATGTGTACTTTTCCCCTAGGCCGTTCTAGTTATGCTTGTCGAGCATCAGAACTGCGAAAATTTTGAGTTTCTCAAGTGTTTCTTACCTCCAAACTCCCATATCTCGCGAACGGATTGACCAATCCGCAAAATTTCTGTTGCATCTGAAAGTAGAAACTCGCCCGATAACAACGCTATGTACACTTTTCCCCAAGGCCGTTCTAGTTATTCGTTTCGAGCATCAGGACTGCGAAAATTTTGATTTTCTCAAGCGTTTCTTACTTCCAAACTGCCATATCTCGGGAACGGATTGACCAATCCGCAAAATTTCTGTTGCATCTGAAAGTAGAAACTCGCCCGATTACAACGGTATGCGTACTTCTCCCCTAGGCCGTTCTAGTTATGCTTGTCGAGCATCAGAACTGCGAAAATTTTGAGTTTCTCAAGCGTTTCTTACCTCCAAACTGCCATATCTCGCGAACAGATTGACCAACCCGCAAAATTTCTGTTGCATCTGAAAGTAGAAACTCGCCCGATTACAACGGTATGCGTACTTTTCCCCTAGGCCGTTCTAGTTATTCGTTTCGAGCATCAGAACTGCGAAAATTCTGAGTTTCTCAAGCGTTTCTTACCTCCAAACTGCCATATCTCGCGAACGGATTGACCAACCCGCAAAATTTCTGTTGCATCTGAAAGTAGAAACTCGACCAATTACACGGTATGTGTACTTTTCCCCTAGGCCGTTCTAGTTATGCTTGTCGAGCATCAGAACTGCGAAAATTTTGAGTTTCTCTAGCGTTTCTTACCTCCAAACTGCCATATCTCGCGAACGGATTGACCAATCCGCAAAATTTCTGTTGTATCTGGAAGTAGAAACTCGCCCGATTACAACGGTGTGCGTGCTTTTCCCCTAGGCCGCTCTAATTATTCGTTTCGAGCATCAGAACTGCGAATATTTTGAGTTTCTCAAGCGTTTCTTACCTCCAAACTGCCATATCTCGGGAACGGATTGACCAATCCGCAAAATTTCTGTTGCATCTGAAAGTAGAAACTCGCCCGATTACAACGGTATGTACACTTGTCCCCTAGGCCGTTCTAGTTATTCGTTTCGAGCATCAGAACTGCGAAAATTTTGCGTTTCTCTAGCGTTTCTTACCTCCAAACTGCCATATCTCGCGAACGGATTGACCAATCCGCAAAATTTCTGTTGCATCTGAAAGTAGAAACTCGCCCGATTACAACGGTATGTACACTTTTCCCCTAGGCCGTTCTTGTTATTCGTTTCGAGCATCAGAACTGCGAAAATTTTGATTTTCTCAAGCGTTTCTTACTTCCAAACTGCCATATCTCGGGAACGGATTGACCAATCCGCAAAATTTCTGTTGCATCTGAAAGTAGAAACTCGCCCGATTACAACGGCATGCGTACTTTTCCCGTAGGCCGTTCTAGTTATTCGTTTCGAGCATCAGAACTGCGAAAATTCTGAGTTTCTCAAGCGTTTCTTACCTCCAAACTGCCATATCTCGCGAACGGATTGACCAACCCGCAAAATTTCTGTTGCATCTGAAAGTAGAAACTCGCCCAATTACACGGTATGTGTACTTTTCCCCTAGGCCGTTCTAGTTATGCTTGTCGAGCATCAGAACTGCGAAAATTTTGAGTTTCTCAAGTGTTTCTTACCTCCAAACTCCCATATCTCGCGAACGGATTGACCAATCCGCAAAAGTTCTGTTGCATCTGAAAGTAGAAACTCGCCCGAATACAACGGTATGTGCACTTTTCCCCTAGGCCGTACTAGTTATTCGTCTCGAGCATCAGAACTGCGAAAATTTTGCGTTTCTCAAGCGTTTCTTACCTCCATACTGCCATATCTTGCGAACGGGTTGACTAATCCGCAAAATTTCTGTTGTATCTGAAAGTAGAAACTCGCCCGATTACAAAAGTGTGCGTGCTTTTCCCCTAGGCCGTTCTAATTATTCGTTTCGAGCATCAGAACTGCCAAAATTCTGAGTTTCTCAAGCGTTTCTTACGACCTAACTGCCATATCTCGCGAACGGATTGACCAATCCGCAAAATTTCTGTTGCATCTGAAAGTAGAAACTCGCCCGATTACAACGGCATGCGTACTTTTCCCGTAGGCCGTTCTAGTTATTCGTTTCGAGCATCAGAACTGCGAAAATTCTGAGTTTCTCAAGCGTTTCTTACCTCCAAACTGCCATATCTCGCGAACGGATTGACCAACCCGCAAAATTTCTGTTGCATCTGAAAGTAGAAACTCGCCCAATTACACGGTATGTGTACTTTTCCCCTAGGCCGTTCTAGTTATGCTTGTCGAGCATCAGAACTGCGAATATTTTGAGTTTCTCAAGTGTTTCTTACCTCCAAACTCCCATATCTCGCGAACGGATTGACCAATCCGCAAAAGTTCTGTTGCATCTGAAAGTAGAAACTCGCCCGAATACAACGGTATGTGCACTTTTCCCCTAGGCCGTACTAGTTATTCGTCTCGAGCATCAGAACTGCGAAAATTTTGCGTTTCTCAAGCGTTTCTTACCTCCATACTGCCATATCTTGCGAACGGGTTGACTAATCCGCAAAATTTCTGTTGTATCTGAAAGTAGAAACTCGCCCGATTACAAAAGTGTGCGTGCTTTTCCCCTAGGCCGTTCTAATTATTCGTTTCGAGCATCAGAACTGCCAAAATTCTGAGTTTCTCAAGCGTTTCTTATGACCTAACTGCCATATCTCGCGAACGGATTGACCAATCCGCAAATTTTCTGTTGCATCTGAAAGTAGAAACTCCCCCGATTACAACGGTATGTGCACTTTTCCCCTAGGCCGTACTAGTTATTCGTCTCGAGCATCAGAACTGCGAAAATTTTGCGTTTCTCAAGCGTTTCTTACCTCCATACTGCCATATCTTGCGAACGGGTTGACCAATCCGCAAAATTTCTGTTGTATCTGAAAGTAGAAACTCGCCCGATTACAAAGGTGTGCGTGCTTTTCCCCTAGGCCGTTCTAATTATTCGTTTCGAGCATCAGAACTGCGAATATTTTGAGTTTCTCAAGCGTTTCTTACCTCCAAACTGCCATATCTCGCGAACGGATTGACCAATCCGCAAAATTTCTGTTGCATCTGAAAGTAGAAACTCGCCCGATTACAACGGTATGTACACTTGTCCCCTAGGCCGTTCTAGTTATTCGTTTCGAGCATCAGAACTGCGAAAATTTTGCGTTTCTCTAGCGTTTCTTACCTCCAAACTGCCATATCTCGCGAACGGATTGACCAATCCGCAAAATTTCTGTTGCATCTGAAAGTAGAAACTCGCCCGAATACAACGGTATGTGCACTTTTCCCCTAGGCCGTACTAGTTATTCGTCTCGAGCATCAGAACTGCGAAAATTTTGCGTTTCGCAAGCGTTTCTTACCTCCATACTGCCATATCTTGCGAACGGGTTGACTAATCCGCAAAATTTCTGTTGTATCTGAAAGTAGAAACTCGCCCGATTACAAAAGTGTGCGTGCTTTTCCCCTAGGCCGTTCTAATTATTCGTTTCGAGCATCAGAACTGCGAATATTTTGAGTTTCTCAAGCGTTTCTTACCTCCAAACTGCCATATCTCGCGAACGGATTGACCAACCCGCAAAATTTCTGTTGCATCTGAAAGTAGAAACTCGCCCAATTACACGGTATGTGTACTTTTCCCCTAGGCCGTTCTGGTTATTCGTTTCGAGCATCAGAACTGCGAAAATTTTGAGTTTCTCAAGCGTTTCTTACCTCCAAACTGCCATATCTCGCGAAAGGATTGACCAATCCGCATAATTTTTGTTGCATCTGAAAGTAGAAACTCGCCCGATTACAACGGTATGTGTACTTTTCCCCTTGGCCGTTCTAGATATGCTTTTGGAGCATCAGAACTGCGAAAATTTTGAGTTTCTCAAGTGTTTCTTACCTCCAAACTCCCATATCTCGCGAACGGATTGACCAATCCGCATAATTTTTGTTGCATCTGAAAGTAGAAACTCGCCCGATTACAACGGTATGTGTACTTTTCCCCTAGGCCGCTCTAGTTATGCTTGTCGAGCATCAGAACTGCGAAAATTTTGAGTTTCTCAAGTGTTTCTTACCTCCAAACTCCCATATCTCGCGAACGGATTGACCAATCCGCAAAATTTCTGTTGTGTCTGAAAGTAGAAACTCGCCCGATTACAACGGTGTGCGTGCTTTTCCCCTAGGCCGTTTTAATTATTCGTTTCGAGCATCAGAACTGCCAAAATTCTGAGTTTCTCAAGCGTTTCTTACGACCTAACTGCCATATCTCGCGAACGGATTGACCAATCCGCAAAATTTCTGTTGCATCTGAAAGTAGAAACTCCCCCGTTTACAACGGTATGCGTACTTTTCCCCTAGGCCGTTCTTGTTATTCGTTTCGAGCATCAGAACTGCGAAAATTTTGAGTTTCTCTAGCGTTTCTTACCTCTAAACTGCCATATCTCGGGAAAGGATTGACCAATCCGCATAATTTTTGTTGCATCTGAAAGTAGAAACTCGCCCGATTACAACGGTATGTGTGCTTTTCCCCTAGGCCGTTCTAGTTATGCTTGTCGAGCATCAGAACTGCGAAAATTTTGAGTTTCTCAAGTGTTTCTTACCTCCAAACTCCCATATCTCGCGAACGGATTGACCAATCCGCAAAATTTCTGTTGCATCTGAAATTAGAAACTCGCCCGATTACAACGGTATGTACACTTTTCCCCTAGGCCGTTCTAGTTATTCGTTTCGAGCATCAGAACTGCGAAAATTTTGAGTTTCTCAAGCGTTTCTTACCTCCAAACTGCCATATCTCGCGAACGGATTGACCAATCCGCAAATTTTCTGTTGCATCTGAAAGTAGAAACTCGCCCGATTACAACGGTATGCGTACTTTTCCCCTGGGCCGTTCCAGTTATACTTGTCGAGCATCAGAACTGCGAAAATTTTGAGTTTCTCAAGCGTTTCTTACCTCCAAACTGCCATATCTCGCGAACGGATTGACCAATCCGCAAAATTTCAGTTGCATCTGAAAGTAGAAACTCGCCAGATTACAACGGTATGCGTACTTTTCCCCTGGGCCGTTCCAGTTATACTTGTCGAGCATCAGAACTGCGAAAATTTTGAGTTTCTCAAGCGTTTCTTACCTCCAAACTGCCATATCTCGCGAACGGATTGACCAATCCGCAAAATTTCTGTTGCATCTGAAAGTAGAAACTCGCCCGATTAAAACGGTATGCGTACTTTTCCCGTAGGCCGTTCTAGTTATTCGTTTTGAGCATCAGAACTGCGAAAATTCTGAGTTTCTCAAGCGTTTCTTACCTCCAAACTGCCATATCTCGCGAACAGATTGACCAACCCGCAAAATTTCTGTTGCATCTGAAAGTAGAAACTCGCCCGAATACAACGGTATGTGCACTTTTCCCCTAGGCCGTACTAGTTATTCGTCTCGAGCATCCGAACTGCGAAAATTTTGCGTTTCTCAAGCGTTTCTTACCTCCATACTGCCATATCTTGCGAACGGGTTGACTAATCCGCAAAATTTCTGTTGTATCTGAAAGTAGAAACTCGCCCGATTACAAAAGTGTGCGTGCTTTTCCCCTAGGCCGTTCTAATTATTCGTTTCGAGCATCAGAACTGCGAATATTTTGAGTTTCTCAAGCGTTTCTTACCTCCAAACTGCCATATCTCGCGAACGGATTGACCAATCCGCAAAATTTCTGTTGCATCTGAAAGTAGAAACTCGCCCGATTACAACGGTATGTACACTTTTCCCGTAGGCCGTTCTAGTTATTCGTTTCGAGCATCAGAACTGCGTAAATTTTGATTTTCTCAAGCGTTTCTTACTTCCAAACTGCCATATCTCGCGAACGGATTGACCAATCGGCAAAATTTCTGTTGCATCTGAAAGTAGAAACTCGCCCGATTACAACGGTATGCGTACTTTTCCCGTAGGCCGTTCTAGTTATTCGTTTCGAGCATCAGAACTGCGAAAATTTTGAGTTTCTCAAGCGTTTCTTACCTCCAAACTGCCATATCTCGCGAACGGATTGACCAACCCGCAAAATTTCTGTTGCATCTGAAAGTAGAAACTCGCCCAATTACACGGTATGTGTACTTTTCCCCTAGGCCGTTCTGGTTATTCGTTTCGAGCATCAGAACTGCGAAAATTTTGAGTTTCTCAAGCGTTTCTTACCTCCAAACTGCCATATCTCGCGAACGGATTGACCAATCCGCAAATTTTCTGTTGCATCTGAAAGTAGAAACTCGCCCGATTACAACGGTATGCGTACTTTTCCCCTGGGCCGTTCCAGTTATACTTGTCGAGCATCAGAACTGCGAAAATTTTGAGTTTCTCAAGCGTTTCTTACCTCCAAACTGCCATATCTCGCGAACGGATTGACCAATCCGCAAAATTTCAGTTGCATCTGAAAGTAGAAACTCGCCAGATTACAACGGTATGCGTACTTTTCCCGTAGGCCGTTCTAGTTATTCGTTTCGAGCATCAGAACTGCGAAAATTCTGAGTTTCTCAAGCGTTTCTTACCTCCAAACTGCCATATCTCGCGAACGGATTGACCAATCCGCAAAATTTCTGTTGCATCTGAAAGTAGAAACTCGCCCGATTAAAACGGTATGCGTACTTTTCCCGTAGGCCGTTCTAGTTATTCGTTTTGAGCATCAGAACTGCGAAAATTCTGAGTTTCTCAAGCGTTTCTTACCTCCAAACTGCCATATCTCGCGAACAGATTGACCAACCCGCAAAATTTCTGTTGCATCTGAAAGTAGAAACTCGCCCGAATACAACGGTATGTGCACTTTTCCCCTAGGCCGTACTAGTTATTCGTCTCGAGCATCCGAACTGCGAAAATTTTGCGTTTCTCAAGCGTTTCTTACCTCCATACTGCCATATCTTGCGAACGGGTTGACTAATCCGCAAAATTTCTGTTGTATCTGAAAGTAGAAACTCGCCCGATTACAAAAGTGTGCGTGCTTTTCCCCTAGGCCGTTCTAATTATTCGTTTCGAGCATCAGAACTGCGAATATTTTGAGTTTCTCAAGCGTTTCTTACCTCCAAACTGCCATATCTCGCGAACGGATTGACCAATCCGCAAAATTTCTGTTGCATCTGAAAGTAGAAACTCGCCCGATTACAACGGTATGTACACTTTTCCCGTAGGCCGTTCTAGTTATTCGTTTCGAGCATCAGAACTGCGTAAATTTTGATTTTCTCAAGCGTTTCTTACTTCCAAACTGCCATATCTCGCGAACGGATTGACCAATCGGCAAAATTTCTGTTGCATCTGAAAGTAGAAACTCGCCCGATTACAACGGTATGCGTACTTTTCCCGTAGGCCGTTCTAGTTATTCGTTTCGAGCATCAGAACTGCGAAAATTTTGAGTTTCTCAAGCGTTTCTTACCTCCAAACTGCCATATCTCGCGAACGGATTGACCAACCCGCAAAATTTCTGTTGCATCTGAAAGTAGAAACTCGCCCAATTACACGGTATGTGTACTTTTCCCCTAGGCCGTTCTGGTTATTCGTTTCGAGCATCAGAACTGCGAAAATTTTGAGTTTCTCAAGCGTTTCTTACCTCCAAACTGCCATATCTCGCGAAAGGATAGACCAATCCGCATAATTTTTGTTGCATCTGAAAGTAGAAACTCGCCCGATTACAACGGTATGTGTACTTTTCCCCTAGGCCGCTCTAGTTATGCTTGTCGAGCATCAGAACTGCGAAAATTTTGAGTTTCTCAAGTGTTTCTTACCTCCAAACTCCCATATCTCGCGAACGGATTGACCAATCCGCAAAATTTCTGTTGTGTCTGAAAGTAGAAACTCGCCCGATTACAACGGTGTGCGTGCTTTTCCCCTAGGCCGTTTTAATTATTCGTTTCGAGCATCAGAACTGCCAAAATTCTGAGTTTCTCAAGCGTTTCTTACGACCTAACTGCCATATCTCGCGAACGGATTGACCAATCCGCAAAATTTCTGTTGCATCTGAAAGTAGAAACTCCCCCGATTACAACGGTATGCGTACTTTTCCCCTAGGCCGTTCTTGTTATTCGTTTCGAGCATCAGAACTGCGAAAATTTTGAGTTTCTCTAGCGTTTCTTACCTCTAAACTGCCATATCTCGGGAAAGGATTGACCAATCCGCATAATTTTTGTTGCATCTGAAAGTAGAAACTCGCCCGATTACAACGGTATGTGTGCTTTTCCCCTAGGCCGTTCTAGTTATGCTTGTCGAGCATCAGAACTGCGAAAATTTTGAGTTTCTCTAGCGTTTCTTACCTCCAAACTGCCATATCTCGCGAACGGATTGACCAATCCGCAAAATTTCTGTTGCATCTGAAAGTAGAAACTCGCCCGATTACAACGGTATGTACACTTTTCCCCTAGGCCGTTCTAGTTATTCGTTTCGAGCATCAGAACTGCGAAAATTTTGAGTTTCTCAAGCGTTTCTTACCTCCAAACTGCCATATCTCGCGAACGGATTGACCAATCCGCAAAATTTCTGTTGCATCTGAAAGTAGAAACTCGACCAATTACACGGTTTGTGTACTTTTCCCCTAGGCCGTTCTAGTTATTCGTTTCGAGCATCAGAACTGCGAAAATTCTGAGTTTCTCAAGTGTTTCTTACCTCCAAACTCCCATATCTCGCGAACGGATTGACCAATCTGCAAAATTTCTGTTGTGTCTGAAAGTAGAAACTCGCCCGATTACAACGGTGTGCGTGCTTTTCCCCTAGGCCGTTTTAATTATTCGTTTCGAGCATCAGAACTGCCAAAATTCTGAGTTTCTCAAGCGTTTCTTACGACCTAACTGCCATATCTCGCGAACGGATTGACCAATCCGCAAAATTTCTGTTGCATCTGAAAGTAGAAACTCCCCCGTTTACAACGGTATGCGTACTTTTCCCCTAGGCCGTTCTTGTTATTCGTTTCGAGCATCAGAACTGCGAAAATTTTGAGTTTCTCTAGCGTTTCTTACCTCTAAACTGCCATATCTCGGGAAAGGATTGACCAATCCGCATAATTTTTGTTGCATCTGAAAGTAGAAACTCGCCCGATTACAACGGTATGTGTGCTTTTCCCCTAGGCCGTTCTAGTTATGCTTGTCGAGCATCAGAACTGCGAAAATTTTGAGTTTCTCAAGTGTTTCTTACCTCCAAACTCCCATATCTCGCGAACGGATTGACCAATCCGCAAAATTTCTGTTGCATCTGAAATTAGAAACTCGCCCGATTACAACGGTATGTACACTTTTCCCCTAGGCCGTTCTAGTTATTCGTTTCGAGCATCAGAACTGCGAAAATTTTGAGTTTCTCAAGCGTTTCTTACCTCCAAACTGCCATATCTCGCGAACGGATTGACCAATCCGCAAAATTTCAGTTGCATCTGAAAGTAGAAACTCGCCAGATTACAACGGTATGCGTACTTTTCCCGTAGGCCGTTCTAGTTATTCGTTTCGAGCATCAGAACTGCGAAAATTCTGAGTTTCTCAAGCGTTTCTTACCTCCAAACTGCCATATCTCGCGAACGGATTGACCAATCCGCAAAATTTCTGTTGCATCTGAAAGTAGAAACTCGCCCGATTAAAACGGTATGCGTACTTTTCCCGTAGGCCGTTCTAGTTATTCGTTTTGAGCATCAGAACTGCGAAAATTCTGAGTTTCTCAAGCGTTTCTTACCTCCAAACTGCCATATCTCGCGAACAGATTGACCAACCCGCAAAATTTCTGTTGCATCTGAAAGTAGAAACTCGCCCGAATACAACGGTATGTGCACTTTTCCCCTAGGCCGTACTAGTTATTCGTCTCGAGCATCCGAACTGCGAAAATTTTGCGTTTCTCAAGCGTTTCTTACCTCCATACTGCCATATCTTGCGAACGGGTTGACTAATCCGCAAAATTTCTGTTGTATCTGAAAGTAGAAACTCGCCCGATTACAAAAGTGTGCGTGCTTTTCCCCTAGGCCGTTCTAATTATTCGTTTCGAGCATCAGAACTGCGAATATTTTGAGTTTCTCAAGCGTTTCTTACCTCCAAACTGCCATATCTCGCGAACGGATTGACCAATCCGCAAAATTTCTGTTGCATCTGAAAGTAGAAACTCGCCCGATTACAACGGTATGCGTACTTTTCCCATAGGCCGTTCTAGTTATTCGTTTCGAGCATCAGAACTGCGAAAATTCTGAGTTTCTCAAGCGTTTCGTACCTCCAAACTGCCATATCTCGCGAACAGATTGACCAACCCGCAAAATTTCTGTTGCATCTGAAAGTAGAAACTCGCCCGATAACAACGCTATGTACACTTTTCCCCAAGGCCGTTCTAGTTATTCGTTTCGAGCATCAGGACTGCGAAAATTTTGATTTTCTCAAGCGTTTCTTACTTCCAAACTCGCATATCTCGCGAACGGATTGACCAATCCGCAAAATTTCTGTTGCATCTGAAAGTAGAAACTCGCCCGATAACAACGCTATGTACACTTTTCCCCAAGGCCGTTCTAGTTATTCGTTTCGAGCATCAGGACTGCGAAAATTTTGATTTTCTCAAGCGTTTCTTACTTCCAAACTCGCATATCTCGCGAACGGATTGACCAATCCGCAAAATTTCTGTTGCATCTGAAATTAGAAACTCGCCCGATTACAACGGTATGCGTACTTTTCCCCTAGGCCGTTCTAGTTACTCGTTTCGTGCATCAGAACTGCGAAAATTTTGAGTTTCTCAAGCGTTTCTTACATCCAAACTGCCATATCTCGCGAACGGATTGACCAATCCGCAAAATTTCTGTTGCATCTGAATACAGAAATTCGCCCGATTACAACGGTATGCGTACTTTTCCCCTAGGCCGTTCTAGTTATTCGTTTCGAGCATCAGAACTGCGAAAATTTTGAGTTTCTCTAGCGTTTCTTACCTCCAAACTGCCATATCTCGCGAACGGATTGACCAATCCGCAAAATTTCTGTTGTATCTGAAAGTAGAAACTCGCCCGATTACAACGGTGT
This sequence comes from Ptiloglossa arizonensis, assembly GCF_051014685.1. Lineage (NCBI taxonomy): Eukaryota > Metazoa > Arthropoda > Insecta > Hymenoptera > Colletidae > Ptiloglossa > Ptiloglossa arizonensis. Next base: position 165,387 of record NW_027478639.1, on the reverse strand, counting down.
GCGTGCTTTTCCCCTAGGCCGCTCTAGTTATTCGTTTCGAGCATCAGAACTGCGAAAATTTTGAGTTTCTCAAGTGTTTCTTACCTCCAAACTCCCATATCTCGCGAACGGATTGACCAATCCGCAAAGTTTCAGTTGCATCTGAAAGTAGAAACTCGCCCGATTACAACGGTATGCGTACTTTTCCCATAGGCCGCTCTAGTTATGCTTGTCGAGCATCAGAACTGCGAAAATTTTGAGTTTCTCAAGTGTTTCTTACCTCCAAACTCCCATATCTCGCGAACGGATTGACCAATCCGCAAAATTTCTGTTGTGTCTGAAAGTAGAAACTCGCCCGATTACAACGGTGTGCGTGCTTTTCCCCTAGGCCGTTTTAATTATTCGTTTCGAGCATCAGAACTGCCAAAATTCTGAGTTTCTCAAGCGTTTCTTACGACCTAACTGCCATATCTCGCGAACGGATTGACCAATCCGCAAAATTTCTGTTGCATCTGAAAGTAGAAACTCCCCCGATTACAACGGTATGCGTACTTTTCCCCTAGGCCGTTCTTGTTATTCGTTTCGAGCATCAGAACTGCGAAAATTTTGAGTTTCTCTAGCGTTTCTTACCTCTAAACTGCCATATCTCGGGAAAGGATTGACCAATCCGCATAATTTTTGTTGCATCTGAAAGTAGAAACTCGCCCGATTACAACGGTATGTGTGCTTTTCCCCTAGGCCGTTCTAGTTATGCTTGTCGAGCATCAGAACTGCGAAAATTTTGAGTTTCTCTAGCGTTTCTTACCTCCAAACTGCCATATCTCGCGAACGGATTGACCAATCCGCAAAATTTCTGTTGCATCTGAAAGTAGAAACTCGCCCGATTACAACGGTATGTACACTTTTCCCCTAGGCCGTTCTAGTTATTCGTTTCGAGCATCAGAACTGCGAAAATTTTGAGTTTCTCAAGCGTTTCTTACCTCCAAACTGCCATATCTCGCGAACGGATTGACCAATCCGCAAAATTTCTGTTGCATCTGAAAGTAGAAACTCGACCAATTACACGGTTTGTGTACTTTTCCCCTAGGCCGTTCTAGTTATGCTTGTCGAGCATCAGAACTGCGAAAATTTTGAGTTTCTCAAGTGTTTCTTACCTCCAAACTCCCATATCTCGCGAACGGATTGACCAATCCGCAAAATTTCTGTTGCATCTGAAATTAGAAACTCGCCCGATTACAACGGTATGCGTACTTTTCCCCTAGGCTGTTCTAGTTACTCGTTTCGTGCATCAGAACTGCGAAAATTTTGAGTTTCTCAAGCGTTTCTTACATCCAAACTGCCATATCTCGCGAACGGATTAACCAATCCGCAAAATTTCTGTTGCATCTGAATACAGAAATTCGCCCGATTACAACGGTATGCGTACTTTTCCCCTAGGCCGTTCTAGTTATTCGTTTCGAGCATCAGAACTGCGAAAATTTTGAGTTTCTCAAGCGTTTCTTACCTCCAAACTGCCATATCTCGCGAACGGATTGACCAATCCGCAAATTTTCTGTTGCATCTGAAAGTAGAAACTCGCCCGATTACAACGGTATGTGTGCTTTTCCCCTAGGCCGTTCTAGTTATGCTTGTCGAGCATCAGAACTGCGAAAATTTTGAGTTTCTCTAGCGTTTCTTACCTCCAAACTGCCATATCTCGCGAACGGATTGACCAATCCGCAAAATTTCTGTTGCATCTGAAAGTAGAAACTCGCCCGATTACAACGGTATGTACACTTTTCCCCTAGGCCGTTCTAGTTATTCGTTTCGAGCATCAGAACTGCGAAAATTTTGAGTTTCTCAAGCGTTTCTTACCTCCAAACTGCCATATCTCGCGAACGGATTGACCAATCCGCAAAATTTCTGTTGCATCTGAAAGTAGAAACTCGACCAATTACACGGTTTGTGTACTTTTCCCCTAGGCCGTTCTAGTTATGCTTGTCGAGCATCAGAACTGCGAAAATTTTGAGTTTCTCAAGTGTTTCTTACCTCCAAACTCCCATATCTCGCGAACGGATTGACCAATCCGCAAAATTTCTGTTGCATCTGAAATTAGAAACTCGCCCGATTACAACGGTATGCGTACTTTTCCCCTAGGCCGTTCTAGTTACTCGTTTCGTGCATCAGAACTGCGAAAATTTTGAGTTTCTCAAGCGTTTCTTACATCCAAACTGCCATATCTCGCGAACGGATTGACCAATCCGCAAAATTTCTGTTGCATCTGAATACAGAAATTCGCCCGATTACAACGGTATGCGTACTTTTCCCCTAGGCCGTTCTAGTTATTCGTTTCGAGCATCAGAACTGCGAAAATTTTGAGTTTCTCAAGCGTTTCTTACCTCCAAACTGCCATATCTCGCGAACGGATTGACCAATCCGCAAATTTTCTGTTGCATCTGAAAGTAGAAACTCGCCCGATTACAACGGTATGCGTACTTTTCCCCTGGGCCGTTCCAGTTATGCTTGTCGAGCATCAGAACTGCGAAAATTTTGAGTTACTCAAGTGTTTCTTACCTCCAAACTCCCATATCTCGCGAACGGATTGACCAATCCGCAAAATTTCAGTTGCATCTGAAAGTAGAAACTCGCCCGATTACAACGGTATGCGTACTTTTCCCATAGGCCGTTCTAGTTATTCGTTTCGAGCATCAGAACTGCGAAAATTCTGAGTTTCTCAAGCGTTTCGTACCTCCAAACTGCCATATCTCGCGAACAGATTGACCAACCCGCAAAATTTCTGTTGCATCTGAAAGTAGAAACTCGCCCGATAACAACGCTATGTACACTTTTCCCCAAGGCCGTTCTAGTTATTCGTTTCGAGCATCAGGACTGCGAAAATTTTGATTTTCTCAAGCGTTTCTTACTTCCAAACTCGCATATCTCGCGAACGGATTGACCAATCCGCAAAATTTCTGTTGCATCTGAAAGTAGAAACTCGCCCGATAACAACGCTATGTACACTTTTCCCCAAGGCCGTTCTAGTTATTCGTTTCGAGCATCAGGACTGCGAAAATTTTGATTTTCTCAAGCGTTTCTTACTTCCAAACTCGCATATCTCGCGAACGGATTGACCAATCCGCAAAATTTCTGTTGCATCTGAAATTAGAAACTCGCCCGATTACAACGGTATGCGTACTTTTCCCCTAGGCCGTTCTAGTTACTCGTTTCGTGCATCAGAACTGCGAAAATTTTGAGTTTCTCAAGCGTTTCTTACATCCAAACTGCCATATCTCGCGAACGGATTGACCAATCCGCAAAATTTCTGTTGCATCTGAATACAGAAATTCGCCCGATTACAACGGTATGCGTACTTTTCCCCTAGGCCGTTCTAGTTATTCGTTTCGAGCATCAGAACTGCGAAAATTTTGAGTTTCTCTAGCGTTTCTTACCTCCAAACTGCCATATCTCGCGAACGGATTGACCAATCCGCAAAATTTCTGTTGTATCTGAAAGTAGAAACTCGCCCGATTACAACGGTGTGCGTGCTTTTCCCCTAGGCCGCTCTAGTTATTCGTTTCGAGCATCAGAACTGCGAAAATTTTGAGTTTCTCAAGTGTTTCTTACCTCCAAACTCCCATATCTCGCGAACGGATTGACCAATCCGCAAAATTTCAGTTGCATCTGAAAGTAGAAACTCGCCCGATTACAACGGTATGCGTACTTTTCCCATAGGCCGTTCTAGTTATTCGTTTCGAGCATCAGAACTGCGAAAATTCTGAGTTTCTCAAGCGTTTCTTACCTCCAAACTGCCATATCTCGCGAACAGATTGACCAACCCGCAAAATTTCTGTTGCATCTGAAAGTAGAAACTCGCCCAATTACACGGTATGTGTACTTTTCCCCTAGGCCGTTCTAGTTATGCTTGTCGAGCATCAGAACTGCGAAAATTTTGAGTTTCTCAAGTGTTTCTTACCTCCAAACTCCCATATCTCGCGAACGGATTGACCAATCCGCAAAATTTCTGTTGCATCTGAAAGTAGAAACTCGCCCGATAACAACGCTATGTACACTTTTCCCCAAGGCCGTTCTAGTTATTCGTTTCGAGCATCAGGACTGCGAAAATTTTGATTTTCTCAAGCGTTTCTTACTTCCAAACTGCCATATCTCGGGAACGGATTGACCAATCCGCAAAATTTCTGTTGCATCTGAAAGTAGAAACTCGCCCGATTACAACGGTATGCGTACTTCTCCCCTAGGCCGTTCTAGTTATGCTTGTCGAGCATCAGAACTGCGAAAATTTTGAGTTTCTCAAGCGTTTCTTACCTCCAAACTGCCATATCTCGCGAACAGATTGACCAACCCGCAAAATTTCTGTTGCATCTGAAAGTAGAAACTCGCCCGATTACAACGGTATGCGTACTTTTCCCCTAGGCCGTTCTAGTTATTCGTTTCGAGCATCAGAACTGCGAAAATTCTGAGTTTCTCAAGCGTTTCTTACCTCCAAACTGCCATATCTCGCGAACGGATTGACCAACCCGCAAAATTTCTGTTGCATCTGAAAGTAGAAACTCGACCAATTACACGGTATGTGTACTTTTCCCCTAGGCCGTTCTAGTTATGCTTGTCGAGCATCAGAACTGCGAAAATTTTGAGTTTCTCAAGTGTTTCTTACCTTCAAACTCCCATATCTAGCGAACGGATTGACCAATCCGCAAAATTTCTGTTGCGTCTGAAAGTAGAAACTCGCCCGATTACAACGGTATGCGTACTTTTCCCCTAGGCCGTTCTAGTTACTCGTTTCGTGCATCAGAACTGCGAAAATTTTGAGTTTCTCAAGCGTTTCTTACATCCAAACTGCCATATCTCGCGAACGGATTGACCAATCCGCAAAATTTCTGTTGCATCTGAATGCAGAAATTCGCCCGATTACAACGGTATGCGTACTTTTCCCCTAGGCCGTTCTAGTTATTCGTTTCGAGCATCAGAACTGCGAAAATTTTGAGTTTCTCTAGCGTTTCTTACCTCCAAACTGCCATATCTCGCGAACGGATTGACCAATCCGCAAAATTTCTGTTGTATCTGGAAGTAGAAACTCGCCCGATTACAACGGTGTGCGTGCTTTTCCCCTAGGCCGCTCTAATTATTCGTTTCGAGCATCAGAACTGCGAATATTTTGAGTTTCTCAAGCGTTTCTTACCTCCAAACTGCCATATCTCGGGAACGGATTGACCAATCCGCAAAATTTCTGTTGCATCTGAAAGTAGAAACTCGCCCGATTACAACGGTATGCGTACTTTTCCCCTAGGCCGTTCTGGTTATTCGTTTCGAGCAGCAGAACTGCGAAAATTTTGAGTTTCTCAAGCGTTTCTTACCTCCAAACTGCCATATCTCGCGAACGGATTGACCAATCCGCAAATTTTCTGTTGCATCTGAAAGTAGAAACTCGCCCGATTACAACGGTATGCGTACTTTTCCCCTGGGCCGTTCCAGTTATACTTGTCGAGCATCAGAACTGCGAAAATTTTGAGTTTCTCAAGCGTTTCTTACCTACAAACTGCCATATCTCGGGAACGGATTGACCAATCCGCAAAATTTCTGTTGCATCTGAAAGTAGAAACTCGCCCGATTACAACGGTATGTACACTTTTCCCCTAGGCCGTTCTAGTTATTCGTTTCGAGCATCAGAACTACGAAAATTTTGATTTTCTCCAGCGTTTCTTACTTCCAAACTGCCATATCTCGGGAACGGATTGACCAATCCGCAAAATTTCTGTTGCATCTGAAAGTAGAAACTCGCCCGATTACAACGTTATGCGTACTTTTCCCGTAGGCCGTTCTAGTTATTCGTTTCGAGCATCAGAACTGCGAAAATTCTGAGTTTCTCAAGCGTTTCTTACCTCCAAACTGCCATATCTCGCGAACGGATTGACCAACCAGCAAAATTTCTGTTGCATCTGAAAGTAGAAACTCGCCCAATTACACGGTATGTGTACTTTTCCCCTAGGCCGTTCTAGTTATGCTTGTCGAGCATCAGAACTGCGAAAATTCTGAGTTTCTCAAGCGTTTCTTACCTCCAAACTGCCATATCTCGCGAACGGAGTGACCAATCCGCAAAATTTCTGTTGCATCTGAATGTAGAAATTCGCCCGATTACAACGGTATGTGTACTTTTCCCCTAGGCCGTTCTAGTTATTCGTTTCGAGCATCAGAACTGCGAAAATTTTGAGTTTCTCTAGCGTTTCTTACCTCCAAACTGCCATATCTCGCGAACGGATTGACTAATCCGCAAAATTTCTGTTGCATCTGAAAGTAGAAACTCGCCCAATTACACGGTATGTGTACTTTTCCCCTAGGCCATTCTAGTTATTCGTTTCGAGCATCAGAACTGCGAAAATTTTGAGTTTCTCAAGCGTTTCTTACCTCCAAACTGCCATATCTCGCGAAAGCATTGACCAATCCGCATAATTTTTGTTGCATCTGAAAGTAGAAACTCGCCCGATTACAACGGTATGCGTACTTTTCCCCTAGGCCGTTCTGGTTATTCGTTTCGAGCATCAGAACTGCGAAAATTTTGAGTTTCTCAAGCGTTTCTTACCTCCAAACTGCCATATCTCGCGAACGGATTGACCAATCCGCAAAATTTCTGTTGTGTCTGAAAGTAGAAACTCGCCCGATTACAACGGTGTGCGTGCTTTTCCCCTAGGCCGTTCTAATTATTCGTTTCGAGCATCAGAACTGCGAAAATTCTGAGTTTCTCAAGCGTTTCTTACCTCCAAACTGCCATATCTCGCGAACGGAGTAACCAATCCGCAAAATTTCTGTTGCACCTGAATGTAGAAATTCGCCCGATTACAACGGTATGTGTACTTTTCCCCTAGGCCGTTCTAGTTATGCGTTTCGAGCATCAGAACTGCGAAAATTTTGAGTTTCTCTAGCGTTTCTTACCTCCAAACTGCCATACCTCGCGAACGGATTGACAAATCCGCAAAATTTCTGTTGCATCTGAAAGTAGAAACTCGCCCGATTACAACGGTATGCGTACTTTTCCCCTAGGCCGTTCTAGTTATGCTTGTCGAGCATCAGAACTGCGAAAATTTTGAGTTTCTCAAGCGTTTCTTACCTTCAAACTGCCATATCTCGCGAACGGATTGACCAACCCGCAAAATTTCTGTTGCATCTGAAAGTAGAAACTCGCCCAATTACACGGTATGTGTACTTTTCCCCTAGGCCATTCTACTTATTCGTTTCGAGCATCAGAACTGCGAAAATTTTGAGTTTCTCAAGCGTTTCTTACCTCCAAACTGCCATATCTCGCGAACGGATGGACCAATCCGCAAAATTTCTGTTGCATCTGAAAGTAGAAACTCGCCCGAATACAACGGTATGTGCACTTTACCCCTAGGCCGTACTAGTTATTCGTCTCGAGCATCAGAACTGCGAAAATTTTGCGTTTCTCAAGCGTTTCTTACCTCCAAACTGCCATACCTCGCGAACGGATTGACAAATCCGCAAAATTTCTGTTGCATCTGAAAGTAGAAACTCGCCCGATTACAACGGTATGCGTACTTTTCCCCTAGGCCGTTCTAGTTATGCTTGTCGAGCATCAGAACTGCGAAAATTTTGAGTTTCTCAAGCGTTTCTTACCTTCAAACTGCCATATCTCGCGAACGGATTGACCAACCCGCAAAATTTCTGTTGCATCTGAAAGTAGAAACTCGCCCAATTACACGGTATGTGTACTTTTCCCCTAGGCCATTCTACTTATTCGTTTCGAGCATCAGAACTGCGAAAATTTTGAGTTTCTCAAGCGTTTCTTACCTCCAAACTGCCATATCTCGCGAACGGATGGACCAATCCGCAAAATTTCTGTTGCATCTGAAAGTAGAAACTCGCCCGAATACAACGGTATGTGCACTTTACCCCTAGGCCGTACTAGTTATTCGTCTCGAGCATCAGAACTGCGAAAATTTTGCGTTTCTCAAGCGTTTCTTACCTCCATACTGCCATATCTTGCGAACGGGTTGACCAATCCGCAAAATTTCTGTTGTATCTGAAAGTAGAAACTCGCCCGATTACAACGGTGTGCGTGCTTTTCCCCTAGGCCGTTCTGTTTATTCGTTTCGAGCATCAGAACTGCGAATATTTTGAGTTTCTCAAGCGTTTCTTACCTCCAAACTGCCATATCTCGCGAACGGATTGACTAATCCGCAAAATTTCTGTTGCATCTGAAAGTAGAAACTCGCCCGATTACAACGGTATGCGTACTTTTCCCCTGGGCCGTTCTAGTTATGCTTGTCGAGCATCAGAACTGCGAAAATTTTGAGTTTCTCTAGCGTTTCTTACCTCCAAACTGCCATATCTCGCGAACGGATTGACTAATCCGCAAAATTTCTGTTGCATCTGAAAGTAGAAACTCGCCCAATTACACGGTATGTGTACTTTTCCCCTAGGCCATTCTAGTTATTCGTTTCGAGCATCAGAACTGCGAAAATTTTGAGTTTCTCAAGCGTTTCTTACCTCCAAACTGCCATATCTCGCGAAAGCATTGACCAATCCGCATAATTTTTGTTGCATCTGAAAGTAGAAACTCGCCCGATTACAACGGTATGCGTACTTTTCCCCTAGGCCGTTCTGGTTATTCGTTTCGAGCATCAGAACTGCGAAAATTTTGAGTTTCTCAAGCGTTTCTTACCTCCAAACTGCCATATCTCGCGAACGGATTGACCAATCCGCAAAATTTCTGTTGTGTCTGAAAGTAGAAACTCGCCCGATTACAACGGTGTGCGTGCTTTTCCCCTAGGCCGTTCTAATTATTCGTTTCGAGCATCAGAACTGCGAAAATTCTGAGTTTCTCAAGCGTTTCTTACCTCCAAACTGCCATATCTCGCGAACGGAGTAACCAATCCGCAAAATTTCTGTTGCATCTGAATGTAGAAATTCGCCCGATTACAACGGTGTGCGTGCTTTTCCCCTAGGCCGTTCTGTTTATTCGTTTCGAGCATCAGAACTGCGAATATTTTGAGTTTCTCAAGCGTTTCTTACCTCCAAACTGCCATATCTCGCGAACGGATTGACTAATCCGCAAAATTTCTGTTGCATCTGAAAGTAGAAACTCGCCCGATTACAACGGTATGTACACTTTTCCCCTAGGCCGTTCTAGTTATTCGTTTCGAGCATCAGAACTGCGAAAATTTTGATTTTCTCAAGCGTTTCTTACTTCCAAACTGCCATATCTCGGGAACGGATTGACCAATCCGCAAAATTTCTGTTGCATCTGAAAGTAGAAACTCGCCCGATTACAACGGTATGCTTACTTTTCCCATAGGCCGTTCCAGTTATTCGTTTCGAGCATCAGAACTGCGTAAATTTTGATTTTCTCAAGCGTTTCTTACTTCCAAACTGCCATATCTCGCGAACGGATTGACCAATCGGCAAAATTTCTGTTGCATCTGAAAGTAGAAACTCGCCCGATTAGAACGGTATGCGTACTTTTCCCGTAGGCCGTTCTAGTTATTCGTTTCGAGCATCAGAACTGCGAAAATTCTGAGTTTCTCAAGCGTTTCTTACCTCCAAACTGCCATATCTCGCGATCGGATTGACCAACCCGCAAAATTTCTGTTGCATCTGAAAGTAGAAACTCGCCCAATTACACGGTATGTGTACTTTTCCCCTAGGCCATTCTAGTTATTCGTTTCGAGCATCAGAACTGCGAAAATTTTGAGTTTCTCAAGCGTTTCTTACCTCCAAACTGCCATATCTCGCGAACGGATGGACCAATCCGCAAAATTTCTGTTGCATCTGAAAGTAGAAACTCGCCCGAATACAACGGTATGTGCACTTTACCCCTAGGCCGTACTAGTTATTCGTCTCGAGCATCAGAACTGCGAAAATTTTGCGTTTCTCAAGCGTTTCTTACCTCCATACTGCCATATCTTGCGAACGGGTTGACCAATCCGCAAAATTTCTGTTGTATCTGAAAGTAGAAACTCGCCCGATTACAACGGTGTGCGTGCTTTTCCCCTAGGCCGTTCTGTTTATTCGTTTCGAGCATCAGAACTGCGAATATTTTGAGTTTCTCAAGCGTTTCTTACCTCCAAACTGCCATATCTCGCGAACGGATTGACTAATCCGCAAAATTTCTGTTGCATCTGAAAGTAGAAACTCGCCCGATTACAACGGTATGCGTACTTTTCCCCTGGGCCGTTCTAGTTATGCTTGTCGAGCATCAGAACTGCGAAAATTTTGAGTTTCTCAAGCGTTTCTTACCTCAAAACTGCCATATCTCGCGAACGGATGGACCAATCCGCAAAATTTCTGTTGCATCTGAAAGTAGAAACTCGCCCGAATACAACGGTATGCGCACTTTTCCCCTAGGCCGTACTATTTATTCGTCTCGAGCATCAGAACTGCGAAAATTTTGCGTTTCTCAAGAGTTTCTTACCTCCATACTGCCATATCTTGCGAACGGGTTGACCAATCCGCAAAATTTCTGTTGTATCTGAAAGTAGAAACTCGCCCGATTACAACGGTGTGCGTGCTTTTCCCCTAGGCCGTTCTATTTATTCGTTTCGAGGATCAGAACTGCGAATATTTTGAGTTTCTCAAGCGTTTCTTACCTCCAAACTGCCATATCTCGCGAACGGATTGACCAATCCGCAAAATTTCTGTTGCGTCTGAAAGTAGAAACTCGCCCGATTACAACGGTATGCGTACTTTTCCCCTAGGCCGTTCTAGTTACTCGTTTCGTGCATCAGAACTGCGAAAATTTTGAGTTTCTCAAGCGTTTCTTACATCCAAACTGCCATATCTCGCGAACGGATTGACCAATCCGCAAAATTTCTGTTGCATCTGAATGCAGAAATTCGCCCGATTACAACGGTATGCGTACTTTTCCCCTAGGCCGTTCTAGTTATTCGTTTCGAGCATCAGAACTGCGAAAATTTTGAGTTTCTCTAGCGTTTCTTACCTCCAAACTGCCATATCTCGCGAACGGATTGACCAATCCGCAAAATTTCTGTTGTATCTGGAAGTAGAAACTCGCCCGATTACAACGGTGTGCGTGCTTTTCCCCTAGGCCGCTCTAATTATTCGTTTCGAGCATCAGAACTGCGAATATTTTGAGTTTCTCAAGCGTTTCTTACCTCCAAACTGCCATATCTCGGGAACGGATTGACCAATCCGCAAAATTTCTGTTGCATCTGAAAGTAGAAACTCGCCCGATTACAACGGTATGCGTACTTTTCCCCTGGGCCGTTCCAGTTATACTTGTCGAGCATCAGAACTGCGAAAATTTTGAGTTTCTCAAGCGTTTCTTACCTACAAACTGCCATATCTCGGGAACGGATTGACCAATCCGCAAAATTTCTGTTGCATCTGAAAGTAGAAACTCGCCCGATTACAACGGTATGTACACTTTTCCCCTAGGCCGTTCTAGTTATTCGTTTCGAGCATCAGAACTACGAAAATTTTGATTTTCTCCAGCGTTTCTTACTTCCAAACTGCCATATCTCGGGAACGGATTGACCAATCCGCAAAATTTCTGTTGCATCTGAAAGTAGAAACTCGCCCGATTACAACGTTATGCGTACTTTTCCCGTAGGCCGTTCTAGTTATTCGTTTCGAGCATCAGAACTGCGAAAATTCTGAGTTTCTCAAGCGTTTCTTACCTCCAAACTGCCATATCTCGCGAACGGATTGACCAACCAGCAAAATTTCTGTTGCATCTGAAAGTAGAAACTCGCCCAATTACACGGTATGTGTACTTTTCCCCTAGGCCGTTCTAGTTATGCTTGTCGAGCATCAGAACTGCGAAAATTTTGAGTTTCTGAAGCGTTTCTTACCTCCAAACTGCCATATCTCGCGAACGGATGGACCAATCCGCAAAATTTCTGTTGCATCTGAAAGTAGAAACTCGCCCGAATACAACGGTATGTGCACTTTTCCCCTAGGCCGTACTAGTTATTCGTTTCGAGCATCAGAACTGCGAAAATTTTGAGTTTCTCAAGCGTTTCTTACCTCCAAACTGCCATATCTCGCGAAAGCATTGACCAATCCGCATAATTTTTGTTGCATCTGAAAGTAGAAACTCGCCCGATTACAACGGTATGCGTACTTTTCCCCTAGGCCGTTCTGGTTATTCGTTTCGAGCATCAGAACTGCGAAAATTTTGAGTTTCTCAAGCGTTTCTTACCTCCAAACTGCCATATCTCGCGAACGGATTGACCAATCCGCAAAATTTCTGTTGTGTCTGAAAGTAGAAACTCGCCCGATTACAACGGTGTGCGTGCTTTTCCCCTAGGCCGTTCTAATTATTCGTTTCGAGCATCAGAACTGCGAAAATTCTGAGTTTCTCAAGCGTTTCTTACCTCCAAACTGCCATATCTCGCGAACGGAGTAACCAATCCGCAAAATTTCTGTTGCATCTGAATGTAGAAATTCGCCCGATTACAACGGTGTGCGTGCTTTTCCCCTAGGCCGTTCTGTTTATTCGTTTCGAGCATCAGAACTGCGAATATTTTGAGTTTCTCAAGCGTTTCTTACCTCCAAACTGCCATATCTCGCGAACGGATTGACTAATCCGCAAAATTTCTGTTGCATCTGAAAGTAGAAACTCGCCCGATTACAACGGTATGTACACTTTTCCCCTAGGCCGTTCTAGTTATTCGTTTCGAGCATCAGAACTGCGAAAATTTTGATTTTCTCAAGCGTTTCTTACTTCCAAACTGCCATATCTCGGGAACGGATTGACCAATCCGCAAAATTTCTGTTGCATCTGAAAGTAGAAACTCGCCCGATTACAACGGTATGCTTACTTTTCCCATAGGCCGTTCCAGTTATTCGTTTCGAGCATCAGAACTGCGTAAATTTTGATTTTCTCAAGCGTTTCTTACTTCCAAACTGCCATATCTCGCGAACGGATTGACCAATCGGCAAAATTTCTGTTGCATCTGAAAGTAGAAACTCGCCCGATTAGAACGGTATGCGTACTTTTCCCGTAGGCCGTTCTAGTTATTCGTTTCGAGCATCAGAACTGCGAAAATTCTGAGTTTCTCAAGCGTTTCTTACCTCCAAACTGCCATATCTCGCGATCGGATTGACCAACCCGCAAAATTTCTGTTGCATCTGAAAGTAGAAACTCGCCCAATTACACGGTATGTGTACTTTTCCCCTAGGCCATTCTAGTTATTCGTTTCGAGCATCAGAACTGCGAAAATTTTGAGTTTCTCAAGCGTTTCTTACCTCCAAACTGCCATATCTCGCGAACGGATGGACCAATCCGCAAAATTTCTGTTGCATCTGAAAGTAGAAACTCGCCCGAATACAACGGTATGTGCACTTTACCCCTAGGCCGTACTAGTTATTCGTCTCGAGCATCAGAACTGCGAAAATTTTGCGTTTCTCAAGCGTTTCTTACCTCCATACTGCCATATCTTGCGAACGGGTTGACCAATCCGCAAAATTTCTGTTGTATCTGAAAGTAGAAACTCGCCCGATTACAACGGTGTGCGTGCTTTTCCCCTAGGCCGTTCTGTTTATTCGTTTCGAGCATCAGAACTGCGAATATTTTGAGTTTCTCAAGCGTTTCTTACCTCCAAACTGCCATATCTCGCGAACGGATTGACTAATCCGCAAAATTTCTGTTGCATCTGAAAGTAGAAACTCGCCCGATTACAACGGTATGCGTACTTTTCCCCTGGGCCGTTCTAGTTATGCTTGTCGAGCATCAGAACTGCGAAAATTTTGAGTTTCTCAAGCGTTTCTTACCTCAAAACTGCCATATCTCGCGAACGGATGGACCAATCCGCAAAATTTCTGTTGCATCTGAAAGTAGAAACTCGCCCGAATACAACGGTATGCGCACTTTTCCCCTAGGCCGTACTATTTATTCGTCTCGAGCATCAGAACTGCGAAAATTTTGCGTTTCTCAAGAGTTTCTTACCTCCATACTGCCATATCTTGCGAACGGGTTGACCAATCCGCAAAATTTCTGTTGTATCTGAAAGTAGAAACTCGCCCGATTACAACGGTGTGCGTGCTTTTCCCCTAGGCCGTTCTATTTATTCGTTTCGAGGATCAGAACTGCGAATATTTTGAGTTTCTCAAGCGTTTCTTACCTCCAAACTGCCATATCTCGCGAACGGATTGACCAATCCGCAAAATTTCTGTTGCGTCTGAAAGTAGAAACTCGCCCGATTACAACGGTATGCGTACTTTTCCCCTAGGCCGTTCTAGTTACTCGTTTCGTGCATCAGAACTGCGAAAATTTTGAGTTTCTCAAGCGTTTCTTACATCCAAACTGCCATATCTCGCGAACGGATTGACCAATCCGCAAAATTTCTGTTGCATCTGAATGCAGAAATTCGCCCGATTACAACGGTATGCGTACTTTTCCCCTAGGCCGTTCTAGTTATTCGTTTCGAGCATCAGAACTGCGAAAATTTTGAGTTTCTCTAGCGTTTCTTACCTCCAAACTGCCATATCTCGCGAACGGATTGACCAATCCGCAAAATTTCTGTTGTATCTGGAAGTAGAAACTCGCCCGATTACAACGGTGTGCGTGCTTTTCCCCTAGGCCGCTCTAATTATTCGTTTCGAGCATCAGAACTGCGAATATTTTGAGTTTCTCAAGCGTTTCTTACCTCCAAACTGCCATATCTCGGGAACGGATTGACCAATCCGCAAAATTTCTGTTGCATCTGAAAGTAGAAACTCGCCCGATTACAACGGTATGCGTACTTTTCCCCTGGGCCGTTCCAGTTATACTTGTCGAGCATCAGAACTGCGAAAATTTTGAGTTTCTCAAGCGTTTCTTACCTACAAACTGCCATATCTCGGGAACGGATTGACCAATCCGCAAAATTTCTGTTGCATCTGAAAGTAGAAACTCGCCCGATTACAACGGTATGTACACTTTTCCCCTAGGCCGTTCTAGTTATTCGTTTCGAGCATCAGAACTACGAAAATTTTGATTTTCTCCAGCGTTTCTTACTTCCAAACTGCCATATCTCGGGAACGGATTGACCAATCCGCAAAATTTCTGTTGCATCTGAAAGTAGAAACTCGCCCGATTACAACGTTATGCGTACTTTTCCCGTAGGCCGTTCTAGTTATTCGTTTCGAGCATCAGAACTGCGAAAATTCTGAGTTTCTCAAGCGTTTCTTACCTCCAAACTGCCATATCTCGCGAACGGATTGACCAACCAGCAAAATTTCTGTTGCATCTGAAAGTAGAAACTCGCCCAATTACACGGTATGTGTACTTTTCCCCTAGGCCGTTCTAGTTATGCTTGTCGAGCATCAGAACTGCGAAAATTTTGAGTTTCTGAAGCGTTTCTTACCTCCAAACTGCCATATCTCGCGAACGGATGGACCAATCCGCAAAATTTCTGTTGCATCTGAAAGTAGAAACTCGCCCGAATACAACGGTATGTGCACTTTTCCCCTAGGCCGTACTAGTTATTCGTCTCGAGCATCAGAACTGCGAAAATTTTGCGTTTCTCAAGCGTTTCTTACCTCCATACTGCCATATCTTGCGAACGGGTTGACCAATCCGTAAAATTTCTGTTGTATCTGAAAGTAGAAACTCGCCCGATTACAACGGTGTGCGTGCTTTTCCCCTAGGCCGTTCTAATTATTCGTTTCGAGCATCAGAACTGCGAAAATTCTGAGTTTCTCAAGCGTTTCTTACCTCCAAACTGCCATATCTCGCGAACGGAGTGACCAATCCGCAAAATTTCTGTTGCATCTGAATGTAGAAATTCGCCCGATTACAACGGTATGTGTACTTTTCCCCTAGGCCGTTCTAGTTATTCGTTTCGAGCATCAGAACTGCGAAAATTTTGAGTTTCTCTAGCGTTTCTTACCTCCAAACTGCCATATCTCGCGAACGGATTGACTAATCCGCAAAATTTCTGTTGCATCTGAAAGTAGAAACTCGCCCAATTACACGGTATGTGTACTTTTCCCCTAGGCCATTCTAGTTATTCGTTTCGAGCATCAGAACTGCGAAAATTTTGAGTTTCTCAAGCGTTTCTTACCTCCAAACTGCCATATCTCGCGAAAGCATTGACCAATCCGCATAATTTTTGTTGCATCTGAAAGTAGAAACTCGCCCGATTACAACGGTATGCGTACTTTTCCCCTAGGCCGTTCTGGTTATTCGTTTCGAGCATCAGAACTGCGAAAATTTTGAGTTTCTCAAGCGTTTCTTACCTCCAAACTGCCATACCTCGCGAACGGATTGACCAATCCGCAAAATTTCTGTTGTGTCTGAAAGTAGAAACTCGCCCGATTACAACGGTGTGCGTGCTTTTCCCCTAGGCCGTTCTAATTATTCGTTTCGAGCATCAGAACTGCGAAAATTCTGAGTTTCTCAAGCGTTTCTTACCTCCAAACTGCCATATCTCGCGAACGGAGTAACCAATCCGCAAAATTTCTGTTGCACCTGAATGTAGAAATTCGCCCGATTACAACGGTATGTGTACTTTTCCCCTAGGCCGTTCTAGTTATGCGTTTCGAGCATCAGAACTGCGAAAATTTTGAGTTTCTCTAGCGTTTCTTACCTCCAAACTGCCATACCTCGCGAACGGATTGACTAATCCGCAAAATTTCTGTTGCATCTGAAAGTAGAAACTCGCCCGATTACAACGGTATGCGTACTTTTCCCCTAGGCCGTTCTAGTTATGCTTGTCGAGCATCAGAACTGCGAAAATTTTGAGTTTCTCAAGCGTTTCTTACCTCCAAACTGCCATATCTCGCGAACGGATTGACCAACCCGCAAAATTTCTGTTGCATCTGAAAGTAGAAACTCGCCCAATTACACGGTATGTGTACTTTTCCCCTAGGCCATTCTACTTATTCGTTTCGAGCATCAGAACTGCGAAAATTTTGAGTTTCTCAAGCGTTTCTTACCTCCAAACTGCCATATCTCGCGAACGGATGGACCAATCCGCAAAATTTCTGTTGCATCTGAAAGTAGAAACTCGCCCGAATACAACGGTATGTGCACTTTACCCCTAGGCCGTACTAGTTATTCGTCTCGAGCATCAGAACTGCGAAAATTTTGCGTTTCTCAAGCGTTTCTTACCTCCATACTGCTATATCTTGCGAACGGGTTGACCAATCCGCAAAATTTCTGTTGTATCTGAAAGTAGAAACTCGCCCGATTACAACGGTGTGCGTGCTTTTCCCCTAGGCCGTTCTGTTTATTCGTTTCGAGCATCAGAACTGCGAATATTTTGAGTTTCTCAAGCGTTTCTTACCTCCAAACTGCCATATCTCGCGAACGGATTGACTAATCCGCAAAATTTCTGTTGCATCTGAAAGTAGAAACTCGCCCGATTACAACGGTATGCGTACTTTTCCCCTGGGCCGTTCTAGTTATGCTTGTCGAGCATCAGAACTGCGAAAATTTTGAGTTTCTCAAGCGTTTCTTACCTCAAAACTGCCATATCTCGCGAACGGATGGACCAATCCGCAAAATTTCTGTTGCATCTGAAAGTAGAAACTCGCCCGAATACAACGGTATGCGCACTTTTCCCCTAGGCCGTACTAGTTATTCGTCTCGAGCATCAGAACTGCGAAAATTTTGCGTTTCTCAAGAGTTTCTTACCTCCATACTGCCATATCTTGCGAACGGGTTGACCAATCCGCAAAATTTCTGTTGTATCTGAAAGTAGAAACTCGCCCGATTACAACGGTGTGCGTGCTTTTCCCCTAGGCCGTTCTATTTATTCGTTTCGAGGATCAGAACTGCGAATATTTTGAGTTTCTCAAGCGTTTCTTACCTCCAAACTGCCATATCTCGCGAACGGATTGACCAACCCGCAAAATTTCTGTTGCATCTGAAAGTAGAAACTCGCCCAATTACACGGTATGTGTACTTTTCCCATAGACCATTCCAGTTATTCGTTTCCAGCATCAGAACTGCGAAAATTTTGAGTTTCTCAAGCGTTTCTTACCTCCAAACTGCCATATCTCGCGAACGGATTGACCAACCCGCAAAATTTCTGTTGCATCTGAAAGTAGAAACTCGCCCAATTACACGGTATGTGTACTTTTCCCCTAGGCCATTCTAGTTATTCGTTTCGAGCATCAGAACTGCGAAAATTTTGAGTTTCTCAAGCGTTTCTTACCTCCAAACTGCCATATCTCGCGAAAGCATTGACCAATCCGCATAATTTTTGTTGCATCTGAAAGTAGAAACTCGCCCGATTACAACGGTATGCGTACTTTTCCCCTAGGCCGTTCTGGTTATTCGTTTCGAGCATCAGAACTGCGAAAATTTTGAGTTTCTCAAGCGTTTCTTACCTCCAAACTGCCATATCTCGAGAACGGAGTGACCAATCCGCAAAATTTCTGTTGCATCTGAATGTAGAAATTCGCCCGATTACAACGGTATGTGTACTTTTCCCCTAGGCCGTTCTAGTTATTCGTTTCGAGCATCAGAACTGCGAAAATTTTGAGTTTCTCTAGCGTTTCTTACCTCCATACTGCCATATCTCGCGAACGGATTGACTAATCCGCAAAATTTCTGTTGCATCTGAAAGTAGAAGCTCGCCCGATTACAACGGTATGCGTACTTTTCCCCTAGGCCGTTCTAGTTATGCTTGTCGAGCATCAGAACTGCGAAAATTTTGAGTTTCTCAAGCGTTTCTTACCTCCAAACTGCCATATCTCGCGAACGGATGGACCAATCCGCAAAATTTCTGTTGCATCTGAAAGTAGAAACTCGCCCGAATACAACGGTATGTGCACTTTTCCCCTAGGCCGTACTAGTTATTCGTCTCGAGCATCAGAACTGCGAAAATTTTGCGTTTCTCAAGCGTTTCTTACCTCCATACTGCCATATCTTGCGAACGGGTTGACCAATCCGTAAAATTTCTGTTGTATCTGAAAGTAGAAACTCGCCCGATTACAACGGTGTGCGTGCTTTCCCCCTAGGCCGTTCTATTTATTCGTTTCGAGCATCAGAACTGCGAATATTTTGAGTTTCTCAAGCGTTTCTTACCTCCAAACTGCCATATCTCGCGAACGGATTGACTAATCCGCAAAATTTCTGTTGCATCTGAAAGTAGAAACTCGCCCGATTACAACGGTATGCGTACTTTTCCCCTGGGCCGTTCTAGTTATGCTTGTCGAGCATCAGAACTGCGAAAATTTTGAGTTTCTCAAGCGTTTCTTACTTCCAAACTGCCATATCTCGAGAACGGATTGACCAATCCGCAAAATTTCTGTTGCATCTGAAAGTAGAAACTCGCCCGATTACAACGGTATGCTTACTTTTCCCATAGGCCGTTCCAGTTATTCGTTTCGAGCATCAGAACTGCGTAAATTTTGATTTTCTCAAGCGTTTCTTACTTCCAAACTGCCATATCTCGCGAACGGATTGACCAATCGGCAAAATTTCTGTTGCATCTGAAAGTAGAAACTCGCCCGATTAGAACGGTATGCGTACTTTTCCCGTAGGCCGTTCTAGTTATTCGTTTCGAGCATCAGAACTGCGAAAATTCTGAGTTTCTCAAGCGTTTCTTACCTCCAAACTGCCATATCTCGCGATCGGATTGACCAACCCGCAAAATTTCTGTTGCATCTGAAAGTAGAAACTCGCCCAATTACACGGTATGTGTACTTTTCCCCTAGGCCATTCTAGTTATTCGTTTCGAGCATCAGAACTGCGAAAATTTTGAGTTTCTCAAGCGTTTCTTACTTCCAAACTGCCATATCTCGCGAACGGATGGACCAATCCGCAAAATTTCTGTTGCATCTGAAAGTAGAAACTCGCCCGAATACAACGGTATGTGCACTTTACCCCTAGGCCGTACTAGCTATTCGTCTCGAGCATCAGAACTGCGAAAATTTTGCGTTTCTCAAGCGTTTCTTACCTCCATACTGCCATATCTTGCGAACGGGTTGACCAATCCGCAAAATTTCTGTTGTATCTGAAAGTAGAAACTCGCCCGATTACAACGGTGTGCGTGCTTTTCCCCTAGGCCGTTCTATTTATTCGTTTCGAGGATCAGAACTGCGAATATTTTGAGTTTCTCAAGCGTTTCTTACCTCCAAACTGCCATATCTCGCGAACGGATTGACCAACCCGCAAAATTTCTGTTGCATCTGAAAGTAGAAACTCGCCCAATTACACGGTATGTGTACTTTTCCCCTAGGCCATTCTAGTTATTCGTTTCGAGCATCAGAACTGCGAAAATTTTGAGTTTCTCAAGCGTTTCTTACCTCCAAACTGCCATATCTCGCGAAAGCATTGACCAATCCGCATAATTTTTGTTGCATCTGAAAGTAAAAACTCGCCCGATTACAACGGTATGCGTACTTTTCCCCTAGGCCGTTCTGGTTATTCGTTTCGAGCATCAGAACTGCGAAAATTTTGAGTTTCTCAAGCGTTTCTTACCTCCAAACTGCCATATCTCGCGAACGGATTGACCAATCCGCAAAATTTCTGTTGTGTCTGAAAGTAGAAACTCGCCCGATTACAACGGTGTGCGTGCTTTTCCCCTAGGCCGTTCTAATTATTCGTTTCGAGCATCAGAACTGCGAAAATTCTGAGTTTCTCAAGCGTTTCTTACCTCCAAACTGCCATATCTCGCGAACGGAGTAACCAATCCGCAAAATTTCTGTTGCATCTGAATGTAGAAATTCGCCCGATTACAACGGTATGTGTACTTTTCCCCTAGGCCGTTCTAGTTATGCGTTTCGAGCATCAGAACTGCGAAAATTTTGAGTTTCTCTAGCGTTTCTTACCTCCAAACTGCCATACCTCGCGAACGGATTGACTAATCCGCAAAATTTCTGTTGCATCTGAAAGTAGAAACTCGCCCGATTACAACGGTATGCGTACTTTTCCCCTAGGCCGTTCTAGTTATGCTTGTCGAGCATCAGAACTGCGAAAATTTTGAGTTTCTCAAGCGTTTCTTACCTCCAAACTGCCATATCTCGCGAACGGATTGACCAACCCGCAAAATTTCTGTTGCATCTGAAAGTAGAAACTCGCCCAATTACACGGTATGTGTACTTTTCCCCTAGGCCATTCTACTTATTCGTTTCGAGCATCAGAACTGCGAAAATTTTGAGTTTCTCAAGCGTTTCTTACCTCCAAACTGCCATATCTCGCGAACGGATGGACCAATCCGCAAAATTTCTGTTGCATCTGAAAGTAGAAACTCGCCCGAATACAACGGTATGTGCACTTTACCCCTAGGCCGTACTAGTTATTCGTCTCGAGCATCAGAACTGCGAAAATTTTGCGTTTCTCAAGCGTTTCTTACCTCCATACTGCCATATCTTGCGAACGGGTTGACCAATCCGCAAAATTTCTGTTGTATCTGAAAGTAGAAACTCGCCCGATTACAACGGTGTGCGTGCTTTTCCCCTAGGCCGTTCTATTTATTCGTTTCGAGGATCAGAACTGCGAATATTTTGAGTTTCTCAAGCGTTTCTTACCTCCAAACTGCCATATCTCGCGAACGGATTGACCAACCCGCAAAATTTCTGTTGCATCTGAAAGTAGAAACTCGCCCAATTACACGGTATGTGTACTTTTCCCATAGACCATTCCAGTTATTCGTTTCCAGCATCAGAACTGCGAAAATTTTGAGTTTCTCAAGCGTTTCTTACCTCCAAACTGCCATATCTCGCGAACGGATTGACCAACCCGCAAAATTTCTGTTGCATCTGAAAGTAGAAACTCGCCCAATTACACGGTATGTGTACTTTTCCCCTAGGCCATTCTAGTTATTCGTTTCGAGCATCAGAACTGCGAAAATTTTGAGTTTCTCAAGCGTTTCTTACCTCCAAACTGCCATATCTCGCGAAAGCATTGACCAATCCGCATAATTTTTGTTGCATCTGAAAGTAGAAACTCGCCCGATTACAACGGTATGCGTACTTTTCCCCTAGGCCGTTCTGGTTATTCGTCTCGAGCATCAGAACTGCGAAAATTTTGCGTTTCTCAAGCGTTTCTTACCTCCATACTGCCATATCTTGCGAACGGGTTGACCAATCCGCAAAATTTCTGTTGTATCTGAAAGTAGAAACTCGCCCGATTACAACGGTGTGCGTGCTTTTCCCCTAGGCCGTTCTATTTATTCGTTTCGAGGATCAGAACTGCGAATATTTTGAGTTTCTCAAGCGTTTCTTACCTCCAAACTGCCATATCTCGCGAACGGATTGACCAACCCGCAAAATTTCTGTTGCATCTGAAAGTAGAAACTCGCCCAATTACACGGTATGTGTACTTTTCCCCTAGGCCATTCTAGTTATTCGTTTCGAGCATCAGAACTGCGAAAATTTTGAGTTTCTCAAGCGTTTCTTACCTCCAAACTGCCATATCTCGCGAAAGCATTGACCAATCCGCATAATTTTTGTTGCATCTGAAAGTAAAAACTCGCCCGATTACAACGGTATGCGTACTTTTCCCCTAGGCCGTTCTGGTTATTCGTTTCGAGCATCAGAACTGCGAAAATTTTGAGTTTCTCAAGCGTTTCTTACCTCCAAACTGCCATATCTCGCGAACGGATTGACCAATCCGCAAAATTTCTGTTGTGTCTGAAAGTAGAAACTCGCCCGATTACAACGGTGTGCGTGCTTTTCCCCTAGGCCGTTCTAATTATTCGTTTCGAGCATCAGAACTGCGAAAATTCTGAGTTTCTCAAGCGTTTCTTACCTCCAAACTGCCATATCTCGCGAACGGAGTAACCAATCCGCAAAATTTCTGTTGCATCTGAATGTAGAAATTCGCCCGATTACAACGGTATGTGTACTTTTCCCCTAGGCCGTTCTAGTTATGCGTTTCGAGCATCAGAACTGCGAAAATTTTGAGTTTCTCTAGCGTTTCTTACCTCCAAACTGCCATACCTCGCGAACGGATTGACTAATCCGCAAAATTTCTGTTGCATCTGAAAGTAGAAACTCGCCCGATTACAACGGTATGCGTACTTTTCCCCTAGGCCGTTCTAGTTATGCTTGTCGAGCATCAGAACTGCGAAAATTTTGAGTTTCTCAAGCGTTTCTTACCTCCAAACTGCCATATCTCGCGAACGGATTGACCAACCCGCAAAATTTCTGTTGCATCTGAAAGTAGAAACTCGCCCAATTACACGGTATGTGTACTTTTCCCCTAGGCCATTCTACTTATTCGTTTCGAGCATCAGAACTGCGAAAATTTTGAGTTTCTCAAGCGTTTCTTACCTCCAAACTGCCATATCTCGCGAACGGATGGACCAATCCGCAAAATTTCTGTTGCATCTGAAAGTAGAAACTCGCCCGAATACAACGGTATGTGCACTTTACCCCTAGGCCGTACTAGTTATTCGTCTCGAGCATCAGAACTGCGAAAATTTTGCGTTTCTCAAGCGTTTCTTACCTCCATACTGCCATATCTTGCGAACGGGTTGACCAATCCGCAAAATTTCTGTTGTATCTGAAAGTAGAAACTCGCCCGATTACAACGGTGTGCGTGCTTTTCCCCTAGGCCGTTCTGTTTATTCGTTTCGAGCATCAGAACTGCGAATATTTTGAGTTTCTCAAGCGTTTCTTACCTCCAAACTGCCATATCTCGCGAACGGATTGACTAATCCGCAAAATTTCTGTTGCATCTGAAAGTAGAAACTCGCCCGATTACAACGGTATGCGTACTTTTCCCCTGGGCCGTTCTAGTTATGCTTGTCGAGCATCAGAACTGCGAAAATTTTGAGTTTCTCAAGCGTTTCTTACCTCAAAACTGCCATATCTCGCGAACGGATGGACCAATCCGCAAAATTTCTGTTGCATCTGAAAGTAGAAACTCGCCCGAATACAACGGTATGCGCACTTTTCCCCTAGGCCGTACTAGTTATTCGTCTCGAGCATCAGAACTGCGAAAATTTTGCGTTTCTCAAGAGTTTCTTACCTCCATACTGCCATATCTTGCGAACGGGTTGACCAATCCGCAAAATTTCTGTTGTATCTGAAAGTAGAAACTCGCCCGATTACAACGGTGTGCGTGCTTTTCCCCTAGGCCGTTCTATTTATTCGTTTCGAGGATCAGAACTGCGAATATTTTGAGTTTCTCAAGCGTTTCTTACCTCCAAACTGCCATATCTCGCGAACGGATTGACCAACCCGCAAAATTTCTGTTGCATCTGAAAGTAGAAACTCGCCCAATTACACGGTATGTGTACTTTTCCCATAGACCATTCCAGTTATTCGTTTCCAGCATCAGAACTGCGAAAATTTTGAGTTTCTCAAGCGTTTCTTACCTCCAAACTGCCATATCTCGCGAACGGATTGACCAACCCGCAAAATTTCTGTTGCATCTGAAAGTAGAAACTCGCCCAATTACACGGTATGTGTACTTTTCCCCTAGGCCATTCTAGTTATTCGTTTCGAGCATCAGAACTGCGAAAATTTTGAGTTTCTCAAGCGTTTCTTACCTCCAAACTGCCATATCTCGCGAAAGCATTGACCAATCCGCATAATTTTTGTTGCATCTGAAAGTAGAAACTCGCCCGATTACAACGGTATGCGTACTTTTCCCCTAGGCCGTTCTGGTTATTCGTTTCGAGCATCAGAACTGCGAAAATTTTGAGTTTCTCAAGCGTTTCTTACCTCCAAACTGCCATATCTCGCGAACGGATTGACCAATCCGCAAAATTTCTGTTGTGTCTGAAAGTAGAAACTCGCCCGATTACAACTGTGTGCGTGCTTTTCCACTAGGCCGTTCTAATTATTCGTTTCGAGCATCAGAACTGCGAAAATTCTGAGTTTCTCAAGCGTTTCTTACCTCCAAACTGCCATATCTCGAGAACGGAGTGACCAATCCGCAAAATTTCTGTTGCATCTGAATGTAGAAATTCGCCCGATTACAACGGTATGTGTACTTTTCCCCTAGGCCGTTCTAGTTATTCGTTTCGAGCATCAGAACTGCGAAAATTTTGAGTTTCTCTAGCGTTTCTTACCTCCATACTGCCATATCTCGCGAACGGATTGACTAATCCGCAAAATTTCTGTTGCATCTGAAAGTAGAAGCTCGCCCGATTACAACGGTATGCGTACTTTTCCCCTAGGCCGTTCTAGTTATGCTTGTCGAGCATCAGAACTGCGAAAATTTTGAGTTTCTCAAGCGTTTCTTACCTCCAAACTGCCATATCTCGCGAACGGATGGACCAATCCGCAAAATTTCTGTTGCATCTGAAAGTAGAAACTCGCCCGAATACAACGGTATGTGCACTTTTCCCCTAGGCCGTACTAGTTATTCGTCTCGAGCATCAGAACTGCGAAAATTTTGCGTTTCTCAAGCGTTTCTTACCTCCATACTGCCATATCTTGCGAACGGGTTGACCAATCCGTAAAATTTCTGTTGTATCTGAAAGTAGAAACTCGCCCGATTACAACGGTGTGCGTGCTTTCCCCCTAGGCCGTTCTATTTATTCGTTTCGAGCATCAGAACTGCGAATATTTTGAGTTTCTCAAGCGTTTCTTACCTCCAAACTGCCATATCTCGCGAACGGATTGACTAATCCGCAAAATTTCTGTTGCATCTGAAAGTAGAAACTCGCCCCATTACAACGGTATGCGTACTTTTCCCCTGGGCCGTTCTAGTTATGCTTGTCGAGCATCAGAACTGCGAAAATTTTGAGTTTCTCAAGCGTTTCTTACTTCCAAACTGCCATATCTCGAGAACGGATTGACTAATCCGCAAAATTTCTGTTGCATCTGAATGTAGAAATTCGCCCGATTACAACGGTATGTGTACTTTTCCCCTAGGCCGTTCTAGTTATTCGTTTCGAGCATCAGAACTGCGAAAATTTTGATTTTCTCAAGCGTTTCTTACTTCCAAACTGCCATATCTCGGGAACGGATTGACCAATCCGCAAAATTTCTGTTGCATCTGAAAGTAGAAACTCGCCCGATTACAACGGTATGCTTACTTTTCCCATAGGCCGTTCCAGTTATTCGTTTCGAGCATCAGAACTGCGTAAATTTTGATTTTCTCAAGCGTTTCTTACTTCCAAACTGCCATATCTCGCGAACGGATTGACCAATCGGCAAAATTTCTGTTGCATCTGAAAGTAGAAACTCGCCCGATTAGAACGGTATGCGTACTTTTCCCGTAGGCCGTTCTAGTTATTCGTTTCGAGCATCAGAACTGCGAAAATTCTGAGTTTCTCAAGCGTTTCTTACCTCCAAACTGCCATATCTCGCGATCGGATTGACCAACCCGCAAAATTTCTGTTGCATCTGAAAGTAGAAACTCGCCCAATTACACGGTATGTGTACTTTTCCCCTAGGCCATTCTAGTTATTCGTTTCGAGCATCAGAACTGCGAAAATTTTGAGTTTCTCAAGCGTTTCTTACCTCCAAACTGCCATATCTCGCGAACGGATGGACCAATCCGCAAAATTTCTGTTGCATCTGAAAGTAGAAACTCGCCCGAATACAACGGTATGTGCACTTTACCCCTAGGCCGTACTAGTTATTCGTCTCGAGCATCAGAACTGCGAAAATTTTGCGTTTCTCAAGCGTTTCTTACCTCCATACTGCCATATCTTGCGAACGGGTTGACCAATCCGCAAAATTTCTGTTGTATCTGAAAGTAGAAACTCGCCCGATTACAACGGTGTGCGTGCTTTTCCCCTAGGCCGTTCTGTTTATTCGTTTCGAGCATCAGAACTGCGAATATTTTGAGTTTCTCAAGCGTTTCTTACCTCCAAACTGCCATATCTCGCGAACGGATTGACTAATCCGCAAAATTTCTGTTGCATCTGAAAGTAGAAACTCGCCCGATTACAACGGTATGTACACTTTTCCCCTAGGCCGTTCTAGTTATTCGTTTCGAGCATCAGAACTGCGAAAATTTTGATTTTCTCAAGCGTTTCTTACTTCCAAACTGCCATATCTCGGGAACGGATTGACCAATCCGCAAAATTTCTGTTGCATCTGAAAGTAGAAACTCGCCCGATTACAAAGGTACGCTTACTTTTCCCATAGGCCGTTCCAGTTATTCGTTTCGAGCATCAGAACTGCGTAAATTTTGATTTTCTCAAGCGTTTCTTACTTCCAAACTGCCATATCTCGCGAACGGATTGACCAATCGGCAAAATTTCTGTTGCATCTGAAAGTAGAAACTCGCCCGATTAGAACGGTATGCGTACTTTTCCCGTAGGCCGTTCTAGTTATTCGTTTCGAGCATCAGAACTGCGAAAATTCTGAGTTTCTCAAGCGTTTCTTACCTCCAAACTGCCATATCTCGCGATCGGATTGACCAACCCGCAAAATTTCTGTTGCATCTGAAAGTAGAAACTCGCCCAATTACACGGTATGTGTACTTTTCCCCTAGGCCATTCTAGTTATTCGTTTCGAGCATCAGAACTGCGAAAATTTTGAGTTTCTCAAGCGTTTCTTACCTCCAAACTGCCATATCTCGCGAACGGATGGACCAATCCGCAAAATTTCTGTTGCATCTGAAAGTAGAAACTCGCCCGAATACAACGGTATGTGCACTTTACCCCTAGGCCGTACTAGTTATTCGTCTCGAGCATCAGAACTGCGAAAATTTTGCGTTTCTCAAGCGTTTCTTACCTCCATACTGCCATATCTTGCGAACGGGTTGACCAATCCGCAAAATTTCTGTTGTATCTGAAAGTAGAAACTCGCCCGATTACAACGGTGTGCGTGCTTTTCCCCTAGGCCGTTCTGTTTATTCGTTTCGAGCATCAGAACTGCGAATATTTTGAGTTCCTCAAGCGTTTCTTATCTCCAAACTGCCATATCTCGCGAACGGAATGACTAATCCGCAAAATTTCTGTTGCATCTGAAAGTAGAAACTCGCCCGAATACAACGGTATGTGCACTTTTCCCCTAGGCCGTACTAGTTATTCGTCTCGAGCATCAGAACTGCGAAAATTTTGCGTTTCTCAAGCGTTTCTTACCTCCATACTGCCATATCTTGCGAACGGGTTGACCAATCCGTAAAATTTCTGTTGTATCTGAAAGTAGAAACTCGCCCGATTACAACGGTGTGCGTACTTTTCCCCTGGGCCGTTCTAGTTATGCTTGTCGAGCATCAGAACTGCGAAAATTTTGAGTTTCTCAAGCGTTTCTTACCTCCAAACTGCCATATCTCGCGAACGGATGGACCAATCCGCAAAATTTCTGTTGCATCTGAAAGTAGAAACTCGCCCGATTACAACGGTATGCTTACTTTTCCCATAGGCCGTTCCAGTTATTCGTTTCGAGCATCAGAACTGCGTAAATTTTGATTTTCTCAAGCGTTTCTTACTTCCAAACTGCCATATCTCGCGAACGGATTGACCAATCGGCAAAATTTCTGTTGCATCTGAAAGTAGAAACTCGCCCGATTACAACGGTATGCGTACTTTTCCCGTAGGCCGTTCTAGTTATTCGTTTCGAGCATCAGAACTGCGAAAATTCTGAGTTTCTCAAGCGTTTCTTACCTCCAAACTGCCATATCTCGCGAACGGATTGACCAACCCGCAAAATTTCTGTTGCATGTGAAAGTAGAAACTCGCCCAATTACACGGTATGTGTACTTTTCCCCTAGGCCATTCTAGTTATTCGTTTCGAGCATCAGAACTGCGAAAATTTTGAGTTTCTCAAGCGTTTCTTACCTCCAAACTGCCATATCTCGCGAACGGATGGACCAATCCGCAAAATTTCTGTTGTATCTGAAAGTAGAAACTCGCCCGATTACAACGGTGTGCGTGCTTTTCCCCTAGGCCGTTCTATTTATTCGTTTCGAGCAACAGAACTGCGAATATTTTGAGTTTCTCAAGCGTTTCTTACCTCCAAACTGCCATATCTCGCGAACGGATTGACTAATCCGCAAAATTTCTGTTGCATCTGAAAGTAGAAACTCGCCCGATTACAACGGTATGCGTACTTTTCCCCTAGGCCATTCTAGTTATTCGTTTCGAGCATCAGAACTGCGAAAATTTTGAGTTTCTCAAGCGTTTCTTACCTCCAAACTGCCATATCTCGCGAACGGATTGACCAATCCGCAAAATTTCTGTTGCATCTGAAAGTAGAAACTCGCCCCATTACAACGGTATGCGTACTTTTCCCCTAGGCCGTTCTGGTTCTTCGTTTCGAGCATCAGAACTGCGAAAATTTTGAGTTTCTCAAGCGTTTCTTACCTCCAAACTGCCATATCTCGCGAAAGGATTGACCAATCCGCATTATTTTTGTTGCATCTGAAAGTAGAAACTCGCCCGATTACAACGGTATGTGTACTTTTCCCCTAGGCCGTTCTAGATATGCTTGTCGAGCATCAGAACTGCGAAAATTTTGAGTTTCTCAAGTGTTTCTTACCTCCAAACTCCCATATCTCGCGAACGGATTGACTAATCCGCATAATTTTTGTCGCATCTGAAAGTAGAAACTCGCCCGATTACGACGGTATGTGTACTTTTCCCCTAGGCCGTTCTAGTTATGCTTGTCGAGCATCAGAACTGCGAAAATTTTGAGTTTCTCAAGTGTTTCTTACCTCCAAACTGCCATATCTCGCGAACGGATTGACTAATCCGCAAAATTTCTGTTGCATCTGAAAGTAGAAACTCGCCCGATTACAACGGTATGCGTACTTTTCCCCTAGGCCATTCTAGTTATTCGTTTCGAGCATCAGAACTGCGAAAATTTTGAGTTTCTCTAGCGTTTCTTACCTCCAAACTGCCATATCTCGCGAACGGATTGACCAATCCGCAAAATTTCTGTTGCATCTGAAAGTAGAAACTCGCCCGATTACAACGGTATGCGTACTTTTCCCCTAGGCCGTCCTAGATATTCGTTTCGAGCATGAGAACTGCGAAAATGTTGAGTTTCTCTAGCGTTTCTTACCTCCATACTGCCATATCTCGCGAACGGATGGACCAATCCGCAAAATTTCTGTTGTATCTGAAAGTAGAAACTCGCCCGAATACAACGGTATGTGCACTTTTCCCCTAGGCCGTACTAGTTATTCGTCTCGAGCATCCGAACTGCGAAAATTTTGCGTTTCTCAAGAGTTTCTTACATCCATACTGCCATATCTTGCGAACGGGTTGACCAATCCGCAAAATTTCTGTTGTATCTGAAAGTAGAAACTCGCCCGATTACAACGGTGTGCGAGCTTTTCCCCTAGGCCGTTCTATTTATCCGTTTCGAGCATCAGAACTGCGAATATTTTGAGTTTCTCAAGCGCTTCTTACCTCCAAACTGCCATATCTCGCGAACGGATTGACCAATCCGCAAAATTTCTGTTGCATCTGAAAGTAGAAACTCGCCCGATTACAACGGTATGCGTACTTTTCCCCTGGGCCGTTCTAGTTATGCTTGTCGAGCACCAGAACTGCGTAAATTTTGATTTTCTCAAGCGTTTCTTACTTCCAAACTGCCATATCTCGCGAACGGATTGACCAATCGGCAAAATTTCTGTTGCATCTGAAAGTAGAAACTCGCCCGATTACAACGGTATGCGTACTTTTCCCGTAGGCCGTTCTAGTTATTCGTTTCGAGCATCAGAACTGCGAAAATTCTGAGTTTCTCAAGCGTTTCTTACCTCCAAACTGCCATATCTCGCGAACGGATTGACCAACCCGCAAAATTTCTGTTGCATCTGAAAGTAGAAACTCGCCCAATTACACGGTATGTGTACTTTTCCGCTAGGCCATTCTAGTTATGCTTGTCGAGCATCAGAACTGCGAAAATTTTGAGTTTCTCAAGCGTTTCTTACCTCCAAACTGCCATATCTCGCGAACGGATGGACCAATCCGCAAAATTTCTGTTGCATCTGAAAGTAGAAACTCGCCCAAATACAACGGTATGTGCACTTTTCCCCTAGGCCGAACTAGTTATTCGTCTCGAGCATCAGAACTGCGAAAATTTTGCGTTTCTCTAGCGTTTCTTACCTCCAAACTGCCATATCTCGCGAACGGATTGACCAATCCGCAAAATTTCTGTTGCATCTGAAAGTAGAAACTCGCCCGATTACAACGGTATGCGTACTTTTCCCCTAGGCCGTTCTGGTTATTCGTTTCGAGCATCAGAACTGCGAAAATTTTGAGTTTCTCAAGCGTTTCTTACATCCAAAATGCCATATCTCGCGAAAGGATTGACCAATCCGCATAATTTTTGTTGCATCTGAAAGTAGAAACTCGCCCGATTACAACGGTATGCGTACTTTTCCCCTAGGCCGTTCTGGTTATGCTTGTCGAGCATCAGAACTGCGAAAATTTTGAGTTTCTCAAGCGTTTCTTACCTCCAAACTGCCATATCTCGCGAACGGATGGACCAATCCGCAAAATTTCTGTTGCATCTGAAAGTAGAAACTCGCCCGAATACAACGGTATGTGCATTTTTCCCCTAGGCCGTACTAGTTATTCGTCTCGAGCATCAGAACTGCGAAAATTTTGCGTTTCTCTAGCGTTTCTTACCTCCAAACTGCCATATCTCGCGAACGGATTGACCAATCCGCAAAATTTCTGTTGCATCTGAAAGTAGAAACTCTCCCGATTACAACGGTATGCGTACTTTTCCCCTAGGCCGTTCTAGTTATGCTTGTCGAGCATCAGAACTGCGAAAATTTTGAGTTTCTCAAGCGTTTCTTACCTCCAAACTGCCATATCTCGCGAACGGATGGACCAATCCGCAAAATTTCTGTTGCATCTGAAAGTAGAAACTCGCCCGATTACAACGGTATGCGTACTTTTCCCCTGGGCCGTTCTAGTTATGCTTGTCGAGCACCAGAACTGCGTAAATTTTGATTTTCTCAAGCGTTTCTTACTTCCAAACTGCCATATCTCGCGAACGGATTGACCAATCGGCAAAATTTCTGTTGCATCTGAAAGTAGAAACTCGCCCGATTACAACGGTATGCGTACTTTTCCCGTAGGCCGTTCTAGTTATTCGTTTCGAGCATCAGAACTGCGAAAATTCTGAGTTTCTCAAGCGTTTCTTACCTCCAAACTGCCATATCTCGCGAACGGATTGACCAACCCGCAAAATTTCTGTTGCATCTGAAAGTAGAAACTCGCCCAATTACACGGTATGTGTACTTTTCCGCTAGGCCATTCTAGTTATGCTTGTCGAGCATCAGAACTGCGAAAATTTTGAGTTTCTCAAGCGTTTCTTACCTCCAAACTGCCATATCTCGCGAACGGATGGACCAATCCGCAAAATTTCTGTTGCATCTGAAAGTAGAAACTCGCCCAAATACAACGGTATGTGCACTTTTCCCCTAGGCCGAACTAGTTATTCGTCTCGAGCATCAGAACTGCGAAAATTTTGCGTTTCTCTAGCGTTTCTTACCTCCAAACTGCCATATCTCGCGAACGGATTGACCAATCCGCAAAATTTCTGTTGCATCTGAAAGTAGAAACTCGCCCGATTACAACGGTATGCGTACTTTTCCCCTAGGCCGTTCTGGTTATTCGTTTCGAGCATCAGAACTGCGAAAATTTTGAGTTTCTCAAGCGTTTCTTACATCCAAAATGCCATATCTCGCGAAAGGATTGACCAATCCGCATAATTTTTGTTGCATCTGAAAGTAGAAACTCGCCCGATTACAACGGTATGCGTACTTTTCCCCTAGGCCGTTCTGGTTATGCTTGTCGAGCATCAGAACTGCGAAAATTTTGAGTTTCTCAAGCGTTTCTTACCTCCAAACTGCCATATCTCGCGAACGGATGGACCAATCCGCAAAATTTCTGTTGCATCTGAAAGTAGAAACTCGCCCGAATACAACGGTATGTGCACTTTTCCCCTAGGCCGAACTAGTTATTCGTCTCGAGCATCAGAACTGCGAACATTTTGCGTTTCTCTAGCCTTTCTTACCTCCAAACTGCCATATCTCGCGAACGGATTGACCAATTCGCAAAATTTCTGTTGCATCTGAAAGTAGAAACTCTCCCGATTACAACGGTATGCGTACTTTTCCCCTAGGCCGTTCTAGTTATGCTTGTCGAGCATCAGAACTGCGAAAATTTTGAGTTTCTCAAGCGTTTCTTACCTCCAAACTGCCATATCTCGCGAACGGATGGACCAATCCGCAAAATTTCTGTTGCATCTGAAAGTAGAAACTCGCCCGATTACAACGGTATGCGTACTTTTCCCCTAGGCCGTTCTGGTTATTCGTTTCGAGCATCAGAACTGCGAAAATTTTGAGTTTCTCAAGCGTTTCTTACCTCCAAAATGCCATATCTCGCGAAAGGATTGACCAATCCGCATAATTTTTGTTGCATCTGAAAGTAGAAACTCGCCCGATTACAACGGTATGCGTACTTTTCCCCTAGGCCGTTCTGGTTATTCGTTTCGAGCATCAGAACTGCGAAAATTTTGAGTTTCTCAAGCGTTTCTTACCTCCAAACTGCCATATCTCGCGAACGGATTGACCAATCCGCAAAATTTCTGTTGTGTCTGAAAGTAGAAACTCGCCCGATTACAACGGTATGCGTACTTTTCCCCTAGGCCGTTCTAGTTATGCTTGTCGAGCATCAGAACTGCGAAAATTTTGAGTTTCTCAAGCGTTTCTTACCTCCAAACTGCCATATCTCGCGAACGGATGGACCAATCCGCAAAATTTCTGTTGCATCTGAAAGTAGAAACTCGCCCGAATACAACGGTATGTGCATTTTTCCCCTAGGCCGTACTAGTTATTCGTCTCGAGCATCAGAACTGCGAAAATTTTGCGTTTCTCTAGCGTTTCTTACCTCCAAACTGCCATATCTCGCGAACGGATTGACCAATCCGCAAAATTTCTGTTGCATCTGAAAGTAGAAACTCTCCCGATTACAACGGTATGCGTACTTTTCCCCTAGGCCGTTCTAGTTATGCTTGTCGAGCATCAGAACTGCGAAAATTTTGAGTTTCTCAAGCGTTTCTTACCTCCAAACTGCCATATCTCGCGAACGGATGGACCAATCCGCAAAATTTCTGTTGCATCTGAAAGTAGAAACTCGCCCGAATACAACGGTATGTGCACTTTTCCCCTAGGCCGTACTAGTTATTCGTCTCGAGCATCAGAACTGCGAAAATTTTGCGTTTCTCAAGAGTTTCTTACCTCCATACTGCCATATCTTGCGAACGGGATGACCAATCCGCAAAATTTCTGTTGTATCTGAAAGTAGAAACTCGCCCGATTACAACGGTGTGCGTGCTTCTCCCCTAGGCCGTTCTATTTATTCGTTTCGAGCATCAGAACTGCGAATATTTTGAGTTTCTCAAGCGTTTCTTACCTCCAAACTGCCATATCTCGCGAACGGATTGACCAACCCGCAAAATTTCTGTTGCATCTGAAAGTAGAAACTCGCCCAATTACACGGTATGTGTACTTTTCCCCTAGGCCATTCTAGTTATTCGTTTCGAACATCAGAACTGCGAAAATTTTGAGTTTCTCAAGCGTTTCTTACCTCCAAACTGCCATATCTCGCGAACGGATTGACCAATCCGCAAAATTTCTGTTGCATCTGAAAGTAGAAACTCGCCCGATTACAACGGTGTGCGTGCTTTTCCCCTAGGCCGTTCTAATTATTCGTTTCGAGCATCAGAACTGCGAAAATTCTGAGTTTCTCAAGCGTTTCTTACGTCCTAACTGCCATATCTCGCGAACGGATTGACCAATCCGCAAAATTTCTGTTGCATCTGAAAGTAGAAACTCCCCCGATTACAACGGTATGCGTACTTTTCCCCTAGGCCGTTCTGGTTATTCGTTTCGAGCATCAGAACTGCGAAAATTTTGAGTTTCTCTAGCGTTTCTTACCTCCAAACTGCCATATCTCGCGAACGGATTGACCAATCCGCAAAATTTCTGTTGCATCTGAAAGTAGAAACTCGCCCGATTACAACGGTATGCGTACTTTTCCCCTAGGCCGTTCTAGTTATTCGTTTCGAGCATGAGAACTGCGAAAATGTTGAGTTTCTCTAGCGTTTCTTACCTCCATACTGCCATATCTCTCGAACGGATGGACAAATCCGCAAAATTTCTGTTGCATCTGAAAGTAGAAACTCGCCCGAATACAACGGTATGTGCACTTTTCCCCTAGGCCGTACTAGTTATTCGTCTCGAGCATCAGAACTGCGAAAATTTTGCGTTTCTCAAGAGTTTCTTACCTCCATACTGCCATATCTCGCGAACGGATTGACTAATCCGCATAATTCTTGTCGCATCTGAAAGTAGAAACTCGCCCGATTACAACGGTATGCGTACTTTTCCCCTAGGCCGTTCTAGTTATGCTTGTCGAGCATCAGAACTGCGAAAATTTTGAGTTTCTCAAGCGTTTCTTACCTACAAACTGCCATATCTGGCGAACGGATTGACCAATCCGCAAAATTTCTGTTGCATCTGAAAGTAGAAACTCGCCCGATTACAACGGTATGCGTACTTTTCCCCTGGGCCATTCTGGTTATGCTTGTCGAGCATCAGAACTTCGAAAATTTTGAGTTTCTTAAGCGTTTCTTACTTCCAAACTGCCATATCTCGCGAACGGATTGACCAATCCGCAAAATTTCTGTGGCATCTGAAAGTAGAAACTCCCCCAGTTACAACAGTATGTGTACTTTTCCCCTAGGCCATTCTAGTTATTCGTTTCGAGCATCAGAACTGCGAAAATTTTGAGTTTCTCGAGCGTTTCTTACCTCCAAACTGCCATATCTCGCGCACGGATTGACCAATCCGCAAAATTTCTGTTGCATCTGAAAGTAGAAACTCGCCCGATTACAACGGTATGTGTACTTTTCCCCTAGGCCGTTCCAGTTATTCGTTTCGAGCATCAGAACTGCGAAAATGTTGAGTTTCTCAACCGCTTCTTACCTCCAAACTGCCATATCTGGCGAACGGATGGACGAATCCGCAAAATTTCAGTTGCATCTGAAAGCAGAAACTCGCCCGATTACAACGGTATGCGTACTTTTCCCCTAGGCTGTTCTAGTTATACGTTTCGAGCATCAGAACTGCGAAAATTTTGAGTTTCTCAAGCGTTTCTTACCTCCAAACTGCCATATCTCGCGAAAGGATTGACCAATCCGCAAAATTTCTGTTGCATCTGAAAGTAGACACTCGCCCGATTACAACGGTATGCGTACTTTTCCCCTAGGCCGTTCTAGTTATTCGTTTCGAGCATCAGAACTGCGAATATTTTGAGTTTCTCAAGCGATTCTTACATACAAACTGCCACATCTCGCGAACGGATTGACCAATCCGCAAAATTTCTGTGGCATCTGAAAGTAGAAACTCGCCCAATTACAACGGTATGTGTACTTTTCCCCTAGGCCATTCTAGTTATTCGTTTCGAGCATCAGAACTGCGAAAATGTTGAGTTTCTCAACCGCTTCTTACCTCCAAACTGCCATATCTGGCGAACGGATGGACCAATCCGCAAAATTTCTGTTGCATCTGAAAGAAGAAACTCGCCCGATTACAACGGTATGTGTAATTTTCCCCTAGGCCGTTCCAGTTATTCGTTTCGAGCATCACAACTGCGAAAATGTTGAGTTTCTCAACCGCTTCTTACCTCCAAACTGCCATATCTGGCGAACGGATGGACCAATCCGCAAAATTTCTGTTGCATCTGAAAGCAGAAACTCGCCCGATTACAACGGTATGCGTACTTTTCCCGTAGGCCATTCTAGTTATGCTTGTCGAGCATCAGAACTGCGAAAATTTTGAGTTTCTTAAGCGTTTCTTACCTCCAAACTGCCATATCTCGCGAACGGATTGACCAATCCGCAAAATTTCTGTGGCATCTGAAAGTAGAAACTCCCCCAATTACAACGGTATGTGTACTTTTCCCCTAGGCCATTCTAGTTATTCGTTTCGAGCATCAGAACTGCGAAAATTTTGAGTTTCTCGAGCGTTTCTTACCTCCAAACTGCCATATCTCGCGCACGGATTGACCAATCCGCAAAATTTCTGTTGCATCTGAAAGTAGAAACTCGCCCGATTACAACGGTATGCGTACTTTTCCCCTAGGCCGTTCTAGTTATGCTTGTCGAGCATCAGAACTGCGAAAATTTTGAGTTTCTCAAGCGTTTCTTACCTACAAACTGCCATATCTGGCGAACGGATTGACCAATCCGCAAAATTTCTGTTGCATCTGAAAGTAGAAACTCGCCCGATTACAACGGTATGCGTACTTTTCCCCTAGGCCGTTCTAGTTATGTTTGTCGAGCATCAGAACTGCGAAAATTTTGAGTTTCTTAAGCGTTTCTTACCTCCAAACTGCCATATCTCGCGAAAGGATTGACCAATCCGCAAAATTTCTGTTGCATCTGAAAGTAGACACTCGCCCGATTACAACGGTATGCGTACTTTTCCCCTAGGCCGTTCTAGTTATGCTTGTCGAGCATCAGAACTGCGAAAATTTTGAGTTTCTCAAGCGTTTCTTACCTACAATCTGCCATATCTGGCGAACGGATTGACCAATCCGCAAAATTTCTGTTGCATCTGAAAGTAGAAACTCGCCCGATTACAACGGTATGCGTACTTTTCCCGTAGGCCATTCTAGTTATGCTTGTCGAGCATCAGAACTGCGAAAATTTTGAGTTTCTGAAGCGTTTCTTACCTCCAAACTGCCATATCTCGCGCACGGACTGACCAATCCGCAACATTTCTGTTGCATCTGAAAGTAGAAACTCGCCCGATTACAACGGTATGCGTACTTTTCCCCTAGGCCGTTCTAGTTATGCTTGTCGAGCATCAGAACTGCGAAAATTTTGAGTTTCTCAAGCGTTTCTTACCTCCCAACTGCCATATCTCGCGCACGGATTGACCAATCCGCAAAATTTCTGTTGCATCTGAATGTAGAAACTCCCCCAATTACAACGGTATGTGTACTTTTCCCCTAGGCTATTCTAGTTATTCGTTTCGAGCATCAGAACTGCGAAAATTTTGAGTTTCTCGAGCGTTTCTTACCTCCAAACTGCCATATCTCGCGCACGGATTGACCAATCCGCAAAATTTCTGTTGCATCTGAAAGTAGAAACTCGCCCGATTACAACGGTATGTGTACTTTTTCCCTAGGCCGTTCCAGTTATTCGTGTCGAGCATCAGAACTGCGAAAATGTTGAGTTTCTCAACCGCTTCTTACCTCCAAACTGCCATATCTGGCGAACGGATGGACCAATCCGCAAAATTTCTGTTGCATCTGAAAGCAGAAACTCGCCCGATTACAACGGTATGCGTACTTTTCCCCTAGGCCGTTCTAGTTATTCGTTTCGAGCATCAGAACTGCGAAAATTTTGAGTTTCTCAAGCGTTTCTTACCTCCAAACTGCCATATCTCGCGCACGGACTGACCAATCCGCAACATTTCTGTTGCATCTGAAAGTAGAAACTCGCCCGATTACAACGGTATGCGTACTTTTCCCCTATGCCGTTCTAGTTATGCTTGTCGAGCATCAGAACTGCGAAAATTTTGAGTTTCTCAAGCGTTTCTTACCTACAAACTGCCATATCTGGCGAACGGATTGACCAATCCGCAAAATTTCTGTTGCATCTGAAAGTAGAAACTCGCCCGATTACAACGGTATGCGTACTTTTCCCCTACGCCATTCTGGTTATGCTTGTCGAGCATCAGAACTTCGAAAATTTTGAGTTTCTTAAGCGTTTCTTACCTCCAAACTGCCATATCTCGCGAACGGATTGACCAATCCGCAAAATTTCTGTGGCATCTGAAAGTAGAAACTCCCCCAGTTACAACAGTATGTGTACTTTTCCCCTAGGCCATTCTAGTTATTCGTTTCGAGCATCAGAACTGCGAAAATTTTGAGTTTCTCGAGCGTTTCTTACCTCCAAACTGCCATATCTCGCGCACGGATTGACCAATCCGCAAAATTTCTGTTGCATCTGAAAGTAGAAACTCGCCCGATTACAACGGTATGTGTACTTTTCCCCTAGGCCGTTCCAGTTATTCGTTTCGAGCATCAGAACTGCGAAAATGTTGAGTTTCTCAACCGCTTCTTACCTCCAAACTGCCATATCTGGCGAAAGGATGGACCAATCCGCAAAATTTCAGTTGCATCTGAAAGCAGAAACTCGCCCGATTACAACGGTATGCGTACTTTTCCCCTAGGCCGTTCTAGTTATTCGTTTCGAGCATCAGAACTGCGAAAATTTTGAGTTTCTCAAGCGTTTCTTACCTCCAAACTGCCATATCTCGCGAAAGGATTGACCAATCCGCAAAATTTCTGTTGCATCTGAAAGTAGACACTCGCCCGATTACAACGGTATGCGTACTTTTCGCCTAGGCCGTTCTAGTTATTCGTTTCGAGCATCAGAACTGCGAATATTTTGAGTTTCTCAAGCGTTTCTTACATACAAACTGCCACATCTCGCGAACGGATTGACCAATCCGCAAAATTTCTGTGGCATCTGAAGGTAGAAACTCGCCCAATTACAACGGTATGTGTACTTTTCCCCTAGGCCATTCTAGTTATTCGTTTCGAGCATCAGAACTGCGAAAATGTTGAGTTTCTCAACCGCTTCTTACCTCCAAACTGCCATATCTGGCGAACGGATGGACCAATCCGCAAAATTTCTGTTGCATCTGAAAGTAGAAACTCGCCCGATTACAACGGTATGTGTACTTTTCCCCTAGGCCGTTCCAGTTATTCGTTTCGAGCATCAGAACTGCGAAAATGTTGAGTTTCTCAACCGCTTCTTACCTCCAAACTGCCATATCTGGCGAACGGATTGACCAATCCGCAAAATTTCTGTTGCATCTGAAAGTAGAAACTCGCCCGATTACAACGGTGTGCGTACTTTTCCCCTAGGCCATTCTAGTTATGCTTGTCGAGCATCAGAACTGCGAAAACTTTGAGTTTCTTAAGCGTTTCTTACATCCAAACTGCCATATCTCGCGAACGGATTGACCAATCCGCAAAATTTCTGTGGCATCTGAAAGTAGAAACTCCCCCAATTACACCGGTATGTGTACCTTTCGCCTAGGCCATTCTACTTATTCGTTTCGAGCATCAGAACTGCGAAAATTTTGAGTTTCTCGAGCGTTTCTTACCTCCAAACTGCCATATCTCGCGAAAGGATTGACCAATCCGCAAAATTTCTGTTGCATCTGAAAGTAGACACTCGCCCGATTACAACGGTATGCGTACTTTTCCCCTAGGCCGTTCTAGTTATTCGTTCCGAGCATCAGAACTGCGAATATTTTGAGTTTCTCAAGCGTTTCTTACATACAAACTGCCACATCTCGCGAACGGATTGACCAATCCGCAAAATTTCTGTGGCATCTGAATATAGAAACTCGCCCAATTACAACGGTATGTGTACTTTTCCCCTAGGCCATTCTAGTTATTCGTTTCGAGCATCAGAACTGCGAAAATTTTGAGTTTCTCGAGCGTTTCTTACCTCAAAACTGCCATATCTCGCCCACGGATTGACCAATCCGCAAAATTTCTGTTGCATCTGAAAGTAGAAACTCGCCCGATTACAACGGTATGTGTACTCTTCCCCTAGGCCGTTCCAGTTATTCGTTTCGAGCATCAGAACTGCGAAAATGTTGAGTTTCTCAACCGCTTCTTACCTCCAAACTGCCATATCTGGCGAACGGATGGACCAATCCGCAAAATTTCTGTTGCATCTGAAAGCAGAAACTCGCCCGATTACAACGGTATGCGTACTTTTCCCCTAGGCCGTTCTAGTTATTCGTTTCGAGCATCAGAACTGCGAAAATTTTGAGTTTCTCAAGCGTTTCTTACCTCCAAACTGCCATATCTCGCGAAAGGATTGACCAATCCGCAAAATTTCTGCTGCATCTGAAAGTAGAAACTCGCCCGATTACAACGATATGAGTACTTTTCCCCTAGGCCGTTCTGGTTATTCGTTTCGAGCATCAGAACTGCGAAAATTTTGGGTTTCTCAAGCGTTTCTTACCTCCAAACTGCCATATCTCGCGAACGGATTGAACAATCCGCAAAATTTCTGTTGCATCTGAAAGTAGAAACTCGCCCGATCACAACGGTATGAGTACATTTCCCCTAGGCCGTTCTAGTTATGCTTGTCGAGCATCAGAACTGTGAACATTTTGAGTTTCTCAACCGTTTCTTTCCTCCAAACTACCATATCTCGCGAACGGATTGACCGATCCGCAAAATTTCTGTTGCATCTGAAAGTAGAAACTCGCCCGATTACAACGGTATGTGTACTTTTCCCCTAGGTCATTCTAGTTATTCGTTTCGAGCATCAGAACTGCGAAAATTTTGCGTTTCTCGAGCGTTTCTTACCTCCAAACTGCCATATCTCGCGCACGGATTGACCAATCCGCAAAATTTCTGTTGCATCTGAAAGTAGAAACTCGCCCGATTACAACGGTATCTGTACTTTTCCCCTAGGCCGTTCTAGTTATTCGTTTCGAGCATCAGAACTGCGAAAATTTTGAGTTTCTCAAGCGTTTCTTACCTCCAAACTGCCATATCTCGCGAAAGGATTGACCAATCCGCAAAATTTCTGCTGCATCTGAAAGTAGAAACTCGCCCGATTACAACGATATGAGTACATTTCCCCTAGGCCGTTCTGGTTATTCGATTCGAGCATCAGAACTGCGAAAATTTTGGGTTTCTCAAGCGTTTCTTACCTCCAAACTGCCATATCTCGCGAACGGATTGAACAATCCGCAAAATTTCTGTTGCATCTGAAAGTAGAAACTCGCCCGATCACAACGGTATGAGTACATTTCCCCTAGGCCGTTCTAGTTATGCTTGTCGAGCATCAGAACTGTGAACATTTTGAGTTTCTCAACCGTTTCTTACCTCCAAACTACCATATCTCGCGAACGGATTGACCGATCCGCAAAATTTCTGTTGCATCTGAAAGGAGAAACTCGCCCGATTACAACGGTATGTGTACATTTCCCCTAGGCCGTTCTGGTTATTCGTTTCGAGCATCAGAACTGCGAAAATTTTGGGTTTCTCAAGCGTTTCTTACCTCCAAACTGCCATATCTCGCGAACGGATTGAACAATCCGCAAAATTTCTGTTGCATCTGAAAGTAGAAACTCGCCCGATCACAACGGTATGAGTACATTTCCCCTGGGCCGTTCTAGTTATGCTTGTCGAGCATCAGAACTGTGAACATTTTGAGTTTCTCAAGCGTTTCTTACCTCCAAACTGCCATATCTCGCGAAAGGATTGACCAATCCGCAAAATTTCTGCTGCATCTGAAAGTAGAAACTCGCCCGATTACAACGATATGAGTACATTTCCCCTAGGCCGTTCTGGTTATTCGTTTCGAGCATCAGAACTGCGAAAATTTTGGGTTTCTCAAGCGTTTCTTACCTCCAAACTGCCATATCTCGCGAACGGATTGAACAATCCGCAAAATTTCTGTTGCATCTGAAAGTAGAAACTCGCCCGATCACAACGGTATGAGTACATTTCCCCTAGGCCGTTCTAGTTATGCTTGTCGAGCATCAGAACTGTGAACATTTTGAGTTTCTCAACCGTTTCTTACCTCCAAACTACCATATCTCGCGAACGGATTGACCGATCCGCAAAATTTCTGTTGCATCTGAAAGTAGAAACTCGCCCGATTACAACGGTATGTGTACTTTGCCCCTAGGCCATTCTAGTTATTCGTTTCGAGCATCAGAACTGCGAAAATTTTGAGTTTCTCGAGCGTTTCTTACCTCCAAACTGCCATATCTCGCGCACGGATTGACCAATCCGCAAAATTTCTGTTGCATCTGAAAGTAGAAACTCGCCCGATTACAACGGTATCTGTACTTTTCCCCTAGGCCGTTCCAGTTATTCGTTTCGAGCATCAGAACTGCGAAAATGTTGAGTTTCTCAACCGCTTCTTACCTCCAAACTGCCATATCTGGCGAACGGATGGACCAATCCGCAAAATTTCTGTTGCATCTGAAAGCAGAAACTCGCCCGATTACAACGGTATGCGTACTTTTCCCCTAGGCCGTTCTAGTTATTCGTTTCGAGCATCAGAACTGCGAAAATTTTGAGTTTCTCAAGCGTTTCTTACATACAAACTGCCATATCTCGCGAAAGGATTGACCAATCCGCAAAATTTCTGTTGCATCTGAAAGTAGAAACTCGCCCGATCACAACGGTATGAGTACATTTCCCCTAGGCCGTTCTAGTTATGCTTGTCGAGCATCAGAACTGTGAACATTTTGAGTTTCTCAACCGTTTCTTACCTCCAAACTACCATATCTCGCGAACGGATTGACCGATCCGCAAAATTTCTGTTGCATCTGAAAGTAGAAACTCGCCCGATTACAAAGGTATGTGTACTTTTCCCCTAGGCCGTTCCAGTTATTCGTTTCGAGCATCAGAACTGCGAAAATTTTGAGTTTCTCAACCGTTTCTTACCTCCAAACTGCCCTATCTCGCGAACGGATTGACCAATCCGCAACATTTCTGTTGCATCTGAAAGTAGAAACTCGCCCGATTACAACGGTATGTACACTTTTCCCCTAGGCCGTTCTAGTTATTCGTTTCGAGCATCAGAACTGCGAATATTTTGAGTTTCTCAACCGTTTCTTACCTCCAAACTACCATATCTCGCGAACGGATTGACCGATCCGCAAAATTTCTGTTGCATCTGAAAGTAGAAACTCGCCCGATTACAAAGGTATGTGTACTTTTCCCCTAGGCCGTTACAGTTATTCGTTTCGAGCATCAGAACTGCGAAAATTTTGAGTTTCTCAACCGTTTCTTACCTCCAAACTGCCCTATCTCGCGAACGGATTGACCAATCCGCAACATTTCTGATGCATCTGAAAGTAGAAACTCGCCCGATCACAACAGTATGAGTACATTTCCCCTAGGCCGTTCTAGTTATGCTTGTCGAGCATCAGAACTGTGAACATTTTGAGTTTCTCAACCGTTTCTTACCTCCAAACTACCATATCTCGCGAACGGATTGACCGATCCGCAAAATTTCTGTTGCATCTGAAAGTAGAAACTCGCCCGATTACAACGGTATGTGTACTTTTCCCCTAGGCCATTCTAGTTATTCGTTTCGAGCATCAGAACTGCGAAAATTTTGAGTTTCTCGAGCGTTTCTTACCTCCAAACTGCCATATCTCGCGCACGGATTGACCAATCCGCAAAATTTCTGTTGCATCTGAAAGTAGAAACTCGCCCGATTACAACGGTATGTGTACTTTTCCCCTAGGCCGTTCCAGTTATTCGTTTCGAGCATCAGAACTGCGAAAATGTTGAGTTTCTCAACGGCTTCTTACCTCCAAACTGCCATATCTGGCGAACGGATGGACCAATCCGCAAAATTTCTGTTGCATCTGAAAGCAGAAACTCGCCCGATTACAACGGTATGCGTACTTTTCCCCTAGGCCGTTCTAGTTATTCGTTTCGAGCATCAGAACTGCGAAAATTTTGAGTTTCTCAAGCGTTTCTTACCTCCAAACTGCCATATCTCGCGAAAGGATTGACCAATCCGCAAAATTTCTGCTGCATCT
This sequence comes from Ptiloglossa arizonensis, assembly GCF_051014685.1. NCBI lineage: Eukaryota > Metazoa > Arthropoda > Insecta > Hymenoptera > Colletidae > Ptiloglossa > Ptiloglossa arizonensis. The sequence continues at coordinate 121,001 of NW_027478639.1, read as the reverse complement.
GAAAGTAGAAACTCGCCCGATTACAACGATATGAGTACATTTCCCCTAGGCCGTTCTGGTTATTCGTTTCGAGCATCAGAACTGCGAAAATTTTGGGTTTCTCAAGCGTTTCTTACCTCCAAACTGCCATATCTCGCGAACGGATTGAACAATCCGCAAAATTTCTGTTGCATCTGAAAGTAGAAACTCGCCCGATCACAACGGTCTGAGTACATTTCCCCTAGGCCGTTCTAGTTATGCTTGTCGAGCATCAGAACTGTGAACATTTTGAGTTTCTCAACCGTTTCTTACCTCCAAACTACCATATCTCGCGAACGGATTGACCGATCCGCAAAATTTCTGTTGCATCTGAAAGTAGAAACTCGCCCGATTACAACGGTATGTGTACATTTCCCCTAGGCCGTTCTGGTTATTCGTTTCGAGCATCAGAACTGCGAAAATTTTGGGTTTCTCAAGCGTTTCTTACCTCCAAACTGCCATATCTCGCGAACGGATTGAACAATCCGCAAAATTTCTGTTGCATCTGAAAGTAGAAACTCGCCCGATCACAACGGTATGAGTACGTTTCCCCTAGGCCGTTCTAGTTATGCTTGTCGAGCATCAGAACTGTGAACATTTTGAGTTTCTCAAGCGTTTCTTACCTCCAAACTGCCATATCTCGCGAAAGGATTGACCAATCCGCAAAATTTCTGCTGCATCTGAAAGTAGAAACTCGCCCGATTACAACGATATGAGTACATTTCCCCTAGGCCGTTCTGGTTATTCGTTTCGAGCATCAGAACTGCGAAAATTTTGGGTTTCTCAAGCGTTTCTTACCTCCAAACTGCCATATCTCGCGAACGGATTGAACAATCCGCAAAATTTCTGTTGCATCTGAAAGTAGAAACTCGCCCGATCACAACGGTATGAGTACATTTCCCCTAGGCCGTTCTAGTTATGCTTGTCGAGCATCAGAACTGTGAACATTTTGAGTTTCTCAACCGTTTCTTACCTCCAAACTACCATATCTCGCGAACGGATTGACCGATCCGCACAATTTCTGTTGCATCTGAAAGTAGAAACTCGCCCGATTACAACGGTATGTGTACTTTGCCCCTAGGCCATTCTAGTTATTCGTTTCGAGCATCAGAACTGCGAAAATTTTGAGTTTCTCGAGCGTTTCTTACCTCCAAACTGCCATATCTCGCGCACGGATTGACCAATCCGCAAAATTTCTGTTGCATCTGAAAGTAGAAACTCGCCCGATTACAACGGTATCTGTACTTTTCCCCTAGGCCGTTCCAGTTATTCGTTTCGAGCATCAGAACTGCGAAAATGTTGAGTTTCTCAACCGCTTCTTACCTCCAAACTACCATATCTCGCGAACGGATTGACCGATCCGCAAAATTTCTGTTGCATCTGAAAGTAGAAACTCGCCCGATTACAAAGGTATGTGTACTTTTCCCCTAGGCCGTTCCAGTTATTCGTTTCGAACATCAGAACTGCGAAAATTTTGAGTTTCTCAACCGTTTCTTACCTCCAAACTGCCCTATCTCGCGAACGGATTGACCAATCCGCAACATTTCTGTTGCATCTGAAAGTAGAAACTCGCCCGATTACAACGGTATGTACACTTTTCCCCTAGGCCGTTCTAGTTATTCGTTTCGAGCATCAGAACTGCGAATATTTTGAGTTTCTCAACCGTTTCTTACCTCCAAACTACCATATCTCGCGAACGGATTGACCGATCCGCAAAATTTCTGTTGCATCTGAAAGTAGAAACTCGCCCGATTACAAAGGTATGTGTACTTTTCCCCTAGGCCGTTCCAGTTATTCGTTTCGAGCATCAGAACTGCGAAAATTTTGAGTTTCTCAACCGTTTCTTACCTCCAAACTGCCCTATCTCGCGAACGGATTGACCAATCCGCAACATTTCTGATGCATCTGAAAGTAGAAACTCGCCCGATCACAACGGTATGAGTACATTTCCCCTAGGCCGTTCTAGTTATGCTTGTCGAGCATCAGAACTGTGAACATTTTGAGTTTCTCAACCGTTTCTTACCTCCAAACTACCATATCTCGCGAACGGATTGACCGATCCGCAAAATTTCTGTTGCATCTGAAAGTAGAAACTCGCCCGATTACAACGGTATGTGTACTTTTCCCCTAGGCCATTCTAGTTATTCGTTTCGAGCATCAGAACTGCGAAAATTTTGAGTTTCTCGAGCGTTTCTTACCTCCAAACTGCCATATCTCGCGCACGGATTGACCAATCCGCAAAATTTCTGTTGCATCTGAAAGTAGAAACTCGCCCGATTACAACGGTATGTGTACTTTTCCCCTAGGCCGTTCCAGTTATTCGTTTCGAGCATCAGAACTGCGAAAATGTTGAGTTTCTCAACGGCTTCTTACCTCCAAACTGCCATATCTGGCGAACGGATGGACCAATCCGCAAAATTTCTGTTGCATCTGAAAGCAGAAACTCGCCCGATAACAACGGTATGCGTACTTTTCCCCTAGGCCGTTCTAGTTATTCGTTTCGAGCATCAGAACTGCGAAAATTTTGAGTTTCTCAAGCGTTTCTTACCTCGAAACTGCCATATCTCGCGAAAGGATTGACCAATCCGCAAAATTTCTGCTGCATCTGAAAGTAGAAACTCGCCCGATTACAACGATATGAGTACATTTCCCCTAGGCCGTTCTGGTTATTCGTTTCGAGCATCAGAACTGCGAAAATTTTGGGTTTCTCAAGCGTTTCTTACCTCCAAACTGCCATATCTCGCGAACGGATTGAACAATCCGCAAAATTTCTGTTGCATCTGAAAGTAGAAACTCGCCCGATCACAACGGTATGAGTACATTTCCCCTAGGCCGTTCTAGTTATGCTTGTCGAGCATCAGAACTGTGAACATTTTGAGTTTCTCAACCGTTTCTTACCTCCAAACTACCATATCTCGCGAACGGATTGACCGATCCGCAAAATTTCTGTTGCATCTGAAAGTAGAAACTCGCCCGATTACAACGGTATGTGTACATTTCCCCTAGGCCGTTCTGGTTATTCGTTTCGAGCATCAGAACTGCGAAAATTTTGGGTTTCTCAAGCGTTTCTTACCTCCAAACTGCCATATCTCGCGAACGGATTGAACAATCCGCAAAATTTCTGTTGCATCTGAAAGTAGAAACTCGCCCGATCACAACGGTATGAGTACGTTTCCCCTAGGCCGTTCTAGTTATGCTTGTCGAGCATCAGAACTGTGAACATTTTGAGTTTCTCAAGCGTTTCTTACCTCCAAACTGCCATATCTCGCGAAAGGATTGACCAATCCGCAAAATTTCTGCTGCATCTGAAAGTAGAAACTCGCCCGATTACAACGATATGAGTACATTTCCCCTAGGCCGTTCTGGTTATTCGTTTCGAGCATCAGAACTGCGAAAATTTTGGGTTTCTCAAGCGTTTCTTACCTCCAAACTGCCATATCTCGCGAACGGATTGAACAATCCGCAAAATTTCTGTTGCATCTGAAAGTAGAAACTCGCCCGATCACAACGGTATGAGTACATTTCCCCTAGGCCGTTCTAGTTATGCTTGTCGAGCATCAGAACTGTGAACATTTTGAGTTTCTCAACCGTTTCTTACCTCCAAACTACCATATCTCGCGAACGGATTGACCGATCCGCAAAATTTCTGTTGCATCTGAAAGTAGAAACTCGCCCGATTACAAAGGTATGTGTACTTTTCCCCTAGGCCGTTCCAGTTATTCGTTTCGAACATCAGAACTGCGAAAATTTTGAGTTTCTCAACCGTTTCTTACCTCCAAACTGCCCTATCTCGCGAACGGATTGACCAATCCGCAACATTTCTGTTGCATCTGAAAGTAGAAACTCGCCCGATTACAACGGTATGTACACTTTTCCCCTAGGCCGTTCTAGTTATTCGTTTCGAGCATCAGAACTGCGAATATTTTGAGTTTCTCAACCGTTTCTTACCTCCAAACTACCATATCTCGCGAACGGATTGACCGATCCGCAAAATTTCTGTTGCATCTGAAAGTAGAAACTCGCCCGATTACAAAGGTATGTGTACTTTTCCCCTAGGCCGTTCCAGTTATTCGTTTCGAGCATCAGAACTGCGAAAATTTTGAGTTTCTCAACCGTTTCTTACCTCCAAACTGCCCTATCTCGCGAACGGATTGACCAATCCGCAACATTTCTGATGCATCTGAAAGTAGAAACTCGCCCGATCACAACGGTATGAGTACATTTCCCCTAGGCCGTTCTAGTTATGCTTGTCGAGCATCAGAACTGTGAACATTTTGAGTTTCTCAACCGTTTCTTACCTCCAAACTACCATATCTCGCGAACGGATTGACCGATCCGCAAAATTTCTGTTGCATCTGAAAGTAGAAACTCGCCCGATTACAACGGTATGTGTACTTTTCCCCTAGGCCATTCTAGTTATTCGTTTCGAGCATCAGAACTGCGAAAATTTTGAGTTTCTCGAGCGTTTCTTACCTCCAAACTGCCATATCTCGCGCACGGATTGACCAATCCGCAAAATTTCTGTTGCATCTGAAAGTAGAAACTCGCCCGATTACAACGGTATGTGTACTTTTCCCCTAGGCCGTTCCAGTTATTCGTTTCGAGCATCAGAACTGCGAAAATGTTGAGTTTCTCAACGGCTTCTTACCTCCAAACTGCCATATCTGGCGAACGGATGGACCAATCCGCAAAATTTCTGTTGCATCTGAAAGCAGAAACTCGCCCGATTACAACGGTATGCGTACTTTTCCCCTAGGCCGTTCTAGTTATTCGTTTCGAGCATCAGAACTGCGAAAATTTTGAGTTTCTCAAGCGTTTCTTACATACAAACTGCCATATCTCGCGAAAGGATTGACCAATCCGCAAAATTTCTGTTGCATCTGAAAGTATAAACTCGCCCGATTACAACGGTATGCGTACATTTCCCCTAGGCCATTCTAGTTATTCGTTTCGAGCATCAGAACTGCGAAAATTTTGAGTTTCTCGAGCGTTTCTTACCTCCAAACTGCCATATCTCGCGCACGGATTGACCAATCCGCAAAATTTCTGTTGCATCTGAAAGTAGAATCTCGCCCGATTACAACGGTATGTGTACTTTTCCGCTAGGCCGTTCCAGTTATTCGTTTCGAGCATCAGAACTGCGAAAATGTTGAGTTTCTCAACCGCTTCTTACCTCCAAACTGCCATATCTGGCGAACGGATGGACCAATCCGCAAAATTTCTGTTGCATCTGAAAGCAGAAACTCGCCCGATTACAACGGTATGCGTACTTTTCCCCTAGGCCGTTCTAGTTATTCGTTTCGAGCATCAGAACTGCGAAAATTTTGAGTTTCTCAAGCGTTTCTTACATACAAACTGCCATATCTCGCGAAAGGATTGACCAATCCGCAAAATTTCTGTTGCATCTGAAAGTATAAACTCGCCCGATTACAACGGTATGCGTACTTTTCCCCTAGGCCGTTCTAGTTATTCGTTTCGAGCATCAGAACTGCGAATATTTTGAGTTCCTCAAGCGTTTCTTACATACAAACTGCCACATCTCGCGAACGGATTGAACAATCCGCAAAATTTCTGTGGCATCTGAAAGTAGAAACTCGCCCGATTACAACGGTATGCGTACTTTTCCCCTAGGCCGTTCTAGTTATTCGTTTCGAGCATCAGAACTGCGAATATTTTGAGTTCCTCAAGCGTTTCTTACATACAAACTGCCACATCTCGCGAACGGATTGACCAATCCGCAAAATTTCTGTGGCATCTGAAAGTAGAAACTCGCCCAATTACAACGGTATGTGTACTTTTCCCCTAGGCCATTCTAGTTATTCGTTTCGAGCATCAGAACTGCGAAAATTTTGAGTTTCTCGAGCGTTTCTTACCTCCAAACTGCCATATCTCGCGCACGGATTGACCAATCCGCAAAATTTCTGTTGCATCTGAAAGTAGAAACTCGCCCGATTACAACGGTATGTGTACTTTTCCCCTAGGCCGTTCCAGTTATTCGTTTCGAGCATCAGAACTGCGAAAATGTTGAGTTTCTCAACCGCTTCTTACCTCCAAACTGCCATATCTGGCGAACGGATGGACCAATCCGCAAAATTTCTGTTGCATCTGAAAGCAGAAACTCGCCCGATTACAACGGTATGCGTACTTTTCCCCTAGGCCGTGCTAGTTATTCGTTTCGAGCATCAGAACTGCGAAAATTTTGAGTTTCTCAAGCGTTTCTTACCTCCAAACTGCCATATCTCGCGAAAGGATTGACAAATCCGCAAAATTTCTGTTGCATCTGAAAGTAGACACTCTCCCGATTACAACGGTATGCGTACTTTTCCCCTAGGCCGTTCTAGTTATTCGTTTCGAGCATCAGAACTGCGAATATTTTGAGTTTCTCAAGCGTTTCTTACATACAAACTGCCACATCTCGCGAACGGATTGACCAATCCGCAAAATTTCTGCTGCATCTGAAAGTAGAAACTCGCCCGATTACAACGATATGAGTACTTCTCCCCTAGGCCGTTCTGGTTATTCGTTTCGAGTCTCAGAACTGCGAATATTTTGGGTTTCTCAAGCGTTTCTTACCTCCAAACTGCCATATCTCGCGAACAGATTGAGCAATCCGCAAAATCTCTGTTGCATCTGAAAGTAGAAACTCGCCCGATCAAAAAGGTATGAGTACATTTCCCCTAGGCCGTTCTAGTTATGCTTGTCGAGCATCAGAACTGTGAACATTTTGAGTTTCTCAACCGTTTCTTACCTCCAAACTACCATATCTCGCGAACGGATTGACCGATCCGCAAAATTTCTGTTGCATCTGAAAGTAGAAGCTCGCCCGATTACAACGGTATGTGTACTTTTCCCCTAGGCCATTCTAGTAATTCGTTTCGAGCATCAGAACTGTGAAAATTTTGAGTTTCTCGAGCGTTTCTTACCTCCAAACTGCCATATCTCGCGCACGGATTGACCAATCCGCAAAATTTCTGTTGCATCTGAAAGTAGAAACTCGCCCGATTACAACGGTACGTGTACTTTTCCCCTAGGCCGTTCTAGTTATTCGTTTCGAGCATCAGAACTGCGAATATTTTGAGTTTCTCAAGCGTTTCTTACATACAAACTGCCACATCTCGCGAACGGATTGACCAATCCGCAAAATTTCTGCTGCATCTGAAAGTAGAAACTCGCCCGATTACAACGATATGAGTACTTTTCCCCTAGGCCGTTCTGGTTATTCGTTTCGAGCATCAGAACTGCGAAAATTTTGGGTTTCTCAAGCGTTTCTTACCTCCAAACTGCCATATCTCGCGAACAGATTGAACAATCGGCAAAATTTCTGTTGCATCTGAAAGTAGACACTCGCCCGATTACAACGGTATGCGTACTTTTCCCCTAGGCCGTTCTAGTTATTCGTTTCGTGCATCAGAACTGCGAATATTTTGAGTTCCTCAAGCGTTTCTTACATACAAACTGCCACATCTCGCGAACGGATTGACCAATCCGCAAAATTTCTGTGGCAACTGAAAGTAGAAACTCGCCCAATTACAACGGTATGTGTACTTTTCCCCTAGGCCATTCTAGTTATTCGTTTCGAGCATCAGAACTGCGAAAATTTTGAGTTTCTCGAGCGTTTCTTACCTCCAAACTGCCATATCTCGCGCACGGATTGACCAATCCGCAAAATTTCTGTTGCATCTGAAAGTAGAAACTCGCCCGATTACAACGGTATGTGTACTTTTCCCCTAGGCCGTTCCAGTTATTCGTTTCGAGCATCAGAACTGCGAAAATGTTGAGTTTCTCAACCGCTTCTTACCTCCAAACTGCCATATCTGGCGAACGGATGAACCAATCCGCAAAATTTCTGTTGCATCTGAAAGCAGAAACTCGCCCGATTACAACGGTATGCGTACTTTTCCCCTAGGCCGTGCTAGTTATTCGTTTCGAGCATCAGAACTGCGAAAATTTTGAGTTTCTCAAGCGTTTCTTACCTCCAAACTGCCATATCTCGCGAAAGGATTGACAAATCCGCAAAATTTCTGTTGCATCTGAAAGTAGACACTCGCCCGATTACAACGGTATGCGTACTTTTCCCCTAGGCCGTTCTAGTTATTCGTTTCGAGCATCAGAACTGCGAATATTTTGAGTTTCTCAAGCGTTTCTTACATACAAACTGCCACATCTCGCGAACGGATTGACCAATCCGCAAAATTTCTGCTGCATCTGAAAGTAGAAACTCGCCCGATTACAACGATATGAGTACTTCTCCCCTAGGCCGTTCTGGTTATTCGTTTCGAGTCTCAGAACTGCGAATATTTTGGGTTTCTCAAGCGTTTCTTACCTCCAAACTGCCATATCTCGCGAACAGATTGAACAATCCGCAAAATCTCTGTTGCATCTGAAAGTAGAAACTCGCCCGATCAAAAAGGTATGAGTACATTTCCCCTAGGCCGTTCTAGTTATGCTTGTCGAGCATCAGAACTGTGAACATTTTGAGTTTCTCAAACGTTTCTTACCTCCAAACTACCATATCTCGCGAACGGATTGAACAATCCGCAAAATTTCTGCTGCATCTGAAAGTAGAAACTCGCCCGATTACAACGATATGAGTACTTTTCCCCTAGGCCGTTCTGGTTATTCGTTTCGAGCATCAGAACTGCGAAAATTTTGGGTTTCTCAAGCGTTTCTTACCTCCAAACTGCCATATCTCGCGAACAGATTGAACAATCGGCAAAATTTCTGTTGCATCTGAAAGTAGACACTCGCCCGATTACAACGGTATGCGTACTTTTCCCCTAGGCCGTTCTAGTTATTCGTTTCGAGCATCAGAACTGCGAATATTTTGAGTTCCTCAAGCGTTTCTTACATACAAACTGCCACATCTCGCGAACGGATTGACCAATCCGCAAAATTTCTGTGGCAACTGAAAGTAGAAACTCGCCCAATTACAACGGTATGTGTACTTTTCCCCTAGGCCATTCTAGTTATTCGTTTCGAGCATCAGAACTGCGAAAATTTTGAGTTTCTCGAGCGTTTCTTACCTCCAAACTGCCATATCTCGCGCACGGATTGACCAATCCGCAAAATTTCTGTTGCATCTGAAAGTAGAAACTCGCCCGATTACAACGGTATGTGTACTTTTCCCCTAGGCCGTTCCAGTTATTCGTTTCGAGCATCAGAACTGCGAAAATGTTGAGTTTCTCAACCGCTTCTTACCTCCAAACTGCCATATCTGGCGAACGGATGGACCAATCCGCAAAATTTCTGTTGCATCTGAAAGCAGAAACTCGCCCGATTACAACGGTATGCGTACTTTTCCCCTAGGCCGTGCTAGTTATTCGTTTCGAGCATCAGAACTGCGAAAATTTTGAGTTTCTCAAGCGTTTCTTACCTCCAAACTGCCATATCTCGCGAAAGGATTGACAAATCCGCAAAATTTCTGTTGCATCTGAAAGCAGACACTCGCCCGATTACAACGGTATGCGTACTTTTCCCCTAGGCCGTTCTAGTTATTCGTTTCGAGCATCAGAACTGCGAATATTTTGAGTTTCTCAAGCGTTTCTTACATACAAACTGCCACATCTCGCGAACGGATTGACCAATCCGCAAAATTTCTGCTGCATCTGAAAGTAGAAACTCGCCCGATTACAACGATATGAGTACTTCTCCCCTAGGCCGTTCTGGTTATTCGTTTCGAGTCTCAGAACTGCGAATATTTTGGGTTTCTCAAGCGTTTCTTACCTCCAAACTGCCATATCTCGCGAACAGATTGAACAATCCGCAAAATCTCTGTTGCATCTGAAAGTAGAAACTCGCCCGATCAAAAAGGTATGAGTACATTTCCCCTAGGCCGTTCTAGTTATGCTTGTCGAGCATCAGAACTGTGAACATTTTGAGTTTCTCAACCGTTTCTTACCTCCAAACTACCATATCTCGCGAACGGATTGAACAATCCGCAAAATTTCTGTGGCATCTGAAAGTAGAAACTCGCCCGATTACAACGGTATGCGTACTTTTCCCCTAGGCCGTTCTAGTTATTCGTTTCGAGCATCAGAACTGCGAATATTTTGAGTTCCTCAAGCGTTTCTTACATACAAACTGCCACATCTCGCGAACGGATTGACCAATCCGCAAAATTTCTGTGGCAACTGAAAGTAGAAACTCGCCCAATTACAACGGTATGTGTACTTTTCCCCTTGGCCATTCTAGTTATTCGTTTCGAGCATCAGAACTGCGAAAATTTTGAGTTTCTCGAGCGTTTCTTACCTCCAAACTGCCATATCTCGCGCACGGATTGACCAATCCGCAAAATTTCTGTTGCATCTGAAAGTAGAAACTCGCCCGATTACAACGGTATGTGTACTTTTCCCCTAGGCCGTTCCAGTTATTCGTTTCGAGCATCAGAACTGCGAAAATGTTGAGTTTCTCAACCGCTTCTTACCTCCAAACTGCCATATCTGGCGAACGGATGGACCAATCCGCAAAATTTCTGTTGCATCTGAAAGCAGAAACTCGCCCGATTACAACGGTATGCGTACTTTTCCCCTAGGCCGTGCTAGTTATTCGTTTCGAGCATCAGAACTGCGAAAATTTTGAGTTTCTCAAGCGTTTCTTACCTCCAAACTGCCATATCTCGCGAAAGGATTGACAAATCCGCAAAATTTCTGTTGCATCTGAAAGTAGACACTCGCCCGATTACAACGGTATGCGTACTTTTCCCCTAGGCCGTTCTAGTTATTCGTTTCGAGCATCAGAACTGCGAATATTTTGAGTTTCTCAAGCGTTTCTTACATACAAACTGCCACATCTCGCGAACGGATTGACCAATCCGCAAAATTTCTGCTGCATCTGAAAGTAGAAACTCGCCCGATTACAACGATATGAGTACTTCTCCCCTAGGCCGTTCTGGTTATTCGTTTCGAGTCTCAGAACTGCGAATATTTTGGGTTTCTCAAGCGTTTCTTACCTCCAAACTGCCATATCTCGCGAACAGATTGAACAATCCGCAAAATCTCTGTTGCATCTGAAAGTAGAAACTCGCCCGATCAAAAAGGTATGAGTACATTTCCCCTAGGCCGTTCTAGTTATGCTTGTCGAGCATCAGAACTGTGAACATTTTGAGTTTCTCAAGCGTTTCTTACCTCCAAACTGCCATATCTCGCGAAAGAATTGACCAATCCGCAAAATGTCTGTTGCATCTGAAAGTAGACACTCGCCCGATTACAACGGTATTTGTACTTTTCCCCTAGGCCGTTCTAGTTATTCGTTTCGAGCATCAGAACTGCGAATATTTTGAGTTTCTCAAGCGTTTCTTACATACAAACTGCCACATCTCGCGAACGGATTGACCAATCCGCAAAATTTCTGCTGCATCTGAAAGTAGAAACTCGCCCGATTACAACGATATGAGTACTTTTCCACTAGGCCGTTCTGGTTATTCGTTTCGAGCATCAGAACTGCGAAAATTTTGGGTTTCTCAAGCGTTTCTTACCTCCAAACTGCCATATCTCGCGAACAGATTGAACAATCCGCAAAATTTCTGTGGCATCTGAAAGTAGAAACTCGCCCGATTACAACGGTATGCGTACTTTTCCCATAGGCCGTTCTAGTTATTCGTTTCGAGCATCAGAACTGCGAATATTTTGAGTTCCTCAAGCGTTTCTTACATACAAACTGCCACATCTCGCGAACGGATTGAACAATCCGCAAAATTTCTGTGGCATCTGAAAGTAGAAACTCGCCCGATTACAACGGTATGCGTACTTTTCCCCTAGGCCGTTCTAGTTATTCGTTTCGAGCATCAGAACTGCGAATATTTTGAGTTCCTCAAGCGTTTCTTACATACAAACTGCCACATCTCGCGAACGGATTGTCCAATCCGCAAAATTTCTGTGGCATCTGAAAGTAGAAACTCGCCCAATTACAACGGTATGTGTACTTTTCCCCTAGGCCATTCTAGTTATTCGTTTCGAGCATCAGAACTGCGAAAATTTTGAGTTTCTCGAGCGTTTCTTACCTCCAAACTGCCATATCTCGCGCACGGATTGACCAATCCGCAAAATTTCTGTTGCATCTGAAAGTAGAAACTCGCCCGATTACAACGGTATGTGTACTTTTCCCCTAGGCCGTTCCAGTTATTCGTTTCGAGCATCAGAACTGCGAAAATGTTGAGTTTCTCAACCGCTTCTTACCTCCAAACTGCCATATCTGGCGAACGGATGGACCAATCCGCAAAATTTCTGTTGCATCTGAAAGCAGAAACTCGCCCGATTACAACGGTATGCGTACTTTTCCCCTAGGCCGTGCTAGTTATTCGTTTCGAGCATCAGAACTGCGAAAATTTTGAGTTTCTCAAGCGTTTCTTACCTCCAAACTGCCATATCTCGCGAAAGGATTGACAAATCCGCAAAATTTCTGTTGCATCTGAAAGTAGACACTCGCCCGAATACAACGGTATGCGTACTTTTCCCCTAGGCCGTTCTAGTTATTCGTTTCGAGCATCAGAACTGCGAATATTTTGAGTTTCTCAAGCGTTTCTTACATACAAACTGCCACATCTCGCGAACGGATTGACCAATCCGCAAAATTTCTGCTGCATCTGAAAGTAGAAACTCGCCCGATTACAACGATATGAGTACTTCTCCCCTAGGTCGTTCTGGTTATTCGTTTCGAGTCTCAGAACTGCGAATATTTTGGGTTTCTCAAGCGTTTCTTACCTCCAAACTGCCATATCTCGCGAACAGATTGAACAATCCGCAAAATCTCTGTTGCATCTGAAAGTAGAAACTCGCCCGATCAAAAAGGTATGAGTACATTTCCCCTAGGCCGTTCTAGTTATGCTTGTCGAGCATCAGAACTGTGAACATTTTGAGTTTCTCAACCGTTTCTTACCTCCAAACTACCATATCTCGCGAACGGATTGACCGATCCGCAAAATTTCTGTTGCATCTGAAAGTAGAAACTCGCCCGATTACAACGGTATGTGTACTTTTCCCCTAGGCCATTCTAGTAATTCGTTTCGAGCATCAGAACTGTGAAAATTTTGAGTTTCTCGAGCGTTTCTTACCTCCAAACTGCCATATCTCGCGCACGGATTGACCAATCCGCAAAATTTCTGTTGCATCTGAAAGTAGAAACTCGCCCGATTACAACGGTATGTGTACTTTTCCCCTAGGCTGTTCCAGCTATTCGTTTCGAGCATCAGAACTGCGAAAATGTTGAGTTTCTCAACCGCTTCTTACCTCCAAACTGCCATATCTGGCGAACGGATGGACCAATCCGCAAAATTTCTGCTGCATCTGAATGCAAAAACTCGCCCGATTACAACGGTATGCGTACTTTTCCCCTAGGCCGTTCTAGTTATTCGTTTCGAGCATCAGAACTGCGAAAATTTTGAGTTTCTCAAGCGTTTCTTACCTCCAAACTGCCATATCTCGCGAAAGGATTGACCAATCCGCAAAATTTCTGTGGCATCTGAATGTAGAAACTCGCCCAATTACAACGGTATGTGTACTCTTCCCCTAGGCCATTCTAGTTATTCGTTTCGAGCATCAGAACTGCGAAAATTTTGAGTTTCTCAAGCGTTTCTTACCCACAAACTGCCATATCTGGCGAACGGATTGACCAATCCGCAAAATTTCTGTTGCATCTGAAAGTAGAAACTCGCCCGATTACAACGGTATGCGTACTTTTCCCCTAGGCCATTCTAGTTATTCGTTTCGAGCATCAGAACTGCGAAAATTTTGAGTTTCTCGAGCGTTTCTTACCTCCAAACTGCCATATCTCGCGCACGGATTGACCAATCCGCAAAATTTCTGTTGCATCTGAAAGTAGAAACTCGCCCGATTACAACGGTATGTGTACTTTTCCGCTAGGCCGTTCCAGTTATTCGTTTCGAGCATCAGAACTGCGAAAATGTTGAGTTTCTCAACCGCTTCTTACCTCCAAACTGCCATATCTGGCGAACGGATGGACCAATCCGCAAAATTTCTGTTGCATCTGAAAGCAGAAACTCGCCCGATTACAACGGTATGCGTACTTTTCCCCTAGGCCGTTCTAGTTATTCGTTTCGAGCATCAGAACTGCGAAAATTTTGAGTTTCTCAAGCGTTTCTTACCTCCAAACTGCCATATCTCGCGAAAGGATTGACCAATCCGCAAAATTTCTGTTGCATCTGAAAGTAGACACTCGCCCGATTACAACGGTATGCGTACTTTTCCCCTAGGCCGTTCTAGTTATTCGTTTCGAGCATCAGAACTGCGAATATTTTGAGTTTCTCAAGCGTTTCTTACCTCCAAACTGCCATATCTCGCGAAAGGATTGACCAATCCGCAAAATTTCTGTTGCATCTGAAAGTAGACACTCGCCCGATTACAACGGTACGCGTACTTTTCCCCTAGGCCGTTCTAGTTATTCGTTTCGAGCATCAGAACTGCGAATATTTTGAGTTCCTCAAGCGTTTCTTACATACAAACTGCCACATCTCGCGAACGGATTGACCAATCCGCAAAATTTCTGTGGCATCTGAAAGTAGAAACTCGCCCAATTACAACGGTATGTGTACTTTTCCCCTAGGCCATTCTAGTTATTCGTTTCGAGCATCAGAACTGCGAAAATTTTGAGTTTCTCAAGCGTTTCTTACCCACAAGCTGCCATATCTGGCGAACGGATTGACCAATCCGCAAAATTTCTGTTGCATCTGAAAGTAGAAACTCGCCCGATTACAACGGTATGCGTACTTTTCCCCTAGGCCATTCTAGTTATTCGTTTCGAGCATCAGAACTGCGAAAATTTTGAGTTTCTCGAGCGTTTCTTACCTCCAAACTGCCATATCTCGCGCACGGATTGACCAATCCGCAAAATTTCTGTTGCATCTGAAAGTAGAAACTCGCCCGATTACAACGGTATGTGTACTTTTCCGCTAGGCCGTTCCAGTTATTCGTTTCGAGCATCAGAACTGCGAAAATGTTGAGTTTCTCAACCGCTTCTTACCTCCAAACTGCCATATCTGGCGAACGGATGGACCAATCCGCAAAATTTCTGTTGCATCTGAAAGCAGAAACTCGCCCGATTACAACGGTATGCGTACTTTTCCCCTAGGCCGTTCTAGTTATTCGTTTCGAGCATCAGAACTGCGAAAATTTTGAGTTTCTCAAGCGTTTCTTACCTCCAAACTGCCATATCTCGCGAAAGGATTGACCAATCCGCAAAATTTCTGTTGCATCTGAAAGTAGACACTCGCCCGATTACAACGGTATGCGTACTTTTCCCCTAGGCCGTTCTAGTTATTCGTTTCGAGCATCAGAACTGCGAATATTTTGAGTTTCTCAAGCGTTTCTTACATACAAACTGCCACATCTCGCGAACGGATTGACCAATCCGCAAAATTTCTGCTGCATCTGAAAGTAGAAACTCGCCCGATTACAACGATATGAGTACTTTTCCCCTAGGCCGTTCTGGTTATTCGTTTCGAGCATCAGAACTGCGAAAATTTTGGGTTTCTCAAGCGTTTCTTACCTCCAAACTGCCATATCTCGCGAACAGATTGAACAATCCGCAAAATTTCTGTGGCATCTGAAAGTAGAAACTCGCCCGATTACAACGGTATGCGTACTTTTCCCCTAGGCCGTTCTAGTTATTCGTTTCGAGCATCAGAACTGCGAATATTTTGAGTTCCTCAAGCGTTTCTTACATACAAACTGCCACATCTCGCGAACGGATTGACCAATCCGCAAAATTTCTGTGGCATCTGAAAGTAGAAACTCGCCCAATTACAACGGTATGTGTACTTTTCCCCTAGGCCATTCTAGTTATTCGTTTCGAGCATCAGAACTGCGAAAATTTTGTGTTTCTCGAGCGTTTCTTACCTCCAAACTGCCATATCTCGCGCACGGATTGACCAATCCGCAAAATTTCTGTTGCATCTGAAAGTAGAAACTCGCCCGATTACAACGGTATGCGTACTTTTCCCCTAGGCCGTTCTAGTTATTCGTTTCGAGCATCAGAACTGCGAAAATTTTGAGTTTCTCAAGCGTTTCTTACCTCCAAACTGCCATATCTCGCGAAAGGATTGCCCAATCCGCAAAATTTCTGCTGCATCTGAAAGTAGAAACTCGCCCGATTACAACGATATGAGTACTTTTCCCCTAGGCCGTTCTGGTTATTCGTTTCGAGCATCAGAACTGCGAAAATTTTGGGTTTCTCAAGCGTTTCTTTCCTCCAAACTGCCATATCTCGCGAACGGATTGAACAATCCGCAAAATTTCTGTTGCATCTGAAAGTAGAAACTCGCCCGATCACAACGGTATGAGTACATTTCCCCTAGGCCGTTCTAGTTATGCTTGTCGAGCATCAGAACTGTGAACATTTTGAGTTTCTCAACCGTTTCTTTCCTCCAAACTACCATATCTCGCGAACGGATTGACCGATCCGCAAAATTTCTGTTGCATCTGAAAGTAGAAACTCGCCCGATTACAACGGTATGTGTACTTTTCCCCTAGGCCATTCTGGTTATTCGTTTCGAGCATCAGAACTGCGAAAATTTTGAGTTTCTCGAGCGTTTCTTACCTCCAAACTGCCATATCTCGCGCACGGATTGACCAATCCGCAAAATTTCTGCTGCATCTGAAAGTAGAAACTCGCCCGATTACAACGATATGAGTACTTCTCCCCTAGGCCGTTCTGGTTATTCGTTTCGAGTCTCAGAACTGCGAATATTTTGGGTTTCTCAAGCGTTTCTTACCTCCAAACTGCCATATCTCGCGAACAGATTGAACAATCCGCAAAATCTCTGTTGCATCTGAAAGTAGAAACTCGCCCGATCAAAAAGGTATGAGTACATTTCCCCTAGGCCGTTCTAGTTATGCTTGTCGAGCATCAGAACTGTGAACATTTTGAGTTTCTCAAGCGTTTCTTACCTCCAAACTGCCATATCTCGCGAAAGAATTGACCAATCCGCAAAATGTCTGTTGCATCTGAAAGTAGACACTCGCCCGATTACAACGGTATTTGTACTTTTCCCCTAGGCCGTTCTAGTTATTCGTTTCGAGCATCAGAACTGCGAATATTTTGAGTTTCTCAAGCGTTTCTTACATACAAACTGCCACATCTCGCGAACGGATTGACCAATCCGCAAAATTTCTGCTGCATCTGAAAGTAGAAACTCGCCCGATTACAACGATATGAGTACTTTTCCACTAGGCCGTTCTGGTTATTCGTTTCGAGCATCAGAACTGCGAAAATTTTGGGTTTCTCAAGCGTTTCTTACCTCCAAACTGCCATATCTCGCGAACAGATTGAACAATCCGCAAAATTTCTGTGGCATCTGAAAGTAGAAACTCGCCCGATTACAACGGTATGCGTACTTTTCCCCTAGGCCGTTCTAGTTATTCGTTTCGAGCATCAGAACTGCGAATATTTTGAGTTCCTCAAGCGTTTCTTACATACAAACTGCCACATCTCGCGAACGGATTGAACAATCCGCAAAATTTCTGTGGCATCTGAAAGTAGAAACTCGCCCGATTACAACGGTATGCGTACTTTTCCCCTAGGCCGTTCTAGTTATTCGTTTCGAGCATCAGAACTGCGAATATTTTGAGTTCCTCAAGCGTTTCTTACATACAAACTGCCACATCTCGCGATCGGATTGTCCAATCCGCAAAATTTCTGTGGCATCTGAAAGTAGAAACTCGCCCAATTACAACGGTATGTGTACTTTTCCCCTAGGCCATTCTAGTTATTCGTTTCGAGCATCAGAACTGCGAAAATTTTGAGTTTCTCGAGCGTTTCTTACCTCCAAACTGCCATATCTCGCGCACGGATTGACCAATCCGCAAAATTTCTGTTGCATCTGAAAGTAGAAACTCGCCCGATTACAACGGTATGTGTACTTTTCCCCTAGGCCGTTCCAGTTATTCGTTTCGAGCATCAGAACTGCGAAAATGTTGAGTTTCTCAACCGCTTCTTACCTCCAAACTGCCATATCTGGCGAACGGATGGACCAATCCGCAAAATTTCTGTTGCATCTGAAAGCAGAAACTCGCCCGATTACAACGGTATGCGTACTTTTCCCCTAGGCCGTGCTAGTTATTCGTTTCGAGCATCAGAACTGCGAAAATTTTGAGTTTCTCAAGCGTTTCTTACCTCCAAACTGCCATATCTCGCGAAAGGATTGACAAATCCGCAAAATTTCTGTTGCATCTGAAAGTAGACACTCGCCCGATTACAACGGTATGCGTACTTTTCCCCTAGGCCGTTCTAGTTATTCGTTTCGAGCATCAGAACTGCGAATATTTTGAGTTTCTCAAGCGTTTCTTACATACAAACTGCCACATCTCGCGAACGGATTGACCAATCCGCAAAATTTCTGCTGCATCTGAAAGTAGAAACTCGCCCGATTACAACGATATGAGTACTTCTCCCCTAGGCCGTTCTGGTTATTCGTTTCGAGTCTCAGAACTGCGAATATTTTGGGTTTCTCAAGCGTTTCTTACCTCCAAACTGCCATATCTCGCGAACAGATTGAACAATCCGCAAAATCTCTGTTGCATCTGAAAGTAGAAACTCGCCCGATCAAAAAGGTATGAGTACATTTCCCCTAGGCCGTTCTAGTTATGCTTGTCGAGCATCAGAACTGTGAACATTTTGAGTTTCTCAACCGTTTCTTACCTCCAAACTACCATATCTCGCGAACGGATTGACCGATCCGCAAAATTTCTGTTGCATCTGAAAGTAGAAACTCGCCCGATTACAACGGTATGTGTACTTTTCCCCTAGGCCATTCTAGTAATTCGTTTCGAGCATCAGAACTGTGAAAATTTTGAGTTTCTCGAGCGTTTCTTACCTCCAAACTGCCATATCTCGCGCACGGATTGACCAATCCGCAAAATTTCTGTTGCATCTGAAAGTAGAAACTCGCCCGATTACAACGGTATGTGTACTTTTCCCCTAGGCTGTTCCAGCTATTCGTTTCGAGCATCCGAACTGCGAAAATGTTGAGTTTCTCAACCGCTTCTTACCTCCAAACTGCCATATCTGGCGAACGGATGGACCAATCCGCAAAATTTCTGCTGCATCTGAATGCAAAAACTCGCCCGATTACAACGGTATGCGTACTTTTCCCCTAGGCCGTTCTAGTTATTCGTTTCGAGCATCAGAACTGCGAAAATTTTGAGTTTCTCAAGCGTTTCTTACCTCCAAACTGCCATATCTCGCGAAAGGATTGACCAATCCGCAAAATTTCTGTTGCATCTGAAAGTAGACACTCGCCCGATTACAACGGTACGCGTACTTTTCCCCTAGGCCGTTCTAGTTATTCGTTTCGAGCATCAGAACTGCGAATATTTTGAGTTCCTCAAGCGTTTCTTACATACAAACTGCCACATCTCGCGAACGGATTGACCAATCCGCAAAATTTCTGTGGCATCTGAATGTAGAAACTCGCCCAATTACAACGGTATGTGTACTCTTCCCCTAGGCCATTCTAGTTATTCGTTTCGAGCATCAGAACTGCGAAAATTTTGAGTTTCTCAAGCGTTTCTTACCCACAAACTGCCATATCTGGCGAACGGATTGACCAATCCGCAAAATTTCTGTTGCATCTGAAAGTAGAAACTCGCCCGATTACAACGGTATGCGTACTTTTCCCCTAGGCCATTCTAGTTATTCGTTTCGAGCATCAGAACTGCGAAAATTTTGAGTTTCTCGAGCGTTTCTTACCTCCAAACTGCCATATCTCGCGCACGGATTGACCAATCCGCAAAATTTCTGTTGCATCTGAAAGTAGAAACTCGCCCGATTACAACGGTATGTGTACTTTTCCGCTAGGCCGTTCCAGTTATTCGTTTCGAGCATCAGAACTGCGAAAATGTTGAGTTTCTCAACCGCTTCTTACCTCCAAACTGCCATATCTGGCGAACGGATGGACCAATCCGCAAAATTTCTGTTGCATCTGAAAGCAGAAACTCGCCCGATTACAACGGTATGCGTACTTTTCCCCTAGGCCGTTCTAGTTATTCGTTTCGAGCATCAGAACTGCGAAAATTTTGAGTTTCTCAAGCGTTTCTTACCTCCAAACTGCCATATCTCGCGAAAGGATTGACCAATCCGCAAAATTTCTGTTGCATCTGAAAGTAGACACTCGCCCGATTACAACGGTATGCGTACTTTTCCCCTAGGCCGTTCTAGTTATTCGTTTCGAGCATCAGAACTGCGAATATTTTGAGTTTCTCAAGCGTTTCTTACCTCCAAACTGCCATATCTCGCGAAAGGATTGACCAATCCGCAAAATTTCTGTTGCATCTGAAAGTAGACACTCGCCCGATTACAACGGTACGCGTACTTTTCCCCTAGGCCGTTCTAGTTATTCGTTTCGAGCATCAGAACTGCGAATATTTTGAGTTCCTCAAGCGTTTCTTACATACAAACTGCCACATCTCGCGAACGGATTGACCAATCCGCAAAATTTCTGTGGCATCTGAAAGTAGAAACTCGCCCAATTACAACGGTATGTGTACTTTTCCCCTAGGCCATTCTAGTTATTCGTTTCGAGCATCAGAACTGCGAAAATTTTGAGTTTCTCAAGCGTTTCTTACCCACAAGCTGCCATATCTGGCGAACGGATTGACCAATCCGCAAAATTTCTGTTGCATCTGAAAGTAGAAACTCGCCCGATTACAACGGTATGCGTACTTTTCCCCTAGGCCATTCTAGTTATTCGTTTCGAGCATCAGAACTGCGAAAATTTTGAGTTTCTCGAGCGTTTCTTACCTCCAAACTGCCATATCTCGCGCACGGATTGACCAATCCGCAAAATTTCTGTTGCATCTGAAAGTAGAAACTCGCCCGATTACAACGGTATGTGTACTTTTCCGCTAGGCCGTTCCAGTTATTCGTTTCGAGCATCAGAACTGCGAAAATGTTGAGTTTCTCAACCGCTTCTTACCTCCAAACTGCCATATCTGGCGAACGGATGGACCAATCCGCAAAATTTCTGTTGCATCTGAAAGCAGAAACTCGCCCGATTACAACGGTATGCGTACTTTTCCCCTAGGCCGTTCTAGTTATTCGTTTCGAGCATCAGAACTGCGAAAATTTTGAGTTTCTCAAGCGTTTCTTACCTCCAAACTGCCATATCTCGCGAAAGGATTGACCAATCCGCAAAATTTCTGTTGCATCTGAAAGTAGACACTCGCCCGATTACAACGGTATGCGTACTTTTCCCCTAGGCCGTTCTAGTTATTCGTTTCGAGCATCAGAACTGCGAATATTTTGAGTTTCTCAAGCGTTTCTTACATACAAACTGCCACATCTCGCGAACGGATTGACCAATCCGCAAAATTTCTGCTGCATCTGAAAGTAGAAACTCGCCCGATTACAACGATATGAGTACTTTTCCCCTAGGCCGTTCTGGTTATTCGTTTCGAGCATCAGAACTGCGAAAATTTTGGGTTTCTCAAGCGTTTCTTACCTCCAAACTGCCATATCTCGCGAACAGATTGAACAATCCGCAAAATTTCTGTGGCATCTGAAAGTAGAAACTCGCCCGATTACAACGGTATGCGTACTTTTCCCCTAGGCCGTTCTAGTTATTCGTTTCGAGCATCAGAACTGCGAATATTTTGAGTTCCTCAAGCGTTTCTTACATACAAACTGCCACATCTCGCGAACGGATTGACCAATCCGCAAAATTTCTGTGGCATCTGAAAGTAGAAACTCGCCCAATTACAACGGTATGTGTACTTTTCCCCTAGGCCATTCTAGTTATTCGTTTCGAGCATCAGAACTGCGAAAATTTTGTGTTTCTCGAGCGTTTCTTACCTCCAAACTGCCATATCTGGCGAACGGATGGACCAATCCGCAAAATTTCTGTTGCATCTGAAAGCAGAAACTCGCCCGATTACAACGGTATGCGTACTTTTCCCCTAGGCCGTTCTAGTTATTCGTTTCGAGCATCAGAACTGCGAAAATTTTGAGTTTCTCAAGCGTTTCTTACCTCCAAACTGCCATATCTCGCGAAAGGATTGACCAATCCGCAAAATTTCTGTTGCATCTGAAAGTAGACACTCGCCCGATTACAACGGTATGCGTACTTTTCCCCTAGGCCGTTCTAGTTATTCGTTTCGAGCATCAGAACTGCGAATATTTTGAGTTTCTCAAGCGTTTCTTACCTCCAAACTGCCATATCTCGCGAAAGGATTGACCAATCCGCAAAATTTCTGTTGCATCTGAAAGTAGACACTCGCCCGATTACAACGGTACGCGTACTTTTCCCCTAGGCCGTTCTAGTTATTCGTTTCGAGCATCAGAACTGCGAATATTTTGAGTTCCTCAAGCGTTTCTTACATACAAACTGCCACATCTCGCGAACGGATTGACCAATCCGCAAAATTTCTGTGGCATCTGAAAGTAGAAACTCGCCCAATTACAACGGTATGTGTACTTTTCCCCTAGGCCATTCTAGTTATTCGTTTCGAGCATCAGAACTGCGAAAATTTTGAGTTTCTCAAGCGTTTCTTACCCACAAGCTGCCATATCTGGCGAACGGATTGACCAATCCGCAAAATTTCTGTTGCATCTGAAAGTAGAAACTCGCCCGATTACAACGGTATGCGTACTTTTCCCCTAGGCCATTCTAGTTATTCGTTTCGAGCATCAGAACTGCGAAAATTTTGAGTTTCTCGAGCGTTTCTTACCTCCAAACTGCCATATCTCGCGCACGGATTGACCAATCCGCAAAATTTCTGTTGCATCTGAAAGTAGAAACTCGCCCGATTACAACGGTATGTGTACTTTTCCGCTAGGCCGTTCCAGTTATTCGTTTCGAGCATCAGAACTGCGAAAATGTTGAGTTTCTCAACCGCTTCTTACCTCCAAACTGCCATATCTGGCGAACGGATGGACCAATCCGCAAAATTTCTGTTGCATCTGAAAGCAGAAACTCGCCCGATTACAACGGTATGCGTACTTTTCCCCTAGGCCGTTCTAGTTATTCGTTTCGAGCATCAGAACTGCGAAAATTTTGAGTTTCTCAAGCGTTTCTTACCTCCAAACTGCCATATCTCGCGAAAGGATTGACCAATCCGCAAAATTTCTGTTGCATCTGAAAGTAGACACTCGCCCGATTACAACGGTATGCGTACTTTTCCCCTAGGCCGTTCTAGTTATTCGTTTCGAGCATCAGAACTGCGAATATTTTGAGTTTCTCAAGCGTTTCTTACATACAAACTGCCACATCTCGCGAACGGATTGACCAATCCGCAAAATTTCTGCTGCATCTGAAAGTAGAAACTCGCCCGATTACAACGATATGAGTACTTTTCCCCTAGGCCGTTCTGGTTATTCGTTTCGAGCATCAGAACTGCGAAAATTTTGGGTTTCTCAAGCGTTTCTTACCTCCAAACTGCCATATCTCTCGAACAGATTGAACAATCCGCAAAATTTCTGTGGCATCTGAAAGTAGAAACTCGCCCGATTACAACGGTATGCGTACTTTTCCCCTAGGCCGTTCTAGTTATTCGTTTCGAGCATCAGAACTGCGAATATTTTGAGTTCCTCAAGCGTTTCTTACATACAAACTGCCACATCTCGCGAACGGATTGACCAATCCGCAAAATTTCTGTGGCATCTGAAAGTAGAAACTCGCCCAATTACAACGGTATGTGTACTTTTCCGCTAGGCCGTTCCAGTTATTCGTTTCGAGCATCAGAACTGCGAAAATGTTGAGTTTCTCAACCGCTTCTTACCTCCAAACTGCCATATCTGGCGAACGGATGGACCAATCCGCAAAATTTCTGTTGCATCTGAAAGCAGAAACTCGCCCGATTACAACGGTATGCGTACTTTTCCCCTAGGCCGTTCTAGTTATTCGTTTCGAGCATCAGAACTGCGAAAATTTTGAGTTTCTCAAGCGTTTCTTACCTCCAAACTGCCATATCTCGCGAAAGGATTGACCAATCCGCAAAATTTCTGTTGCATCTGAAAGTAGACACTCGCCCGATTACAACGGTATGCGTACTTTTCCCCTAGGCCGTTCTAGTTATTCGTTTCGAGCATCAGAACTGCGAATATTTTGAGTTTCTCAAGCGTTTCTTACATACAAACTGCCACATCTCGCGAACGGATTGACCAATCCGCAAAATTTCTGCTGCATCTGAAAGTAGAAACTCGCCCGATTACAACGATATGAGTACTTTTCCCCTAGGCCGTTCTGGTTATTCGTTTCGAGCATCAGAACTGCGAAAATTTTGGGTTTCTCAAGCGTTTCTTACCTCCAAACTGCCATATCTCGCGAACAGATTGAACAATCCGCAAAATTTCTGTGGCATCTGAAAGTAGAAACTCGCCCGATTACAACGGTATGCGTACTTTTCCCCTAGGCCGTTCTAGTTATTCGTTTCGAGCATCAGAACTGCGAATATTTTGAGTTCCTCAAGCGTTTCTTACATACAAACTGCCACATCTCGCGAACGGATTGACCAATCCGCAAAATTTCTGTGGCATCTGAAAGTAGAAACTCGCCCAATTACAACGGTATGTGTACTTTTCCCCTAGGCCATTCTAGTTATTCGTTTCGAGCATCAGAACTGCGAAAATTTTGTGTTTCTCGAGCGTTTCTTACCTCCAAACTGCCATATCTGGCGAACGGATGGACCAATCCGCAAAATTTCTGTTGCATCTGAAAGCAGAAACTCGCCCGATTACAACGGTATGCGTACTTTTCCCCTAGGCCGTTCTAGTTATTCGTTTCGAGCATCAGAACTGCGAAAATTTTGAGTTTCTCAAGCGTTTCTTACCTCCAAACTGCCATATCTCGCGAAAGGATTGACCAATCCGCAAAATTTCTGTTGCATCTGAAAGTAGACACTCGCCCGATTACAACGGTATGCGTACTTTT
Source organism: Ptiloglossa arizonensis (assembly GCF_051014685.1). Taxonomy (NCBI): domain Eukaryota; kingdom Metazoa; phylum Arthropoda; class Insecta; order Hymenoptera; family Colletidae; genus Ptiloglossa; species Ptiloglossa arizonensis. The sequence goes on along the minus strand of NW_027478639.1, from coordinate 96,109 downwards.
CCCCTAGGCCGTTCTAGTTATTCGTTTCGAGCATCAGAACTGCGAATATTTTGAGTTTCTCAAGCGTTTCTTACCTCCAAACTGCCATATCTCGCGAAAGGATTGACCAATCCGCAAAATTTCTGTTGCATCTGAAAGTAGACACTCGCCCGATTACAACGGTACGCGTACTTTTCCCCTAGGCCGTTCTAGTTATTCGTTTCGAGCATCAGAACTGCGAATATTTTGAGTTCCTCAAGCGTTTCTTACATACAAACTGCCACATCTCGCGAACGGATTGACCAATCCGCAAAATTTCTGTGGCATCTGAAAGTAGAAACTCGCCCAATTACAACGGTATGTGTACTTTTCCCCTAGGCCATTCTAGTTATTCGTTTCGAGCATCAGAACTGCGAAAATTTTGAGTTTCTCAAGCGTTTCTTACCCACAAGCTGCCATATCTGGCGAACGGATTGACCAATCCGCAAAATTTCTGTTGCATCTGAAAGTAGAAACTCGCCCGATTACAACGGTATGCGTACTTTTCCCCTAGGCCATTCTAGTTATTCGTTTCGAGCATCAGAACTGCGAAAATTTTGAGTTTCTCGAGCGTTTCTTACCTCCAAACTGCCATATCTCGCGCACGGATTGACCAATCCGCAAAATTTCTGTTGCATCTGAAAGTAGAAACTCGCCCGATTACAACGGTATGTGTACTTTTCCGCTAGGCCGTTCCAGTTATTCGTTTCGAGCATCAGAACTGCGAAAATGTTGAGTTTCTCAACCGCTTCTTACCTCCAAACTGCCATATCTGGCGAACGGATGGACCAATCCGCAAAATTTCTGTTGCATCTGAAAGCAGAAACTCGCCCGATTACAACGGTATGCGTACTTTTCCCCTAGGCCGTTCTAGTTATTCGTTTCGAGCATCAGAACTGCGAAAATTTTGAGTTTCTCAAGCGTTTCTTACCTCCAAACTGCCATATCTCGCGAAAGGATTGACCAATCCGCAAAATTTCTGTTGCATCTGAAAGTAGACACTCGCCCGATTACAACGGTATGCGTACTTTTCCCCTAGGCCGTTCTAGTTATTCGTTTCGAGCATCAGAACTGCGAATATTTTGAGTTTCTCAAGCGTTTCTTACATACAAACTGCCACATCTCGCGAACGGATTGACCAATCCGCAAAATTTCTGCTGCATCTGAAAGTAGAAACTCGCCCGATTACAACGATATGAGTACTTTTCCCCTAGGCCGTTCTGGTTATTCGTTTCGAGCATCAGAACTGCGAAAATTTTGGGTTTCTCAAGCGTTTCTTACCTCCAAACTGCCATATCTCGCGAACAGATTGAACAATCCGCAAAATTTCTGTGGCATCTGAAAGTAGAAACTCGCCCGATTACAACGGTATGCGTACTTTTCCCCTAGGCCGTTCTAGTTATTCGTTTCGAGCATCAGAACTGCGAATATTTTGAGTTCCTCAAGCGTTTCTTACATACAAACTGCCACATCTCGCGAACGGATTGACCAATCCGCAAAATTTCTGTGGCATCTGAAAGTAGAAACTCGCCCAATTACAACGGTATGTGTACTTTTCCCCTAGGCCATTCTAGTTATTCGTTTCGAGCATCAGAACTGCGAAAATTTTGTGTTTCTCGAGCGTTTCTTACCTCCAAACTGCCATATCTCGCGCACGGATTGACCAATCCGCAAAATTTCTGTTGCATCTGAAAGTAGAAACTCGCCCGATTACAACGGTATGCGTACTTTTCCCCTAGGCCGTTCTAGTTATTCGTTTCGAGCATCAGAACTGCGAAAATTTTGAGTTTCTCAAGCGTTTCTTACCTCCAAACTGCCATATCTCGCGAAAGGATTGCCCAATCCGCAAAATTTCTGCTGCATCTGAAAGTAGAAACTCGCCCGATTACAACGATATGAGTACTTTTCCCCTACGCCGTTCTGGTTATTCGTTTCGAGCATCAGAACTGCGAAAATTTTGGGTTTCTCAAGCGTTTCTTTCCTCCAAACTGCCATATCTCGCGAACGGATTGAACAATCCGCAAAATTTCTGTTGCATCTGAAAGTAGAAACTCGCCCGATCACAACGGTATGAGTACACTTCCCCTAGGCCGTTCTAGTTATGCTTGTCGAGCATCAGAACTGTGAACATTTTGAGTTTCTCAACCGTTTCTTTCCTCCAAACTACCATATCTCGCGAACGGATTGACCGATCCGCAAAATTTCTGTTGCATCTGAAAGTAGAAACTCGCCCGATTACAACGGTATGTGTACTTTTCCCCTAGGCCATTCTGGTTATTCGTTTCGAGCATCAGAACTGCGAAAATTTTGAGTTTCTCGAGCGTTTCTTACCTCCAAACTGCCATATCTCGCGCACGGATTGACCAATCCGCAAAATTTCTGTTGCATCTGAAAGTAGAAACTCGCCCGATTACAACGGTATCTGTACTTTTCCCCTAGGCCGTTCTAGTTATTCGTTTCGAGCATCAGAACTGCGAAAATTTTGAGTTTCTCAAGCGTTTCTTACTTCCAAACAGCCATATCTCGCGAAAGGATTGACCAATCCGCAAAATTTCTGCTGCATCTGAAAGTAGAAACTCGCACGATTACAACGATATGAGTACATTTCCCCTAGGCCGTTCTGGTTATTCGTTTCGAGCATCAGAACTGCGAAAATTTTGGGTTTCTCAAGCGTTTCTTACCTCCAAACTGCCATATCTCGCGAACGGATTGAACAATCCGCAAAATTTCTGTTGCATCTGAAAGTAGAAACTCGCCCGATCACAACGGTATGAGTACATTTCCCCCAGGCCGTTCTAGTTATGCTTGTCGAGCATCAGAACTGTGAACATTTTGAGTTTCTCAACCGTTTCTTACCTCCAAACTACCATATCTCGCGAACGGATTGACCGATCCGCAAAATTTCTGTTGCATCTGAAAGTAGAAACTCGCCCGATTACAACGGTATGTGTACTTTTCCCCTAGGCCATTCTTGTTATTCGTTTCGTGCATCAGAACTGCGAAAATTTTGAGTTTCTCAAGCGTTTCTTACCTCCAAACTGCCATATCTCGCGAAAGGATTGACCAATCCGCAAAATTTCTGCTGCATCTGAAAGTAGAAACTCGCCCGATTACAACGATATGAGTACATTTCCCCTAGGCCGTTCTGGTTATTCGTTTCGAGCATCAGAACTGCGAAAATTTTGGGTTTCTCAAGCGTTTCTTACCTCCAAACTGCCATATCTCGCGAAAGGATTGACCAATCCGCAAAATTTCTGTTGCATCTGAAAGTAGAAACTCGCCCGATCACAACGGTATGAGTACATTTCCCCTAGGCCGTTCTAGTTATGCTTGTCGAGCATCAGAACTGCGAAAATTTTGAGTTTCTCAAGCGTTTCTTACCCACAAACTGCCATATCTGGCGAACGGATTGACCAATCCGCAAAATTTCTGTTGCATCTGAAAGTAGAAACTCGCCCGATTACAACGGTATGTGTACTTTTCCGCTAGGCCGTTCCAGTTATTCGTTTCGAGCATCAGAACTGCGAAAATGTTGAGTTTCTCAACCGCTTCTTACCTCCAAACTGCCATATCTGGCGAACGGATGGACCAATCCGCAAAATTTCTGTTGCATCTGAAAGCAGAAACTCGCCCGATTACAACGGTATGCGTACTTTTCCCCTAGGCCGTTCTAGTTATTCGTTTCGAGCATCAGAACTGCGAAAATTTTGAGTTTCTCAAGCGTTTCTTACCTCCAAACTGCCATATCTCGCGAAAGGATTGACCAATCCGCAAAATTTCTGTTGCATCTGAAAGTAGACACTCGCCCGATTACAACGGTATGCGTACTTTTCCCCTAGGCCGTTCTAGTTATTCGTTTCGAGCATCAGAACTGCGAATATTTTGAGTTTCTCAAGCGTTTCTTACATACAAACTGCCACATCTCGCGAACGGATTGACCAATCCGCAAAATTTCTGCTGCATCTGAAAGTAGAAACTCGCCCGATTACAACGATATGAGTACTTTTCCCCTAGGCCGTTCTGGTTATTCGTTTCGAGCATCAGAACTGCGAAAATTTTGGGTTTCTCAAGCGTTTCTTACCTCCAAACTGCCATATCTCGCGAACAGATTGAACAATCCGCAAAATTTCTGTTGCATCTGAAAGTAGACACTCGCCCGATTACAACGGTATGCGTACTTTTCCCCTAGGCCGTTCTAGTTATTCGTTTCGAGCATCAGAACTGCGAATATTTTGAGTTCCTCAAGCGTTTCTTACATACAAACTGCCATATCTCGCGAACGGATTGAACAATCCGCAAAATTTCTGTGGCATCTGAAAGTAGAAACTCGCCCGATTACAACGGTATGCGTACTTTTCCCCTAGGCCGTTCTAGTTATTCGTTTCGAGCATCAGAACTGCGAATATTTTGAGTTCCTCAAGCGTTTCTTACATACAAACTGCCACATCTCGCGAACGGATTGACCAATCCGCAAAATTTCTGTGGCATCTGAAAGTAGAAACTCGCCCAATTACAACGGTATGTGTACTTTTCCCCTAGGCCATTCTAGTTATTCGTTTCGAGCATCAGAACTGCGAAAATTTTGAGTTTCTCGAGCGTTTCTTACCTCCAAACTGCCATATCTCGCGCACGGATTGACCAATCCGCAAAATTTCTGTTGCATCTGAAAGTAGAAACTCGCCCGATTACAACGGTATGCGTACTTTTCCCCTAGGCCGTTCTAGTTATTCGTTTCGAGCATCAGAACTGCGAAAATTTTGAGTTTCTCAAGCGTTTCTTACCTCCAAACTGCCATATCTCGCGAAAGGATTGACCAATCCGCAAAATTTCTGCTGCATCTGAAAGTAGAAACTCGCCCGATTACAACGATATGAGTACTTTTCCCCTAGGCCGTTCTGGTTATTCGTTTCGAGCATCAGAACTGCGAAAATTTTGAGTTTCTCGAGCGTTTCTTACCTCCAAACTGCCATATCTCGCGCACGGATTGACCAATCCGCAAAATTTCTGTTGCATCTGAAAGTAGAAACTCGCCCGATTACAACGGTATCTGTACTTTTCCCCTAGGCCGTTCTAGTTATTCGTTTCGAGCATCAGAACTGCGAAAATTTTGAGTTTCTCAAGCGTTTCTTACCTCCAAACTGCCATATCTCGCGAAAGGATTGACCAATCCGCAAAATTTCTGCTGCATCTGAAAGTAGAAACTCGCCCGATTACAACGATATGAGTACATTTCCCCTAGGCCGTTCTGGTTATTCGTTTCGAGCATCAGAACTGCGAAAATTTTGGGTTTCTCAAGCGTTTCTTACTTCCAAACTGCCATATCTCGCGAACGGATTGAACAATCCGCAAAATTTCTGTTGCATCTGAAAGTAGAAACTCGCCCGATCACAACGGTATGAGTACATTTCCCCTAGGCCGTTCTAGTTATGCTTGTCGAGCATCAGAACTGTGAACATTTTGAGTTTCTCAACCGTTTCTTACCTCCAAACTACCATATCTCGCGAACGGATTGACCGATCCGCAAAATTTCTGTTGCATCTGAAAGTAGAAACTCGCCCGATTACAACGGTATGTGTACTTTGCCCCTAGGCCATTCTAGTTATTCGTTTCGAGCATCAGAACTGCGAAAATTTTGAGTTTCTCGAGCGTTTCTTACCTCCAAACTGCCATATCTCGCGCACGGATTGACCAATCCGCAAAATTTCTGTTGCATCTGAAAGTAGAAACTCGCCCGATTACAACGGTATCTGTACTTTTCCCCTAGGCCGTTCCAGTTATTCGTTTCGAGCATCAGAACTGCGAAAATGTTGAGTTTCTCAACCGCTTCTTACCTCCAAACTGCCATATCTGGCGAACGGATGGACCAATCCGCAAAATTTCTGTTGCATCTAAAAGCAGAAACTCGCCCGATTACAACGGTATGCGTACTTTTCCCCTAGGCCGTTCTAGTTATTCGTTTCGAGCATCAGAACTGCGAAAATTTTGAGTTTCTCAAGCGTTTCTTACATACAAACTGCCATATCTCGCGAAAGGATTGACCAATCCGCAAAATTTCTGTTGCATCTGAAAGTAGAAACTCGCCCGATCACAACGGTATGAGTACATTTCCCCTAGGCCGTTCTAGTTATGCTTGTCGAGCATCAGAACTGTGAACATTTTGAGTTTCTCAACCGTTTCTTACCTCCAAACTACCATATCTCGCGAACGGATTGACCGATCCGCAAAATTTCTGTTGCATCTGAAAGTAGAAACTCGCCCGATTACAAAGGTATGTGTACTTTTCCCCTAGGCCGTTCCAGTTATTCGTTTCGAGCATCAGAACTGCGAAAATTTTGAGTTTCTCAACCGTTTCTTACCTCCAAACTGCCCTATCTCGCGAACGGATTCACAATCCGCAACATTTCTGTTGCATCTGAAAGTAGAAACTCGCCCGATTACAACGGTATGTACACTTTTCCCCTAGGCCGTTCTAGTTATTCGTTTCGAGCATCAGAACTGCGAATATTTTGAGTTTCTCAACCGTTTCTTACCTCCAAACTACCATATCTCGCGAACGGATTGACCGATCCGCAAAATTTCTGTTGCATCTGAAAGTAGAAACTCGCCCGATTACAAAGGTATGTGTACTTTTCCCCTAGGCCGTTCCAGTTATTCGTTTCGAGCATCAGAACTGCGAAAATTTTGAGTTTCTCAACCGTTTCTTACCTCCAAACTGCCCTATCTCGCGAACGGATTGACCAATCCGCAACATTTCTGATGCATCTGAAAGTAGAAACTCGCCCGATCACAACGGTATGAGTACATTTCCCCTAGGCCGTTCTAGTTATGCTTGTCGAGCATCAGAACTGTGAACATTTTGAGTTTCTCAACCGTTTCTTACCTCCAAACTACCATATCTCGCGAACGGATTGACCGATCCGCAAAATTTCTGTTGCATCTGAAAGTAGAAACTCGCCCGATTACAACGGTATGTGTACTTTTCCCCTAGGCCATTCTAGTTATTCGTTTCGAGCATCAGAACTGCGAAAATTTTGAGTTTCTCGAGCGTTTCTTACCTCCAAACTGCCATATCTCGCGCACGGATTGACCAATCCGCAAAATTTCTGTTGCATCTGAAAGTAGAAACTCGCCCGATTACAACGGTATGTGTACTTTTCCCCTAGGCCGTTCCAGTTATTCGTTTCGAGCATCAGAACTGCGAATATTTTGAGTTTCTCAACCGTTTCTTACCTCCAAACTACCATATCTCGCGAACGGATTGACCGATCCGCAAAATTTCTGTTGCATCTGAAAGTAGAAACTCGCCCGATTACAAAGGTATGTGTACTTTTCCCCTAGGCCGTTCCAGTTATTCGTTTCGAGCATCAGAACTGCGAAAATTTTGAGTTTCTCAACCGTTTCTTACCTCCAAACTGCCCTATCTCGCGAACGGATTCACCAATCCGCAACATTTCTGTTGCATCTGAAAGTAGAAACTCGCCCGATTACAACGGTATGTACACTTTTCCCCTAGGCCGTTCTAGTTATTCGTTTCGAGCATCAGAACTGCGAATATTTTGAGTTTCTCAACCGTTTCTTACCTCCAAACTACCATATCTCGCGAACGGATTGACCGATCCGCAAAATTTCTGTTGCATCTGAAAGTAGAAACTCGCCCGATTACAAAGGTATGTGTACTTTTCCCCTAGGCCGTTCCAGTTATTCGTTTCGAGCATCAGAACTGCGAAAATTTTGAGTTTCTCAACCGTTTCTTACCTCCAAACTGCCCTATCTCGCGAACGGATTGACCAATCCGCAACATTTCTGATGCATCTGAAAGTAGAAACTCGCCCGATCACAACGGTATGAGTACATTTCCCCTAGGCCGTTCTAGTTATGCTTGTCGAGCATCAGAACTGTGAACATTTTGAGTTTCTCAACCGTTTCTTACCTCCAAACTACCATATCTCGCGAACGGATTGACCGATCCGCAAAATTTCTGTTGCATCTGAAAGTAGAAACTCGCCCGATTACAACGGTATGTGTACTTTTCCCCTAGGCCGTTCTAGTTATTCGTTTCGAGCATCAGAACTGCGAATATTTTGAGTTTCTCAAGCGTTTCTTACATACAAACTGCCACATCTCGCGAACGGATTGACCAATCCGCAAAATTTCTGCTGCATCTGAAAGTAGAAACTCGCCCGATTACAACGATATGAGTACTTTTCCCCTAGGCCGTTCTGGTTATTCGTTTCGAGCATCAGAACTGCGAAAATTTTGGGTTTCTCAAGCGTTTCTTACCTCCAAACTGCCATATCTCGCGAACAGATTGAACAATCCGCAAAATTTCTGTTGCATCTGAAAGTAGACACTCGCCCGATTACAACGGTATGCGTACTTTTCCCCTAGGCCGTTCTAGTTATTCGTTTCGAGCATCAGAACTGCGAATATTTTGAGTTCCTCAAGCGTTTCTTACATACAAACTGCCATATCTCGCGAACGGATTGAACAATCCGCAAAATTTCTGTGGCATCTGAAAGTAGAAACTCGCCCGATTACAACGGTATGCGTACTTTTCCCCTAGGCCGTTCTAGTTATTCGTTTCGAGCATCAGAACTGCGAATATTTTGAGTTCCTCAAGCGTTTCTTACATACAAACTGCCACATCTCGCGAACGGATTGACCAATCCGCAAAATTTCTGTGGCATCTGAAAGTAGAAACTCGCCCAATTACAACGGTATGTGTACTTTTCCCCTAGGCCATTCTAGTTATTCGTTTCGAGCATCAGAACTGCGAAAATTTTGAGTTTCTCGAGCGTTTCTTACCTCCAAACTGCCATATCTCGCGCACGGATTGACCAATCCGCAAAATTTCTGTTGCATCTGAAAGTAGAAACTCGCCCGATTACAACGGTATGCGTACTTTTCCCCTAGGCCGTTCTAGTTATTCGTTTCGAGCATCAGAACTGCGAAAATTTTGAGTTTCTCAAGCGTTTCTTACCTCCAAACTGCCATATCTCGCGAAAGGATTGACCAATCCGCAAAATTTCTGCTGCATCTGAAAGTAGAAACTCGCCCGATTACAACGATATGAGTACTTTTCCCCTAGGCCGTTCTGGTTATTCGTTTCGAGCATCAGAACTGCGAAAATTTTGAGTTTCTCGAGCGTTTCTTACCTCCAAACTGCCATATCTCGCGCACGGATTGACCAATCCGCAAAATTTCTGTTGCATCTGAAAGTAGAAACTCGCCCGATTACAACGGTATCTGTACTTTTCCCCTAGGCCGTTCTAGTTATTCGTTTCGAGCATCAGAACTGCGAAAATTTTGAGTTTCTCAAGCGTTTCTTACCTCCAAACTGCCATATCTCGCGAAAGGATTGACCAATCCGCAAAATTTCTGCTGCATCTGAAAGTAGAAACTCGCCCGATTACAACGATATGAGTACATTTCCCCTAGGCCGTTCTGGTTATTCGTTTCGAGCATCAGAACTGCGAAAATTTTGGGTTTCTCAAGCGTTTCTTACCTCCAAACTGCCATATCTCGCGAACGGATTGAACAATCCGCAAAATTTCTGTTGCATCTGAAAGTAGAAACTCGCCCGATCACAACGGTATGAGTACATTTCCCCTAGGCCGTTCTAGTTATGCTTGTCGAGCATCAGAACTGTGAACATTTTGAGTTTCTCAACCGTTTCTTACCTCCAAACTACCATATCTCGCGAACGGATTGACCGATCCGCAAAATTTCTGTTGCATCTGAAAGTAGAAACTCGCCCGATTACAACGGTATGTGTACTTTGCCCCTAGGCCATTCTAGTTATTCGTTTCGAGCATCAGAACTGCGAAAATTTTGAGTTTCTCGAGCGTTTCTTACCTCCAAACTGCCATATCTCGCGCACGGATTGACCAATCCGCAAAATTTCTGTTGCATCTGAAAGTAGAAACTCGCCCGATTACAACGGTATCTGTACTTTTCCCCTAGGCCGTTCCAGTTATTCGTTTCGAGCATCAGAACTGCGAAAATGTTGAGTTTCTCAACCGCTTCTTACCTCCAAACTGCCATATCTGGCGAACGGATGGACCAATCCGCAAAATTTCTGTTGCATCTGAAAGCAGAAACTCGCCCGATTACAACGGTATGCGTACTTTTCCCCTAGGCCGTTCTAGTTATTCGTTTCGAGCATCAGAACTGCGAAAATTTTGAGTTTCTCAAGCGTTTCTTACATACAAACTGCCATATCTCGCGAAAGGATTGACCAATCCGCAAAATTTCTGTTGCATCTGAAAGTAGAAACTCGCCCGATCACAACGGTATGAGTACATTTCCCCTAGGCCGTTCTAGTTATGCTTGTCGAGCATCAGAACTGTGAACATTTTGAGTTTCTCAACCGTTTCTTACCTCCAAACTACCATATCTCGCGAACGGATTGACCGATCCGCAAAATTTCTGTTGCATCTGAAAGTAGAAACTCGCCCGATTACAAAGGTATGTGTACTTTTCCCCTAGGCCGTTCCAGTTATTCGTTTCGAGCATCAGAACTGCGAAAATTTTGAGTTTCTCAACCGTTTCTTACCTCCAAACTGCCCTATCTCGCGAACGGATTCACCAATCCGCAACATTTCTGTTGCATCTGAAAGTAGAAACTCGCCCGATTACAACGGTATGTACACTTTTCCCCTAGGCCGTTCTAGTTATTCGTTTCGAGCATCAGAACTGCGAATATTTTGAGTTTCTCAACCGTTTCTTACCTCCAAACTACCATATCTCGCGAACGGATTGACCGATCCGCAAAATTTCTGTTGCATCTGAAAGTAGAAACTCGCCCGATTACAAAGGTATGTGTACTTTTCCCCTAGGCCGTTCCAGTTATTCGTTTCGAGCATCAGAACTGCGAAAATTTTGAGTTTCTCAACCGTTTCTTACCTCCAAACTGCCCTATCTCGCGAACGGATTGACCAATCCGCAACATTTCTGATGCATCTGAAAGTAGAAACTCGCCCGATCACAACGGTATGAGTACATTTCCCCTAGGCCGTTCTAGTTATGCTTGTCGAGCATCAGAACTGTGAACATTTTGAGTTTCTCAACCGTTTCTTACCTCCAAACTACCATATCTCGCGAACGGATTGACCGATCCGCAAAATTTCTGTTGCATCTGAAAGTAGAAACTCGCCCGATTACAACGGTATGTGTACTTTTCCCCTAGGCCATTCTAGTTATTCGTTTCGAGCATCAGAACTGCGAAAATTTTGAGTTTCTCGAGCGTTTCTTACCTCCAAACTGCCATATCTCGCGCACGGATTGACCAATCCGCAAAATTTCTGTTGCATCTGAAAGTAGAAACTCGCCCGATTACAACGGTATGTGTACTTTTCCCCTAGGCCGTTCCAGTTATTCGTTTCGAGCATCAGAACTGCGAAAATGTTGAGTTTCTCAACGGCTTCTTACCTCCAAACTGCCATATCTGGCGAACGGATGGACCAATCCGCAAAATTTCTGTTGCATCTGAAAGCAGAAACTCGCCCGATTACAACGGTATGCGTACTTTTCCCCTAGGCCGTTCTAGTTATTCGTTTCGAGCATCAGAACTGCGAAAATTTTGAGTTTCTCAAGCGTTTCTTACATACAAACTGCCATATCTCGCGAAAGGATTGACCAATCCGCAAAATTTCTGTTGCATCTGAAAGTAGAAACTCGCCCGATCACAACGGTATGAGTACATTTCCCCTAGGCCGTTCTAGTTATGCTTGTCGAGCATCAGAACTGCGAAAATTTTGAGTTTCTCAAGCGTTTCTTACCCACAAACTGCCATATCTGGCGAACGGATTGACCAATCCGCAAAATTTCTGTTGCATCTGAAAGTAGAAACTCGCCCGATTACAACGGTATGCGTACTTTTCCCCTAGGCCATTCTAGTTATTCGTTTCGAGCATCAGAACTGCGAAAATTTTGAGTTTCTCGAGCGTTTCTTACCTCCAAACTGCCATATCTCGCGCACGGATTGACCAATCCGCAAAATTTCTGTTGCATCTGAAAGTAGAAACTCGCCCGATTACAACGGTATGTGTACTTTTCCGCTAGGCCGTTCCAGTTATTCGTTTCGAGCATCAGAACTGCGAATATTTTGAGTTTCTCAAGCGTTTCTTACATACAAACTGCCACATCTCGCGAACGGATTGACCAATCCGCAAAATTTCTGCTGCATCTGAAAGTAGAAACTCGCCCGATTACAACGGTATGCGTACTTTTCCCCTAGGCCGTTCTAGTTATTCGTTTCGAGCATCAGAACTGCGAAAATTTTGGGTTTCTCAAGCGTTTCTTACCTCCAAACTGCCATATCTCGCGAACAGATTGAACAATCCGCAAAATTTCTGTTGCATCTGAAAGTAGACACTCGCCCGATTACAACGGTATGCGTACTTTTCCCCTAGGCCGTTCTAGTTATTCGTTTCGAGCATCAGAACTGCGAATATTTTGAGTTCCTCAAGCGTTTCTTACATACAAACTGCCATATCTCGCGAACGGATTGAACAATCCGCAAAATTTCTGTGGCATCTGAAAGTAGAAACTCGCCCGATTACAACGGTATGCGTACTTTTCCCCTAGGCCGTTCTAGTTATTCGTTTCGAGCATCAGAACTGCGAATATTTTGAGTTCCTCAAGCGTTTCTTACATACAAACTGCCACATCTCGCGAACGGATTGACCAATCCGCAAAATTTCTGTGGCATCTGAAAGTAGAAACTCGCCCAATTACAACGGTATGTGTACTTTTCCCCTAGGCCATTCTAGTTATTCGTTTCGAGCATCAGAACTGCGAAAATTTTGAGTTTCTCGAGCGTTTCTTACCTCCAAACTGCCATATCTCGCGCACGGATTGACCAATCCGCAAAATTTCTGTTGCATCTGAAAGTAGAAACTCGCCCGATTACAACGGTATGCGTACTTTTCCCCTAGGCCGTTCTAGTTATTCGTTTCGAGCATCAGAACTGCGAAAATTTTGAGTTTCTCAAGCGTTTCTTACCTCCAAACTGCCATATCTCGCGAAAGGATTGACCAATCCGCAAAATTTCTGCTGCATCTGAAAGTAGAAACTCGCCCGATTACAACGATATGAGTACTTTTCCCCTAGGCCGTTCTGGTTATTCGTTTCGAGCATCAGAACTGCGAAAATTTTGAGTTTCTCGAGCGTTTCTTACCTCCAAACTGCCATATCTCGCGCACGGATTGACCAATCCGCAAAATTTCTGTTGCATCTGAAAGTAGAAACTCGCCCGATTACAACGGTATCTGTACTTTTCCCCTAGGCCGTTCTAGTTATTCGTTTCGAGCATCAGAACTGCGAAAATTTTGAGTTTCTCAAGCGTTTCTTACCTCCAAACTGCCATATCTCGCGAAAGGATTGACCAATCCGCAAAATTTCTGCTGCATCTGAAAGTAGAAACTCGCCCGATTACAACGATATGAGTACATTTCCCCTAGGCCGTTCTGGTTATTTGTTTCGAGCATCAGAACTGCGAAAATTTTGGGTTTCTCAAGCGTTTCTTACCTCCAAACTGCCATATCTCGCGAACGGATTGAACAATCCGCAAAATTTCTGTTGCATCTGAAAGTAGAAACTCGCCCGATCACAACGGTATGAGTACATTTCCCCTAGGCCGTTCTAGTTATGCTTGTCGAGCATCAGAACTGTGAACATTTTGAGTTTCTCAACCGTTTCTTACCTCCAAACTACCATATCTCGCGAACGGATTGACCGATCCGCAAAATTTCTGTTGCATCTGAAAGTAGAAACTCGCCCGATTACAACGGTATGTGTACTTTGCCCCTAGGCCATTCTAGTTATTCGTTTCGAGCATCAGAACTGCGAAAATTTTGAGTTTCTCGAGCGTTTCTTACCTCCAAACTGCCATATCTCGCGCACGGATTGACCAATCCGCAAAATTTCTGTTGCATCTGAAAGTAGAAACTCGCCCGATTACAACGGTATCTGTACTTTTCCCCTAGGCCGTTCCAGTTATTCGTTTCGAGCATCAGAACTGCGAAAATGTTGAGTTTCTCAACCGCTTCTTACCTCCAAACTGCCATATCTGGCGAACGGATGGACCAATCCGCAAAATTTCTGTTGCATCTGAAAGCAGAAACTCGCCCGATTACAACGGTATGCGTACTTTTCCCCTAGGCCGTTCTAGTTATTCGTTTCGAGCATCAGAACTGCGAAAATTTTGAGTTTCTCAAGCGTTTCTTACATACAAACTGCCATATCTCGCGAAAGGATTGACCAATCCGCAAAATTTCTGTTGCATCTGAAAGTAGAAACTCGCCCGATCACAACGGTATGAGTACATTTCCCCTAGGCCGTTCTAGTTATGCTTGTCGATCATCAGAACTGTGAACATTTTGAGTTTCTCAACCGTTTTTTACCTCCAAACTACCATATCTCGCGAACGGATTGACCGATCCGCAAAATTTCTGTTGCATCTGAAAGTAGAAACTCGTCCGATTACAAAGGTATGTGTACTTTTCTCCTAGGCCGTTCCAGTTATTCGTTTCGAGCATCAGAACTGCGAAAATTTTGAGTTTCTCAACCGTTTCTTACCTCCAAACTGCCCTATCTCGCGAACGGATTGACCAATCCGCAACATTTCTGTTGCATCTGAAAGTAGAAACTCGCCCGATTACAACGGTATGTACACTTTTCCCCTAGGCCGTTCTAGTTATTCGTTTCGAGCATCAGAACTGCGAATATTTTGAGTTTCTCAACCGTTTCTTACCTCCAAACTACCATATCTCGCGAACGGATTGACCGATCCGCAAAATTTCTGTTGCATCTGAAAGTAGAAACTCGCCCGATTACAACGGTATGTGTACTTTTCCCCTAGGCCATTCTAGTTATTCGTTTCGAGCATCAGAACTGCGAAAATTTTGAGTTTCTCGAGCGTTTCTTACCTCCAAACTGCCATATCTCGCGCACGGATTGACCAATCCGCAAAATTTCTGTTGCATCTGAAAGTAGAAACTCGCCCGATTACAACGGTATGTGTACTTTTCCCCTAGGCCGTTCCAGTTATTCGTTTCGAGCATCAGAACTGCGAAAATGTTGAGTTTCTCAACGGCTTCTTACCTCCAAACTGCCATATCTGGCAAACGGATGGACCAATCCGCAAAATTTCTGTTGCATCTGAAAGCAGAAACTCGCCCGTTTACAACGGTATGTGTACTTTTCCCCTAGGCCATTCTAGTTATTCGTTTCGAGCATCAGAACTGCGAAAATTTTGAGTTTCTCGAGCGTTTCTTACCTCCAAACTGCCATATCTCGCGCACGGATTGACCAATCCGCAAAATTTCTGTTGCATCTGAAAGTAGAAACTCGCCCGATTACAACGGTATCTGTACTTTTCCCCTAGGCCGTTCTAGTTATTCGTTTCGAGCATCAGAACTGCGAATATTTTGAGTTCCTCAAGCGTTTCTTACATACAAACTGCCATATCTCGCGAACGGATTGAACAGTCCGCAAAATTTCTGTGGCATCTGAAAGTAGAAACTCGCCCGATTACAACGGTATGCGTACTTTTCCCCTAGGCCGTTCTAGTTATTCGTTTCGAGCATCAGAACTGCGAATATTTTGAGTTCCTCAAGCGTTTCTTACATACAAACTGCCACATCTCGCGAACGGATTGACCAATCCGCAAAATTTCTGTGGCATCTGAAAGTAGAAACTCGCCCAATTACAACGGTATGTGTACTTTTCCCCTAGGCCATTCTAGTTATTCGTTTCGAGCATCAGAACTGCGAAAATTTTGAGTTTCTCGAGCGTTTCTTACCTCCAAACTGCCATATCTCGCGCACGGATTGACCAATCCGCAAAATTTCTGTTGCATCTGAAAGTAGAAACTCGCCCGATTACAACGGTATGCGTACTTTTCCCCTAGGCCGTTCTAGTTATTCGTTTCGAGCATCAGAACTGCGAAAATTTTGAGTTTCTCAAGCGTTTCTTACCTCCAAACTGCCATATCTCGCGAAAGGATTGACCAATCCGCAAAATTTCTGCTGCATCTGAAAGTAGAAACTCGCCCGATTACAACGATATGAGTACTTTTCCCCTAGGCCGTTCTGGTTATTCGTTTCGAGCATCAGAACTGCGAAAATTTTGAGTTTCTCGAGCGTTTCTTACCTCCAAACTGCCATATCTCGCGCACGGATTGACCAATCCGCAAAATTTCTGTTGCATCTGAAAGTAGAAACTCGCCCGATTACAACGGTATCTGTACTTTTCCCCTAGGCCGTTCCAGTTATTCGTTTCGAGCATCAGAACTGCGAAAATGTTGAGTTTCTCAACCGCTTCTTACCTCCAAACTGCCATATCTGGCAAACGGATGGACCAATCCGCAAAATTTCTGTTGCATCTGAAAGCAGAAACTCGCCCGATTACAACGGTATGCGTACTTTTCCCCTAGGCCGTCCTAGTTATTCGTTTCGAGCATCAGAACTGCGAAAATTTTGAGTTTCTCAAGCGTTTCTTACATACAAACTGCCATATCTCGCGAAAGGATTGACCAATCCGCAAAATTTCTGTTGCATCTGAAAGTAGAAACTCGCCCGATCACAACGGTATGAGTACATTTCCCCTAGGCCGTTCTAGTTATGCTTGTCGAGCATCAGAACTGCGAAAATTTTGAGTTTCTCAAGCGTTTCTTACCCACAAACTGCCATATCTGGCGAACGGATTGACCAATCCGCAAAATTTCTGTTGCATCTGAAAGTAGAAACTCGCCCGATTACAACGGTATGCGTACTTTTCCCCTAGGCCATTCTAGTTATTCGTTTCGAGCATCAGAACTGCGAAAATTTTGAGTTTCTCGAGCGTTTCTTACCTCCAAACTGTCATATCTCGCGCACGGATTGACCAATCCGCAAAATTTCTGTTGCATCTGAAAGTAGAAACTCGCCCGATTACAACGGTATGTGTACTTTTCCGCTAGGCCGTTCCAGTTATTCGTTTCGAGCATCAGAACTGCGAAAATGTTGAGTTTCTCAACCGCTTCTTACCTCCAAACTGCCATATCTGGCGAACGGATGGACCAATCCGCAAAATTTCTGTTGCATCTGAAAGCAGAAACTCGCCCGATTACAACGGTATGCGTACTTTTCCCCTAGGCCGTTCTAGTTATTCGTTTCGAGCATCAGAACTGCGAAAATTTTGAGTTTCTCAAGCGTTTCTTACCTCCAAACTGCCATATCTCGCGAAAGGATTGACCAATCCGCAAAATTTCTGCTGCATCTGAAAGTAGAAACTCGCCCGATTACAACGATATGAGTACATTTCCCCTAGGCCGTTCTGGTTATTCGTTTCGAGCATCAGAACTGCGAAAATTTTGGGTTTCTCAAGCGTTTCTTACCTCCAAACTGCCATATCTCGCGAACGGATTGAACAATCCGCAAAATTTCTGTTGCATCTGAAAGTAGAAACTCGCCCGATCACAACGGTATGAGTACATTTCCCCTAGGCCGTTCTAGTTATGCTTGTCGAGCATCAGAACTGTGAACATTTTGAGTTTCTCAACCGTTTCTTACCTCCAAACTACCATATCTCGCGAACGGATTGACCGATCCGCAAAATTTCTGTTGCATCTGAAAGTAGAAACTCGCCCGATTACAACGGTATGTGTACTTTGCCCCTAGGCCATTCTAGTTATTCGTTTCGAGCATCAGAACTGCGAAAATTTTGAGTTTCTCGAGCGTTTCTTACCTCCAAACTGCCATATCTCGCGCACGGATTGACCAATCCGCAAAATTTCTGTTGCATCTGAAAGTAGAAACTCGCCCGATTACAACCGTATCTGTACTTTTCCCCTAGGCCGTTCCAGTTATTCGTTTCGAGCATCAGAACTGCGAAAATGTTGAGTTTCTCAACCGCTTCTTACCTCCAAACTGCCATATCTGGCGAACGGATGGACCAATCCGCAAAATTTCTGTTGCATCTGAAAGCAGAAACTCGCCCGATTACAACGGTATGCGTACTTTTCCCCTAGGCCGTTCTAGTTATTCGTTTCGAGCATCAGAACTGCGAAAATTTTGAGTTTCTCAAGCGTTTCTTACATACAAACTGCCATATCTCGCGAATGGATTGACCAATCCGCAAAATTTCTGTTGCATCTGAAAGTAGAAACTCGCCCGATCACAACGGTATGAGTACATTTCCCCTAGGCCGTTCTAGTTATGCTTGTCGAGCATCAGAACTGTGAACATTTTGAGTTTCTCAACCGTTTTTTACCTCCAAACTACCATATCTCGCGAACGGATTGACCGATCCGCAAAATTTCTGTTGCATCTGAAAGTAGAAACTCGCCCGATTACAAAGGTATGTGTACTTTTCCCCTAGGCCGTTCCAGTTATTCGTTTCGAGCATCAGAACTGCGAAAATTTTGAGTTTCTCAACCGTTTCTTACCTCCAAACTGCCCTATCTCGCGAACGGATTGACCAATCCGCAACATTTCTGTTGCATCTGAAAGTAGAAACTCGCCCGATTACAACGGTATGTACACTTTTCCCCTAGGCCGTTCTAGTTATTCGTTTCGAGCATCAGAACTGCGAATATTTTGAGTTTCTCAACCGTTTCTTACCTCCAAACTACCATATCTCGCGAACGGATTGACCGATCCGCAAAATTTCTGTTGCATCTGAAAGTAGAAACTCGCCCGATTACAACGGTATGTGTACTTTTCCCCTAGGCCATTCTAGTTATTCGTTTCGAGCATCAGAACTGCGAAAATTTTGAGTTTCTCGAGCGTTTCTTACCTCCAAACTGCCATATCTCGCGCACGGATTGACCAATCCGCAAAATTTCTGTTGCATCTGAAAGTAGAAACTCGCCCGATTACAACGGTATGTGTACTTTTCCCCTAGGCCGTTCCAGTTATTCGTTTCGAGCATCAGAACTGCGAAAATGTTGAGTTTCTCAACGGCTTCTTACCTCCAAACTGCCATATCTGGCAAACGGATGGACCAATCCGCAAAATTTCTGTTGCATCTGAAAGCAGAAACTCGCCCGATTACAACGCTATGCGTAGTTTTCCCCTAGGCCGTTCTAGTTATTCGTTTCGAGCATCAGAACTGCGAAAATTTTGAGTTTCTCAAGCGTTTCTTACATACAAACTGCCATATCTCGCGAAAGGATTGACCAATCCGCAAAATTTCTGTTGCATCTGAAAGTAGAAACTCGCCCGATCACAACGGTATGAGTACATTTCCCCTAGGCCGTTCTAGTTATGCTTGTCGAGCATCAGAACTGCGAAAATTTTGAGTTTCTCAAGCGTTTCTTACCCACAAACTGCCATATCTGGCGAACGGATTGACCAATCCGCAAAATTTCTGTTGCATCTGAAAGTAGAAACTCGCCCGATTACAACGGTATGCGTACTTTTCCCCTAGGCCATTCTAGTTATTCGTTTCGAGCATCAGAACTGCGAAAATTTTGAGTTTCTCGAGCGTTTCTTACCTCCAAACTGCCATATCTCGCGCACGGATTGACCAATCCGCAAAATTTCTGTTGCATCTGAAAGTAGAAACTCGCCCGATTACAACGGTATGTGTACTTTTCCGCTAGGCCGTTCCAGTTATTCGTTTCGAGCATCAGTACTGCGAAAATGTTGAGTTTCTCAACCGCTTCTTACCTCCAAACTGCCATATCTGGCGAACGGATGGACCAATCCGCAAAATTTCTGATGCATCTGAAAGCAGAAACTCGCCCGATTACAACGGTATGCATACTTTTCCCCTAGGCCGTTCTAGTTATTCGTTTCGAGCATCAGAACTGCGAAAATTTTGAGTTTCTCAAGCGTTTCTTACCTCCAAACTGCCATATCTCGCGAAAGGATTGACCAATCCGCAAAATTTCTGTTGCATCTGAAAGTAGACACTCGCCCGATTACAACGGTATGCGTACTTTTCCCCTAGGCCGTTCTAGTTATTCGTTTCGAGCATCAGAACTGCGAATATTTTGAGTTTCTCAAGCGTTTCTTACATACAAACTGCCACATCTCGCGAACGGATTGACCAATCCGCAAAATTTCTGCTGCATCTGAAAGTAGAAACTCGCCCGATTACAACGATATGAGTACTTTTCCCCTAGGCCGTTCTGGTTATTCGTTTCGAGCATCAGAACTGCGAAAATTTTGGGTTTCTCAAGCGTTTCTTACCTCCAAACTGCCATATCTCGCGAACAGATTGAACAATCCGCAAAATTTCTGTTGCATCTGAAAGTAGACACTCGCCCGATTACAACGGTATGCGTACTTTTCCCCTAGGCCGTTCTAGTTATTCGTTTCGAGCATCAGAACTGCGAATATTTTGAGTTCCTCAAGCGTTTCTTACATACAAACTGCCATATCTCGCGAACGGATTGAACAATCCGCAAAATTTCTGTGGCATCTGAAAGTAGAAACTCGCCCGATTACAACGGTATGCGTACTTTTCCCCTAGGCCGTTCTAGTTATTCGTTTCGAGCATCAGAACTGCGAATATTTTGAGTTCCTCAAGCGTTTCTTACATACAAACTGCCACATCTCGCGAACGGATTGACCAATCCGCAAAATTTCTGTGGCATCTGAAAGTAGAAACTCGCCCAATTACAACGGTATGTGTACTTTTCCCCTAGGCCATTCTAGTTATTCGTTTCGAGCATCAGAACTGCGAAAATTTTGAGTTTCTCGAGCGTTTCTTACCTCCAAACTGCCATATCTCGCGCACGGATTGACCAATCCGCAAAATTTCTGTTGCATCTGAAAGTAGAAACTCGCCCGATTACAACGGTATGCGTACTTTTCCCCTAGGCCATTCTAGTTATTCGTTTCGAGCATCAGAACTGCGAAAATTTTGAGTTTCTCGAGCGTTTCTTACCTCCAAACTGCCATATCTCGCGCACGGATTGACCAATCCGCAAAATTTCTGTTGCATCTGAAAGTAGAAACTCGCCCGATTACAACGGTATGTGTACTTTTCCGCTAGGCCGTTCCAGTTATTCGTTTCGAGCATCAGTACTGCGAAAATGTTGAGTTTCTCAACCGCTTCTTACCTCCAAACTGCCATATCTGGCGAACGGATGGACCAATCCGCAAAATTTCTGATGCATCTGAAAGCAGAAACTCGCCCGATTACAACGGTATGCATACTTTTCCCCTAGGCCGTTCTAGTTATTCGTTTCGAGCATCAGAACTGCGAAAATTTTGAGTTTCTCAAGCGTTTCTTACCTCCAAACTGCCATATCTCGCGAAAGGATTGACCAATCCGCAAAATTTCTGTTGCATCTGAAAGTAGACACTCGCCCGATTACAACGGTATGCGTACTTTTCCCCTAGGCCGTTCTAGTTATTCGTTTCGAGCATCAGAACTGCGAAAATGTTGAGTTTCTCAACGGCTTCTTACCTCCAAACTGCCATATCTGGCAAACGGATGGACCAATCCGCAAAATTTCTGTTGCATCTGAAAGCAGAAACTCGCCCGTTTACAACGGTATGTGTACTTTTCCCCTAGGCCATTCTAGTTATTCGTTTCGAGCATCAGAACTGCGAAAATTTTGAGTTTCTCGAGCGTTTCTTACCTCCAAACTGCCATATCTCGCGCACGGATTGACCAATCCGCAAAATTTCTGTTGCATCTGAAAGTAGAAACTCGCCCGATTACAACGGTATCTGTACTTTTCCCCTAGGCCGTTCTAGTTATTCGTTTCGAGCATCAGAACTGCGAATATTTTGAGTTCCTCAAGCGTTTCTTACATACAAACTGCCATATCTCGCGAACGGATTGAACAGTCCGCAAAATTTCTGTGGCATCTGAAAGTAGAAACTCGCCCGATTACAACGGTATGCGTACTTTTCCCCTAGGCCGTTCTAGTTATTCGTTTCGAGCATCAGAACTGCGAATATTTTGAGTTCCTCAAGCGTTTCTTACATACAAACTGCCACATCTCGCGAACGGATTGACCAATCCGCAAAATTTCTGTGGCATCTGAAAGTAGAAACTCGCCCAATTACAACGGTATGTGTACTTTTCCCCTAGGCCATTCTAGTTATTCGTTTCGAGCATCAGAACTGCGAAAATTTTGAGTTTCTCGAGCGTTTCTTACCTCCAAACTGCCATATCTCGCGCACGGATTGACCAATCCGCAAAATTTCTGTTGCATCTGAAAGTAGAAACTCGCCCGATTACAACGGTATGCGTACTTTTCCCCTAGGCCGTTCTAGTTATTCGTTTCGAGCATCAGAACTGCGAAAATTTTGAGTTTCTCAAGCGTTTCTTACCTCCAAACTGCCATATCTCGCGAAAGGATTGACCAATCCGCAAAATTTCTGCTGCATCTGAAAGTAGAAACTCGCCCGATTACAACGATATGAGTACTTTCCCCTAGGCCGTTCTGGTTATTCGTTTCGAGCATCAGAACTGCGAAAATTTTGAGTTTCTCGAGCGTTTCTTACCTCCAAACTGCCATATCTCGCGCACGGATTGACCAATCCGCAAAATTTCTGTTGCATCTGAAAGTAGAAACTCGCCCGATTACAACGGTATCTGTACTTTTCCCCTAGGCCGTTCCAGTTATTCGTTTCGAGCATCAGAACTGCGAAAATGTTGAGTTTCTCAACCGCTTCTTACCTCCAAACTGCCATATCTGGCAAACGGATGGACCAATCCGCAAAATTTCTGTTGCATCTGAAAGCAGAAACTCGCCCGATTACAACGGTATGCGTACTTTTCCCCTAGGCCGTCCTAGTTATTCGTTTCGAGCATCAGAACTGCGAAAATTTTGAGTTTCTCAAGCGTTTCTTACATACAAACTGCCATATCTCGCGAAAGGATTGACCAATCCGCAAAATTTCTGTTGCATCTGAAAGTAGAAACTCGCCCGATCACAACGGTATGAGTACATTTCCCCTAGGCCGTTCTAGTTATGCTTGTCGAGCATCAGAACTGCGAAAATTTTGAGTTTCTCAAGCGTTTCTTACCCACAAACTGCCATATCTGGCGAACGGATTGACCAATCCGCAAAATTTCTGTTGCATCTGAAAGTAGAAACTCGCCCGATTACAACGGTATGCGTACTTTTCCCCTAGGCCATTCTAGTTATTCGTTTCGAGCATCAGAACTGCGAAAATTTTGAGTTTCTCGAGCGTTTCTTACCTCCAAACTGTCATATCTCGCGCACGGATTGACCAATCCGCAAAATTTCTGTTGCATCTGAAAGTAGAAACTCGCCCGATTACAACGGTATGTGTACTTTTCCGCTAGGCCGTTCCAGTTATTCGTTTCGAGCATCAGAACTGCGAAAATGTTGAGTTTCTCAACCGCTTCTTACCTCCAAACTGCCATATCTGGCGAACGGATGGACCAATCCGCAAAATTTCTGTTGCATCTGAAAGCAGAAACTCGCCCGATTACAACGGTATGCGTACTTTTCCCCTAGGCCGTTCTAGTTATTCGTTTCGAGCATCAGAACTGCGAAAATTTTGAGTTTCTCAAGCGTTTCTTACCTCCAAACTGCCATATCTCGCGAAAGGATTGACCAATCCGCAAAATTTCTGCTGCATCTGAAAGTAGAAACTCGCCCGATTACAACGATATGAGTACATTTCCCCTAGGCCGTTCTGGTTATTCGTTTCGAGCATCAGAACTGCGAAAATTTTGGGTTTCTCAAGCGTTTCTTACCTCCAAACTGCCATATCTCGCGAACGGATTGAACAATCCGCAAAATTTCTGTTGCATCTGAAAGTAGAAACTCGCCCGATCACAACGGTATGAGTACATTTCCCCTAGGCCGTTCTAGTTATGCTTGTCGAGCATCAGAACTGTGAACATTTTGAGTTTCTCAACCGTTTCTTACCTCCAAACTACCATATCTCGCGAACGGATTGACCGATCCGCAAAATTTCTGTTGCATCTGAAAGTAGAAACTCGCCCGATTACAACGGTATGTGTACTATGCCCCTAGGCCATTCTAGTTATTCGTTTCGAGCATCAGAACTGCGAAAATTTTGAGTTTCTCGAGCGTTTCTTACCTCCAAACTGCCATATCTCGCGCACGGATTGACCAATCCGCAAAATTTCTGTTGCATCTGAAAGTAGAAACTCGCCCGATTACAACGGTATCTGTACTTTTCCCCTAGGCCGTTCCAGTTATTCGTTTCGAGCATCAGAACTGCGAAAATGTTGAGTTTCTCAACCGCTTCTTACCTCCAAACTGCCATATCTGGCGAACGGATGGACCAATCCGCAAAATTTCTGTTGCATCTGAAAGCAGAAACTCGCCCGATTACAACGGTATGCGTACTTTTCCCCTAGGCCGTTCTAGTTATTCGTTTCGAGCATCAGAACTGCGAAAATTTTGAGTTTCTCAAGCGTTTCTTACATACAAACTGCCATATCTCGCGAAAGGATTGACCAATCCGCAAAATTTCTGTTGCATCTGAAAGTAGAAACTCGCCCGATCACAACGGTATGAGTACATTTCCCCTAGGCCGTTCTAGTTATGCTTGTCGAGCATCAGAACTGTGAACATTTTGAGTTTCTCAACCGTTTTTTACCTCCAAACTACCATATCTCGCGAACGGATTGACCGATCCGCAAAATTTCTGTTGCATCTGAAAGTAGAAACTCGCCCGATTACAAAGGTATGTGTACTTTTCCCCTAGGCCGTTCCAGTTATTCGTTTCGAGCATCAGAACTGCGAAAATTTTGAGTTTCTCAACCGTTTCTTACCTCCAAACTGCCCTATCTCGCGAACGGATTGACCAATCCGCAACATTTCTGTTGCATCTGAAAGTAGAAACTCGCCCGATTACAACGGTATGTACACTTTTCCCCTAGGCCGTTCTAGTTATTCGTTTCGAGCATCAGAACTGCGAATATTTTGAGTTTCTCAACCGTTTCTTACCTCCAAACTACCATATCTCGCGAACGGATTGACCGATCCGCAAAATTTCTGTTGCATCTGAAAGTAGAAACTCGCCCGATTACAACGGTATGTGTACTTTTCCCCTAGGCCGTTCTA
Source organism: Ptiloglossa arizonensis (assembly GCF_051014685.1). Lineage (NCBI taxonomy): Eukaryota > Metazoa > Arthropoda > Insecta > Hymenoptera > Colletidae > Ptiloglossa > Ptiloglossa arizonensis. The sequence goes on along the minus strand of NW_027478639.1, from coordinate 71,070 downwards.
GTTATTCGTTTCGAGCATCAGAACTGCGAAAATTTTGAGTTTCTCAAGCGTTTCTTACCTCCAAACTGCCATATCTCGCGAAAGGATTGACCAATCCGCAAAATTTCTGCTGCATCTGAAAGTAGAAACTCGCCCGATTACAACGATATGAGTACATTTCCCCTAGGCCGTTCTGGTTATTCGTTTCGAGCATCAGAACTGCGAAAATTTTGGGTTTCTCAAGCGTTTCTTACCTCCAAACTGCCATATCTCGCGAACGGATTGAACAATCCGCAAAATTTCTGTTGCATCTGAAAGTAGAAACTCGCCCGATCACAACGGTATGAGTACATTTCCCCTAGGCCGTTCTAGTTATGCTTGTCGAGCATCAGAACTGTGAACATTTTGAGTTTCTCAACCGTTTCTTACCTCCAAACTACCATATCTCGCGAACGGATTGACCGATCCGCAAAATTTCTGTTGCATCTGAAAGTAGAAACTCGCCCGATTACAACGGTATGTGTACTATGCCCCTAGGCCATTCTAGTTATTCGTTTCGAGCATCAGAACTGCGAAAATTTTGAGTTTCTCGAGCGTTTCTTACCTCCAAACTGCCATATCTCGCGCACGGATTGACCAATCCGCAAAATTTCTGTTGCATCTGAAAGTAGAAACTCGCCCGATTACAACGGTATCTGTACTTTTCCCCTAGGCCGTTCCAGTTATTCGTTTCGAGCATCAGAACTGCGAAAATGTTGAGTTTCTCAACCGCTTCTTACCTCCAAACTGCCATATCTGGCGAACGGATGGACCAATCCGCAAAATTTCTGTTGCATCTGAAAGCAGAAACTCGCCCGATTACAACGGTATGCGTACTTTTCCCCTAGGCCGTTCTAGTTATTCGTTTCGAGCATCAGAACTGCGAAAATTTTGAGTTTCTCAAGCGTTTCTTACATACAAACTGCCATATCTCGCGAAAGGATTGACCAATCCGCAAAATTTCTGTTGCATCTGAAAGTAGAAACTCGCCCGATCACAACGGTATGAGTACATTTCCCCTAGGCCGTTCTAGTTATGCTTGTCGAGCATCAGAACTGTGAACATTTTGAGTTTCTCAACCGTTTTTTACCTCCAAACTACCATATCTCGCGAACGGATTGACCGATCCGCAAAATTTCTGTTGCATCTGAAAGTAGAAACTCGCCCGATTACAAAGGTATGTGTACTTTTCCCCTAGGCCGTTCCAGTTATTCGTTTCGAGCATCAGAACTGCGAAAATTTTGAGTTTCTCAACCGTTTCTTACCTCCAAACTGCCCTATCTCGCGAACGGATTGACCAATCCGCAACATTTCTGTTGCATCTGAAAGTAGAAACTCGCCCGATTACAACGGTATGTACACTTTTCCCCTAGGCCGTTCTAGTTATTCGTTTCGAGCATCAGAACTGCGAATATTTTGAGTTTCTCAACCGTTTCTTACCTCCAAACTACCATATCTCGCGAACGGATTGACCGATCCGCAAAATTTCTGTTGCATCTGAAAGTAGAAACTCGCCCGATTACAACGGTATGTGTACTTTTCCCCTAGGCCATTCTAGTTATTCGTTTCGAGCATCAGAACTGCGAAAATTTTGAGTTTCTCGAGCGTTTCTTACCTCCAAACTGCCATATCTCGCGCACGGATTGACCAATCCGCAAAATTTCTGTTGCATCTGAAAGTAGAAACTCGCCCGATTACAACGGTATGTGTACTTTTCCCCTAGGCCGTTCCAGTTATTCGTTTCGAGCATCAGAACTGCGAAAATGTTGAGTTTCTCAACGGCTTCTTACCTCCAAACTGCCATATCTGGCAAACGGATGGACCAATCCGCAAAATTTCTGTTGCATCTGAAAGCAGAAACTCGCCCGATTACAACGGTATGCGTAGTTTTCCCCTAGGCCGTTCTAGTTATTCGTTTCGAGCATCAGAACTGCGAAAATTTTGAGTTTCTCAAGCGTTTCTTACATACAAACTGCCATATCTCGCGAAAGGATTGACCAATCCGCAAAATTTCTGTTGCATCTGAAAGTAGAAACTCGCCCGATCACAACGGTATGAGTACATTTCCCCTAGGCCGTTCTAGTTATGCTTGTCGAGCATCAGAACTGCGAAAATTTTGAGTTTCTCAAGCGTTTCTTACCCACAAACTGCCATATCTGGCGAACGGATTGACCAATCCGCAAAATTTCTGTTGCATCTGAAAGTAGAAACTCGCCCGATTACAAAGGTATGTGTACTTTTCCCCTAGGCCGTTCCAGTTATTCGTTTCGAGCATCAGAACTGCGAAAATTTTGGGTTTCTCAAGCGTTTCTTACCTCCAAACTGCCATATCTCGCGAACAGATTGAACAATCCGCAAAATTTCTGTTGCATCTGAAAGTAGACACTCGCCCGATTACAACGGTATGCGTACTTTTCCCCTAGGCCGTTCTAGTTATTCGTTTCGAGCATCAGAACTGCGAATATTTTGAGTTCCTCAAGCGTTTCTTACATACAAACTGCCATATCTCGCGAACGGATTGAACAATCCGCAAAATTTCTGTGGCATCTGAAAGTAGAAACTCGCCCGATTACAACGGTATGCGTACTTTTCCCCTAGGCCGTTCTAGTTATTCGTTTCGAGCATCAGAACTGCGAATATTTTGAGTTCCTCAAGCGTTTCTTACATACAAACTGCCACATCTCGCGAACGGATTGACCAATCCGCAAAATTTCTGTGGCATCTGAAAGTAGATACTCGCCCAATTACAACGGTATGTGTACTTTTCCCCTAGGCCATTCTAGTTATTCGTTTCGAGCATCAGAACTGCGAAAATTTTGAGTTTCTCGAGCATTTCTTACCTCCAAACTGCCATATCTCGCGCACGGATTGACCAATCCGCAAAATTTCTGTTGCATCTGAAAGTAGAAACTCGCCCGATTACAACGGTATGCGTACTTTTCCCCTAGGCCGTTCTAGTTATTCGTTTCGAGCATCAGAACTGCGAAAATTTTGAGTTTCTCAAGCGTTTCTTACCTCCAAACTGCCATATCTCGCGAACAGATTGAACAATCCGCAAAATTTCTGTTGCATCTGAAAGTAGACACTCGCCCGATTACAACGGTATGCGTACTTTTCCCCTAGGCCGTTCTAGTTATTCGTTTCGAGCATCAGAACTGCGAATATTTTGAGTTCCTCAAGCGTTTCTTACATACAAACTGCCATATCTCGCGAACGGATTGAACAATCCGCAAAATTTCTGTGGCATCTGAAAGTAGAAACTCGCCCGATTACAACGGTATGCGTACTTTTCCCCTAGGCCGTTCTAGTTATTCGTTTCGAGCATCAGAACTGCGAATATTTTGAGTTCCTCAAGCGTTTCTTACATACAAACTGCCACATCTCGCGAACGGATTGACCAATCCGCAAAATTTCTGTGGCATCTGAAAGTAGAAACTCGCCCAATTACAACGGTATGTGTACTTTTCCCCTAGGCCATTCTAGTTATTCGTTTCGAGCATCAGAACTGCGAAAATTTTGAGTTTCTCGAGCGTTTCTTACCTCCAAACTGCCATATCTCGCGCACGGATTGACCAATCCGCAAAATTTCTGTTGCATCTGAAAGTAGAAACTCGCCCGATTACAACGGTATGCGTACTTTTCCCCTAGGCCGTTCTAGTTATTCGTTTCGAGCATCAGAACTGCGAAAATTTTGAGTTTCTCAAGCGTTTCTTACCTCGAAACTGCCATATCTCGCGAAAGGATTGACCAATCCGCAAAATTTCTGCTGCATCTGAAAGTAGAAACTCGCCCGATTACAACGATATGAGTACTTTTCCCCTAGGCCGTTCTGGTTATTCGTTTCGAGCATCAGAACTGCGAAAATTTTGAGTTTCTCGAGCGTTTCTTACCTCCAAACTGCCATATCTCGCGCACGGATTGACCAATCCGCAAAATTTCTGTTGCATCTGAAAGTAGAAACTCGCCCGATTACAACGGTATCTGTACTTTTCCCCTAGGCCGTTCTAGTTATTCGTTTCGAGCATCAGAACTGCGAAAATTTTGAGTTTCTCAAGCGTTTCTTACCTCCAAACTGCCATATCTCGCGAAAGGATTGACCAATCCGCAAAATTTCTGCTGCATCTGAAAGTAGAAACTCGCCCGATTACAACGATATGAGTACATTTCCCCTAGGCCGTTCTGGTTATTCGTTTCGAGCATCAGAACTGCGAAAATTTTGGGTTTCTCAAGCGTTTCTTACCTCCAAACTGCCATATCTCGCGAACGGATTGACCGATCCGCAAAATTTCTGTTGCATCTGAAAGTAGAATCTCGCCCGATTACAAAGGTATGTGTACTTTTCCCCTAGGCCGTTCTAGTTATGCTTGTCGAGCATCAGAACTGTGAACATTTTGAGTTTCTCAACCGTTTCTTACCTCCAAACTACCATATCTCGCGAACGGATTGACCGATCCGCAAAATTTCTGTTGCATCTGAAAGTAGAAACTCGCCCGATTACAACGGTATGTGTACTTTTCCCCTAGGCCATTCTAGTAATTCGTTTCGAGCATCAGAACTGTGAAAATTTTGAGTTTCTCGAGCGTTTCTTACCTCCAAACTGCCATATCTCGCGCACGGATTGACCAATCCGCAAAATTTCTGTTGCATCTGAAAGTAGAAACTCGCCCGATTACAACGGTATGTGTACTTTTCCCCTAGGCCGTTCCAGCTATTCGTTTCGAGCATCAGAACTGCGAAAATGTTGAGTTTCTCAACCGCTTCTTACCTCCAAACTGCCATATCAGGCGAACGGATGGACCAATCCGCAAAATTTCTGCTGCATCTGAATGCAAAAACTCGCCCGATTACAACGGTATGCGTACTTTTCCCCTAGGCCGTTCTAGTTATTCGTTTCGAGCATCAGAACTGCGAAAATTTTGAGTTTCTCAAGCGTTTCTTACCTCCAAACTGCCATATCTCGCGAAAGGATTGACCAATCCGCAAAATGTCTGTTGCATCTGAAAGTAGACACTCGCCCGATTACAACGGTATGCGTACTTTTCCCCTAGGCCATTCTAGTTATTCGTTTCGAGCATCAGAACTGCGAAAATTTTGAGTTTCTCGAGCGTTTCTTACCTCCAAACTGCCATATCTCGCGCACGGATTGACCAATCCGCAAAATTTCTGTTGCATCTGAAAGTAGAAACTCGCCCGATTACAACGGTATGTGTACTTTTCCGCTAGGCCGTTCCAGTTATTCGTTTCGAGCATCAGAACTGCGAAAATGTTGAGTTTCTTAACCGCTTCTTACCTCCAAACTGCCATATCTGGCGAACGGATGGACCAATCCGCAAAATTTCTGTTGCATCTGAAAGCAGAAACTCGCCCGATTACAACGGTATGCGTACTTTTCCCCTAGGCCGTTCTAGTTATTCGTTTCGAGCATCAGAACTGCGAAAATTTTGAGTTTCTCAAGCGTTTCTTACCTCCAAACTGCCATATCTCGCGAAAGGATTGACCAATCCGCAAAATTTCTGTGGCATCTGAAAGTAGAAACTCGCCCAATTACAACGGTATGTGTACTTTTCCCCTAGGCCATTCTAGTTATTCGTTTCGAGCATCAGAACTGCGAAAATTTTGAGTTTCTCGAGCGTTTCTTACCTCCAAACTGCCATATCTCGCGCACGGATTGACCAATCCGCAAAATTTCTGTTGCATCTGAAAGTAGAAACTCGCCCGATTACAACGGTATGTGTACTTTTCCCCTAGGCCGTTCCAGTTATTCGTTTCGAGCATCAGAACTGCGAAAATGTTGAGTTTCTCAACCGCTTCTTACCTCCAAACTGCCATATCTGGCGAACGGATGGACCAATCCGCAAAATTTCTGTTGCATCTGAAAGCAGAAACTCGCCCGATTACAACGGTATGCGTACTTTTCCCCTAGGCCGTGCTAGTTATTCGTTTCGAGCATCAGAACTGCGAAAATTTTGAGTTTCTCAAGCGTTTCTTACCTCCAAACTGCCATATCTCGCGAAAGGATTGACAAATCCGCAAAATTTCTGTTGCATCTGAAAGCAGACACTCGCCCGATTACAACGGTATGCGTACTTTTCCCCTAGGCCGTTCTAGTTATTCGTTTCGAGCATCAGAACTGCGAATATTTTGAGTTTCTCAAGCGTTTCTTACATACAAACTGCCACATCTCGCGAACGGATTGACCAATCCGCAAAATTTCTGCTGCATCTGAAAGTAGAAACTCGCCCGATTACAACGATATGAGTACTTCTCCCCTAGGCCGTTCTGGTTATTCGTTTCGAGTCTCAGAACAGCGAATATTTTGGGTTTCTCAAGCGTTTCTTACCTCCAAACTGCCATATCTCGCGAACAGATTGAACAATCCGCAAAATCTCTGTTGCATCTGAAAGTAGAAACTCGCCCGATCAAAAAGGTATGAGTACATTTCCCCTAGGCCGTTCTAGTTATGCTTGTCGAGCATCAGAACTGTGAACATTTTGAGTTTCTCAACCGTTTCTTACCTCCAAACTACCATATCTCGCGAACGGATTGAACAATCCGCAAAATTTCTGTGGCATCTGAAAGTAGAAACTCGCCCGATTACAACGGTATGCGTACTTTTCCCCTAGGCCGTTCTAGTTATTCGTTTCGAGCACCAGAACTGCGAATATTTTGAGTTCCTCAAGCGTTTCTTACATACAAACTGCCACATCTCGCGAACGGATTGACCAATCCGCAAAATTTCTGTGGCATCTGAAAGTAGAAACTCGCCCAATTACAACGGTATGTGTACTTTTCCCCTTGGCCATTCTAGTTATTCGTTTCGAGCATCAGAACTGCGAAAATTTTGAGTTTCTCGAGCGTTTCTTACCTCCAAACTGCCATATCTCGCGCACGGATTGACCAATCCGCAAAATTTCTGTTGCATCTGAAAGTAGAAACTCGCCCGATTACAACGGTATGTGTACTTTTCCCCTAGGCCGTTCCAGTTATTCGTTTCGAGCATCAGAACTGCGAAAATGTTGAGTTTCTCAACCGCTTCTTACCTCCAAACTGCCATATCTGGCGAACGGATGGACCAATCCGCAAAATTTCTGTTGCATCTGAAAGCAGAAACTCGCCCGATTACAACGGTATGCGTACTTTTCCCCTAGGCCGTGCTAGTTATTCGTTTCGAGAATCAGAACTGCGAAAATTTTGAGTTTCTCAAGCGTTTCTTACCTCCAAACTGCCATATCTCGCGAAAGGATTGACAAATCCGCAAAATTTCTGTTGCATCTGAAAGTAGACACTCGCCCGATTACAACGGTATGCGTACTTTTCCCCTAGGCCGTTCTAGTTATTCGTTTCAAGCATCAGAACTGCGAATATTTTGAGTTTCTCAAGCGTTTCTTACATACAAGCTGCCACATCTCGCGAACGGATTGACCAATCCGCAAAATTTCTGCTGCATCTGAAAGTAGAAACTCGCCCGATTACAACGATATGAGTACTTCTCCCCTAGGCCGTTCTGGTTATTCGTTTCGAGTCTCAGAACTGCGAATATTTTGGGTTTCTCAAGCGTTTCTTACCTCCAAACTGCCATATCTCGCGAACAGATTGAACAATCCGCAAAATCTCTGTTGCATCTGAAAGTAGAAACTCGCCCGATCAAAAAGGTATGAGTACATTTCCCCTAGGCCGTTCTAGTTATGCTTGTCGAGCATCAGAACTGTGAACATTTTGAGTTTCTCAAGCGTTTCTTACCTCCAAACTGCCATATCTCGCGAAAGAATTGACCAATCCGCAAAATGTCTGTTGCATCTGAAAGTAGACACTCGCCCGATTACAACGGTATTTGTACTTTTCCCCTAGGCCGTTCTAGTTATTCGTTTCGAGCATCAGAACTGCGAATATTTTGAGTTTCTCAAGCGTTTCTTACATACAAACTGCCACATCTCGCGAACGGATTGACCAATCCGCAAAATTTCTGCTGCATCTGAAAGTAGAAACTCGCCCGATTACAACGATATGAGTACTTTTCCCCTAGGCCGTTCTGGTTATTCGTTTCGAGCATCAGAACTGCGAAAATTTTGGGTTTCTCAAGCGTTTCTTACCTCCAAACTGCCATATCTCGCGAACAGATTGAACAATCCGCAAAATTTCTGTGGCATCTGAAAGTAGAAACTCGCCCGATTACAACGGTATGCGTACTTTTCCCCTAGGCCGTTCTAGTTATTCGTTTCGAGCATCAGAACTGCGAATATTTTGAGTTCCTCAAGCGTTTCTTACATACAAACTGCCACATCTCGCGAACGGATTGTCCAATCCGCAAAATTTCTGTGGCATCTGAAAGCAGAAACTCGCCCAATTACAACGGTATGTGTACTTTTCCCCTAGGCCATTCTAGTTATTCGTTTCGAGCATCAGAACTGCGAAAATTTTGAGTTTCTCGAGCGTTTCTTACCTCCAAACTGCCATATCTCGCGCACGGATTGACCAATCCGCAAAATTTCTGTTGCATCTGAAAGTAGAAACTCGCCCGATTACAACGGTATGTGTACTTTTCCCCTAGGCCGTTCCAGTTATTCGTTTCGAGCATCAGAACTGCGAAAATGTTGAGTTTCTCAACCGCTTCTTACCTCCAAACTGCCATATCTGGCGAACGGATGGACCAATCCGCAAAATTTCTGTTGCATCTGAAAGCAGATACTCGCCCGATTACAACGGTATGCGTACTTTTCCCCTAGGCCGTGCTAGTTATTCGTTTCGAGCATCAGAACTGCGAAAATTTTGAGTTTCTCAAGCGTTTCTTACCTCCAAACTGCCATATCTCGCGAAAGGATTGACAAATCCGCAAAATTTCTGTTGCATCTGAAAGTAGACACTCGCCCGATTACAACGGTATGCGTACTTTTCCCCTAGGCCGTTCTAGTTATTCGTTTCGAGCATCAGAACTGCGAATATTTTGAGTTTCTCAAGCGTTTCTTACATACAAACTGCCACATCTCGCGAACGGATTGACCAATCCGCAAAATTTCTGCTGCATCTGAAAGTAGAAACTCGCCCGATTACAACGATATGAGTACTTCTCCCCTAGGCCGTTCTGGTTATTCGTTTCGAGTCTCAGAACTGCGAATATTTTGGGTTTCTCAAGCGTTTCTTACCTCCAAACTGCCATATCTCGCGAACAGATTGAACAATCCGCAAAATCTCTGTTGCATCTGAAAGTAGAAACTCGCCCGATCAAAAAGGTATGAGTACATTTCCCCTAGGCCGTTCTAGTTATGCTTGTCGAGCATCAGAACTGTGAACATTTTGAGTTTCTCAACCGTTTCTTACCTCCAAACTACCATATCTCGCGAACGGATTGACCGATCCGCAAAATTTCTGTTGCATCTGAAAGTAGAAACTCGCCCGATTACAACGGTATGTGTACTTTTCCCCTAGGCCATTCTAGTAATTCGTTTCGAGCATCAGAACTGTGAAAATTTTGAGTTTCTCGAGCGTTTCTTACCTCCAAACTGCCATATCTCGCGAAAGGATTGACCAATCCGCAAAATGTCTGTTGCATCTGAAAGTAGACACTCGCCCGATTACAACGGTATGCGTACTTTTCCCCTAGGCCGTTCTAGTTATTCGTTTCGAGCATCAGAACTGCGAATATTTTGAGTTTCTCAAGCGTTTCTTACATACAAACTGCCACATCTCGCGAACGGATTGACCAATCCGCAAAATTTCTGCTGCATCTGAAAGTAGAAACTCGCCCGATTACAACGATATGAGTACTTTTCCCCTAGGCCGTTCTGGTTATTCGTTTCGAGCATCAGAACTGCGAAAATTTTGGGTTTCTCAAGCGTTTCTTACCTCCAAACTGCCATATCTCGCGAACAGATTGAACAATCCGCAAAATTTCTGTTGCATCTGAAAGTAGAAACTCGCCCGATCAAAAAGGTATGAGTACATTTCCCCTAGGCCGTTCTAGTTATGCTTGTCGAGCATCAGAACTGTGAACATTTTGAGTTTCTCAACCGTTTCTTACCTCCAAACTACCATATCTCGCGAACGGATTGACCGATCCGCAAAATTTCTGTTGCATCTGAAAGTAGAAACTCGCCCGATTACAACGGTATGTGTACTTTTCCCCTAGGCCATTCTAGTTATTCGTTTCGAGCATCAGAACTGTGAAAATTTTGAGTTTCTCGAGCGTTTCTTACCTCCAAACTGCCATATCTCGCGCACGGATTGACCAATCCGCAAAATTTCTGTTGCATCTGAAAGTCGAAACTCGCCCGATTACAACGGTATGTGTACTTTTCCCCTAGGCCGTTCCAGCTATTCGTTTCGAGCATCAGAACTGCGAAAATGTTGAGTTTCTCAACCGCTTCTTACCTCCAAACTGCCATATCTGGCGAACGGATGGACTAATCCGCAAAATTTCTGCTGCATCTGAAAGCAAAAACTCGCCCGATTACAACGGTATGCGTACTTTTCCCCTAGGCCGTTCTAGTTATTCGTTTCGAGCATCAGAACTGCGAAAATTTTGAGTTTCTCAAGCGTTTCTTACCTCCAAACTGCCATATCTCGCGAAAGGATTGACCAATCCGCAAAATTTCTGTTGCATCTGAAAGTAGACACTCGCCCGATTACAACGGTACGCGTACTTTTCCCCTAGGCCGTTCTAGTTATTCGTTTCGAGCATCAGAACTGCGAATATTTTGAGTTCCTCAAGCGTTTCTTACATACAAACTGCCACATCTCGCGAACGGATTGACCAATCCGCAAAATTTCTGTGGCATCTGAATGTAGAAACTCGCCCAATTACAACGGTATGTGTACTTTTCCCCTAGGCCATTCTAGTTATTCGTTTCGAGCATCAGAACTGCGAAAATTTTGAGTTTCTCAAGCGTTTCTTACCCACAAACTGCCATATCTGGCGAACGGATTGACCAATCCGCAAAATTTCTGTTGCATCTGAAAGTAGAAACTCGCCCGATTACAACGGTATGCGTACTTTTCCCCTAGGCCATTCTAGTTATTCGTTTCGAGCATCAGAACTGCGAAAATTTTGAGTTTCTCGAGCGTTTCTTACCTCCAAACTGCCATATCTCGCGCACGGATTGACCAATCCGCAAAATTTCTGTTGCATCTGAAAGTAGAAACTCGCCCGATTACAACGGTATGTGTACTTTTCCGCTAGGCCGTTCCAGTTATTCGTTTCGAGCATCAGAACTGCGAAAATGTTGAGTTTCTCAACCGCTTCTTACCTCCAAACTGCCATATCTGGCGAACGGATGGACCAATCCGCAAAATTTCTGTTGCATCTGAAAGCAGAAACTCGCCCGATTACAACGGTATGCGTACTTTTCCCCTAGGCCGTTCTAGTTATTCGTTTCGAGCATCAGAACTGCGAAAATTTTGAGTTTCTCAAGCGTTTCTTACATACAAACTGCCATATCTCGCGAAAGGATTGACCAATCCGCAAAATTTCTGTTGCATCTGAAAGTAGAAACTCGCCCGATCACAACGGTATGAGTACATTTCCCCTAGGCCGTTCTAGTTATGCTTGTCGAGCATCAGAACTGCGAAAATTTTGAGTTTCTCAAGCGTTTCTTACCCACAAACTGCCATATCTGGCGAAAGGATTGACCAATCCGCAAAATTTCTGTTGCATCTGAAAGTAGACACTCGCCCGATTACAACGGTATGCGTACTTTTCCCCTAGGCCGTTCTAGTTATTCGTTTCGAGCATCAGAACTGCGAATATTTTGAGTTTCTCAAGCGTTTCTTACCTCCAAACTGCCATATCTCGCGAAAGGATTGACCAATCCGCAAAATTTCTGTTGCATCTGAAAGTAGACACTCGCCCGATTACAACGGTTCGCGTACTTTTCCCCTAGGCCGTTCTAGTTATTCGTTTCGAGCATCAGAACTGCGAATATTTTGAGTTCCTCAAGCGTTTCTTACATACAAACTGCCACATCTCGCGAACGGATTGACCAATCCGCAAAATTTCTGTGGCATCTGAAAGTAGAAACTCGCCCAATTACAACGGTATGTGTACTTTTCCCCTAGGCCATTCTAGTTATTCGTTTCGAGCATCAGAACTGCGAAAATTTTGAGTTTCTCAAGCGTTTCTTACCCACAAGCTGCCATATCTGGCGAACGGATTGACCAATCCGCAAAATTTCTGTTGCATCTGAAAGTAGAAACTCGCCCGATTACAACGGTATGCGTACTTTTCCCCTAGGCCATTCTAGTTATTCGTTTCGAGCATCAGAACTGCGAAAATTTTGAGTTTCTCGAGCGTTTCTTACCTCCAAACTGCCATATCTCGCGCACGGATTGACCAATCCGCAAAATTTCTGTTGCATCTGAAAGTAGAAACTCGCCCGATTACAACGGTATGTGTACTTTTCCGCTAGGCCGTTCCAGTTATTCGTTTCGAGCATCAGAACTGCGAAAATGTTGAGTTTCTCAACCGCTTCTTACCTCCAAACTGCCATATCTGGCGAACGGATGGACCAATCCGCAAAATTTCTGTTGCATCTGAAAGCAGAAACTCGCCCGATTACAACGGTATGCGTACTTTTCCCCTAGGCCGTTCTAGTTATTCGTTTCGAGCATCAGAACTGCGAAAATTTTGAGTTTCTCAAGCGTTTCTTACCTCCAAACTGCCATATCTCGCGAAAGGATTGACCAATCCGCAAAATTTCTGTTGCATCTGAAAGTAGACACTCGCCCGATTACAACGGTATGCGTACTTTTCCCCTAGGCCGATCTAGTTATTCGTTTCGAGCATCAGAACTGCGAATATTTTGAGTTTCTCAAGCGTTTCTTACATACAAACTGCCACATCTCGCGAACGGATTGACCAATCCGCAAAATTTCTGTGGCATCTGAAAGTAGAAACTCGCCCAATTACAACGGTATGTGTACTTTTCCCCTAGGCCATTCTAGTTATTCGTTTCGAGCATCAGAACTGCGAAAATTTTGAGTTTCTCGAGCGTTTCTTACCTCCAAACTGCCATATCTCGCGCACGGATTGACCAATCCGCAAAATTTCTGTTGCATCTGAAAGTAGAAACTCGCCCGATTACAACGGTATGCGTACTTTTCCCCTAGGCCGTTCTAGTTATTCGTTTCGAGCATCAGAACTGCGAAAATGTTGAGTTTCTCAACCGCTTCTTACCTCCAAACTGCCATATCTGGCGAACGGATGGACCAATCCGCAAAATTTCTGTTGCATCTGAAAGCAGAAACTCGCCCGATTACAACGGTATGCGTACTTTTCCCCTAGGCCGTTCTAGTTATTCGTTTCGAGCATCAGAACTGCGAAAATTTTGAGTTTCTCAAGCGTTTCTTACCTCCAAACTGCCATATCTCGCGAAAGGATTGACCAATCCGCAAAATTTCTGTTGCATCTGAAAGTAGACACTCGCCCGATTACAACGGTATGCGTACTTTTCCCCTAGGCCGTTCTAGTTATTCGTTTCGAGCATCAGAACTGCGAATATTTTGAGTTTCTCAAGCGTTTCTTACCTCCAAACTGCCATATCTCGCGAAAGGATTGACCAATCCGCAAAATTTCTGTTGCATCTGAAAGTAGACACTCGCCCGATTACAACGGTACGCGTACTTTTCCCCTAGGCCGTTCTAGTTATTCGTTTCGAGCATCAGAACTGCGAATATTTTGAGTTCCTCAAGCGTTTCTTACATACAAACTGCCACATCTCGCGAACGGATTGACCAATCCGCAAAATTTCTGTGGCATCTGAAAGTAGAAACTCGCCCAATTACAACGGTATGTGTACTTTTCCCCTAGGCCATTCTAGTTATTCGTTTCGAGCATCAGAACTGCGAAAATTTTGAGTTTCTCAAGCGTTTCTTACCCACAAGCTGCCATATCTGGCGAACGGATTGACCAATCCGCAAAATTTCTGTTGCATCTGAAAGTAGAAACTCGCCCGATTACAACGGTATGCGTACTTTTCCCCTAGGCCATTCTAGTTATTCGTTTCGAGCATCAGAACTGCGAAAATTTTGAGTTTCTCGAGCGTTTCTTACCTCCAAACTGCCATATCTCGCGCACGGATTGACCAATCCGCAAAATTTCTGTTGCATCTGAAAGTAGAAACTCGCCCGATTACAACGGTATGTGTACTTTTCCGCTAGGCCGTTCCAGTTATTCGTTTCGAGCATCAGAACTGCGAAAATGTTGAGTTTCTCAACCGCTTCTTACCTCCAAACTGCCATATCTGGCGAACGGATGGACCAATCCGCAAAATTTCTGTTGCATCTGAAAGCAGAAACTCGCCCGATTACAACGGTATGCGTACTTTTCCCCTAGGACGTTCTAGTTATTCGTTTCGAGCATCAGAACTGCGAAAATTTTGAGTTTCTCAAGCGTTTCTTACCTCCAAACTGCCATATCTCGCGAAAGGATTGACCAATCCGCAAAATTTCTGTTGCATCTGAAAGTAGACACTCGCCCGATTACAACGGTATGCGTACTTTTCCCCTAGGCCGTTCTAGTTATTCGTTTCGAGCATCAGAACTGCGAATATTTTGAGTTTCTCAAGCGTTTCTTACATACAAACTGCCACATCTCGCGAACGGATTGACCAATCCGCAAAATTTCTGCTGCATCTGAAAGTAGAAACTCGCCCGATTACAACGATATGAGTACTTTTCCCCTAGGCCGTTCTGGTTATTCGTTTCGAGCATCAGAACTGCGAAAATTTTGGGTTTCTCAAGCGTTTCTTACCTCCAAACTGCCATATCTCGCGAACAGATTGAACAATCCGCAAAATTTCTGTGGCATCTGAAAGTAGAAACTCACCCGATTACAACGGTATGCGTACTTTTCCCCTAGGCCGTTCTAGTTATTCGTTTCGAGCATCAGAACTGCGAATATTTTGAGTTCCTCAAGCGTTTCTTACATACAAACTGCCACATCTCGCGAACGGATTGACCAATCCGCAAAATTTCTGTGGCATCTGAAAGTAGAAACTCGCCCAATTACAACGGTATGTGTACTTTTCCCCTAGGCCATTCTAGTTATTCGTTTCGAGCATCAGAACTGCGAAAATTTTGTGTTTCTCGAGCGTTTCTTACCTCCAAACTGCCATATCTCGCGCACGGATTGACCAATCCGCAAAATTTCTGTTGCATCTGAAAGTAGAAACTCGCCCGATTACAACGGTATGCGTACTTTTCCCCTAGGCCGTTCTAGTTATTCGTTTCGAGCATCAGAACTGCGAAAATTTTGAGTTTCTCAAGCGTTTCTTACCTCCAAACTGCCATATCTCGCGAAAGGATTGCCCAATCCGCAAAATTTCTGCTGCATCTGAAAGTAGAAACTCGCCCGATTACAACGATATGAGTACTTTTCCCCTAGGCCGTTCTGGTTATTCGTTTCGAGCATCAGAACTGCGAAAATTTTGGGTTTCTCAAGCGTTTCTTTCCTCCAAACTGCCATATCTCGCGAACGGATTGAACAATCCGCAAAATTTCTGTTGCATCTGAAAGTAGAAACTCGCCCGATCACAACGGTATGAGTACATTTCCCCTAGGCCGTTCTAGTTATGCTTGTCGAGCATCAGAACTGTGAACATTTTGAGTTTCTCAACCGTTTCTTTCCTCCAAACTACCATATCTCGCGAACGGATTGACCGATCCGCAAAATTTCTGTTGCATCTGAAAGTAGAAACTCGCCCGATTACAACGGTATGTGTACTTTTCCCCTAGGCCATTCTGGTTATTCGTTTCGAGCATCAGAACTGCGAAAATTTTGAGTTTCTCGAGCGTTTCTTACCTCCAAACTGCCATATCTCGCGCACGGATTGACCAATCCGCAAAATTTCTGTTGCATCTGAAAGTAGAAACTCGCCCGATTACAACGGTATCTGTACTTTTCCCCTAGGCCGTTCTAGTTATTCGTTTCGAGCATCAGAACTGCGAAAATTTTGAGTTTCTCAAGCGTTTCTTACCTCCAAACTGCCATATCTCGCGAAAGGATTGACCAATCCGCAAAATTTCTGCTGCATCTGAAAGTAGAAACTCGCACGATTACAACGATATGAGTACATTTCCCCTAGGCCCTTCTGGTTATTCGTTTCGAGCATCAGAACTGCGAAAATTTTGGGTTTCTCATGCGTTTCTTACCTCCAAACTGCCATATCTCGCGAACGGATTGAACAATCCGCAAAATTTCTGTTGCATCTGAAAGTAGAAACTCGCCCGATCACAACGGTATGAGTACATTTCCCCCAGGCCGTTCTAGTTATGCTTGTCGAGCATCAGAACTGTGAACATTTTGAGTTTCTCAACCGTTTCTTACCTCCAAACTACCATATCTCGCGAACGGATTGACCGATCCGCAAAATTTCTGTTGCATCTGAAAGTAGAAACTCGCCCGATTACAACGGTATGTGTACTTTTCCCCTAGGCCATTCTAGTTATTCGTTTCGTGCATCAGAACTGCGAAAATTTTGAGTTTCTCAAGCGTTTCTTACCTCCAAACTGCCATATCTCGCGAAAGGATTGACCAATCCGCAAAATTTCTGCTGCATCTGAAAGTAGAAACTCGCCCGATTACAACGATATGAGTACATTTCCCCTAGGCCGCTCTGGTTATTCGTTTCGAGCATCAGAACTGCGAAAATTTTGGGTTTCTCAAGCGTTTCTTACCTCCAAACTGCCATATCTCGCGAACGGATTGAACAATCCGCAAAATTTCTGTTGCATCCGAAAGTAGAAACTCGCCCGATCACAACGTTATGAGTACATTTCCCCTAGGCCGTTCTAGTTATGCTTGTCGAGCATCAGAACTGTGAACATTTTGAGTTTCTCAACCGTTTCTTACCTCCAAACTACCATATCTCGCGAACGGATTGACCGATCCGCAAAATTTCTGTTGCATCTGAAAGTAGAAACTCGCCCGATTACAACGGTATGTGTACTTTGCCCCTAGGCCATTCTAGTTATTCGTTTCGAGCATCAGAACTGCGAAAATTTTGAGTTTCTCGAGCGTTTCTTACCTCCAAACTGCCATATCTCGCGCACGGATTGACCAATCCGCAAAATTTCTGTTGCATCTGAAAGTAGAAACTCGCCCGATTACAACGGTATCTGTACTTTTCCCCTAGGCCGTTCCAGTTATTCGTTTCGAGCATCAGAACTGCGAAAATGTTGAGTTTCTCAACCGCTTCTTACCTCCAAACTGCCATATCTGGCGAACGGATGGACCAATCCGCAAAATTTCTGTTGCATCTGAAAGCAGAAACTCGCCCGATTACAACGATATGAGTACATTTCCCCTAGGCCGTTCTGGTTATGCTTGTCGAGCATCAGAACTGTGAACATTTTGAGTTTCTCAACCGTTTCTTACCTCCAAACTACCATATCTCGCGAACGGATTGACCGATCCGCAAAATTTCTGCTGCATCTGAAAGTAGAAACTCGCCCGATTACAACGATATGAGTACATTTCCCCTAGGCCGTTCTGGTTATTCGTTTCGAGCATCAGAACTGCGAAAATTTTGGGTTTCTCAAGCGTTTCTTACCTCCAAACTGCCATATCTCGCGAACGGATTGAACAATCCGCAAAATTTCTGTTGCATCTGAAAGTAGAAACTCGCCCGATCACAACGTTATGAGTACATTTCCCCTAGGCCGTTCTAGTTATGCTTGTCGAGCATCAGAACTGTGAACATTTTGAGTTTCTCAACCGTTTCTTACCTCCAAACTACCATATCTCGCGAACGGATTGACCGATCCGCAAAATTTCTGTTGCATCTGAAAGTAGAAACTCGCCCGATTACAACGGTATGTGTACTTTGCCCCTAGGCCATTCTAGTTATTCGTTTCGAGCATCAGAACTGCGAAAATTTTGAGTTTCTCGAGCGTTTCTTACCTCCAAACTGCCATATCTCGCGCACGGATTGACCAATCCGCAAAATTTCTGTTGCATCTGAAAGTAGAAACTCGCCCGATTACAACGGTATCTGTACTTTTCCCCTAGGCCGTTCCAGTTATTCGTTTCGAGCATCAGAACTGCGAAAATGTTGAGTTTCTCAACCGCTTCTTACCTCCAAACTGCCATATCTGGCGAACGGATGGACCAATCCGCAAAATTTCTGTTGCATCTGAAAGCAGAAACTCGCCCGATTACAACGGTATGCGTACTTTTCCCCTAGGCCGTTCTAGTTATTCGTTTCGAGCATCAGAACTGCGAAAATTTTGAGTTTCTCAAGCGTTTCTTACATACAAACTGCCATATCTCGCGAAAGGATTGACCAATCCGCAAAATTTCTGTTGCATCTGAAAGTAGAAACTCGCCCGATCACAACGGTATGAGTACATTTCCCCTAGGCCGTTCTAGTTATGCTTGTCGAGCATCAGAACTGTGAACATTTTGAGTTTCTCAACCGTTTCTAACCTCCAAACTGCCATATCTCGCGCACGGATTGACCAATCCGCAAAATTTCTGTTGCATCTGAAAGTAGAAACTCGCCCGATTACAAAGGTATGTGTACTTTTCCCCTAGGCCGTTCCAGTTATTCGTTTCGAGCATCAGAACTGCGAAAATTTTGAGTTTCTCAACCGTTTCTTACCTCCAAACTGCCCTATCTCGCGAACGGATTGACCAATCCGCAACATTTCTGATGCATCTGAAAGTAGAAACTCGCCCGATCACAACGGTATGAGTACATTTCCCCTAGGCCGTTCTAGTTATGCTTGTCGAGCATCAGAACTGTGAACATTTTGAGTTTCTCAACCGTTTCTTACCTCCAAACTACCATATCTCGCGAACGGATTGACCGATCCGCAAAATTTCTGTTGCATCTGAAAGTAGAAACTCGCCCGATTACAACGGTATGTGTACTTTTCCCCTAGGCCATTCTAGTTATTCGTTTCGAGCATCAGAACTGCGAAAATTTTGAGTTTCTCGAGCGTTTCTTACCTCCAAACTGCCATATCTCGCGCACGGATTGACCAATCCGCAAAATTTCTGTTGCATCTGAAAGTAGAAACTCGCCCGATTACAACGGTATGTGTACTTTTCCCCTAGGCCGTTCCAGTTATTCGTTTCGAGCATCAGAACTGCGAAAATGTTGAGTTTCTCAACGGCTTCTTACCTCCAAACTGCCATATCTGGCGAACGGATGGACCAATCCGCAAAATTTCTGTTGCATCTGAAAGCAGAAACTCGCCCGATTACAACGGTATGCGTACTTTTCCCCTAGGCCGTTCTAGTTATTCGTTTCGAGCATCAGAACTGCGAAAATTTTGAGTTTCTCAAGCGTTTCTTACATACAAACTGCCATATCTCGCGAAAGGATTGACCAATCCGCAAAATTTCTGTTGCATCTGAAAGTAGAAACTCGCCCGATCACAACGGTATGAGTACATTTCCCCTAGGCCGTTCTAGTTATGCTTGTCGAGCATCAGAACTGCGAAAATTTTGAGTTTCTCAAGCGTTTCTTACCCACAAACTGCCATATCTGGCGAACGGATTGACCAATCCGCAAAATTTCTGTTGCATCTGAAAGTAGAAACTCGCCCGATTACAACGGTATGCGTACTTTTCCCCTAGGCCATTCTAGTTATTCGTTTCGAGCATCAGAACTGCGAAAATTTTGAGTTTCTCGAGCGTTTCTTACCTCCAAACTGCCATATCTCGCGCACGGATTGACCAATCCGCAAAATTTCTGTTGCATCTCAAAGTAGAAACTCGCCCGATTACAACGGTATCTGTACTTTTCCGCTAGGCCGTTCCAGTTATTCGTTTCGAGCATCAGAACTGCGAAAATGTTGAGTTTCTCAACCGCTTCTTACCTCCAAACTGCCATATCTGGCGAACGGATGGACCAATCCGCAAAATTTCTGTTGCATCTGAAAGCAGAAACTCGCCCGATTACAACGGTATGCGTACTTTTCCCCTAGGCCGTTCTAGTTATTCGTTTCGAGCATCAGAACTGCGAAAATTTTGAGTTTCTCAAGCGTTTCTTACCTCCAAACTGCCATATCTCGCGAAAGGATTGACCAATCCGCAAAATTTCTGTTGCATCTGAAAGTAGACACTCGCCCGATTACAACGGTATGCGTACTTTTCCCCTAGGCCGTTCTAGTTATTCGTTTCGAGCATCAGAACTGCGAATATTTTGAGTTTCTCAAGCGTTTCTTACATACAAACTGCCACATCTCGCGAACGGATTGACCAATCCGCAAAATTTCTGCTGCATCTGAAAGTAGAAACTCGCCCGATTACAACGATATGAGTACTTTTCCCCTAGGCCGTTCTGGTTATTCGTTTCGAGCATCAGAACTGCGAAAATTTTGGGTTTCTCAAGCGTTTCTTACCTCCAAACTGCCATATCTCGCGAACAGATTGAACAATCCGCAAAATTTCTGTTGCATCTGAAAGTAGACACTCGCCCGATTACAACGGTATGCGTACTTTTCCCCTAGGCCGTTCTAGTTATTCGTTTCGAGCATCAGAACTGCGAATATTTTGAGTTCCTCAAGCGTTTCTTACATACAAACTGCCATATCTCGCGAACGGATTGAACAATCCGCAAAATTTCTGTGGCATCTGAAAGTAGAAACTCGCCCGATTACAACGGTATGCGTACTTTTCCCCTAGGCCGTTCTAGTTATTCGTTTCGAGCATCAGAACTGCGAATATTTTGAGTTCCTCAAGCGTTTCTTACATACAAACTGCCACATCTCGCGAACGGATTGACCAATCCGCAAAATTTCTGTGGCATCTGAAAGTAGAAACTCGCCCAATTACAACGGTATGTGTACTTTTCCCCTAGGCCATTCTAGTTATTCGTTTCGAGCATCAGAACTGCGAAAATTTTGAGTTTCTCGAGCGTTTCTTACCTCCAAACTGCCATATCTCGCGCACGGATTGACCAATCCGCAAAATTTCTGTTGCATCTGAAAGTAGAAACTCGCCCGATTACAACGGTATGCGTACTTTTCCCCTAGGCCGTTCTAGTTATTCGTTTCGAGCATCAGAACTGCGAAAATTTTGAGTTTCTCAAGCGTTTCTTACCTCCAAACTGCCATATCTCGCGAAAGGATTGACCAATCCGCAAAATTTCTGCTGCATCTGAAAGTAGAAACTCGCCCGATTACAACGATATGAGTACTTTTCCCCTAGGCCGTTCTGGTTATTCGTTTCGAGCATCAGAACTGCGAAAATTTTGAGTTTCTCGAGCGTTTCTTACCTCCAAACTGCCATATCTCGCGCACGGATTGACCAATCCGCAAAATTTCTGTTGCATCTGAAAGTAGAAACTCGCCCGATTACAACGGTATCTGTACTTTTCCCCTAGGCCGTTCTAGTTATTCGTTTCGAGCATCAGAACTGCGAAAATTTTGAGTTTCTCAAGCGTTTCTTACCTCCAAACTGCCATATCTCGCGAAAGGATTGACCAATCCGCAAAATTTCTGCTGCATCTGAAAGTAGAAACTCGCCCGATTACAACGATATGAGTACATTTCCCCTAGGCCGTTCTGGTTATTCGTTTCGAGCATCAGAACTGCGAAAATTTTGGGTTTCTCAAGCGTTTCTTACATCCAAACTGCCATATCTCGCGAACGGATTGAACAATCCGCAAAATTTCTGTTGCATCTGAAAGTAGAAACTCGCCCGATCACAACGGTATGAGTACATTTCCCCTAGGCCGTTCTAGTTATGCTTGTCGAGCATCAGAACTGTGAACATTTTGAGTTTCTCAACCGTTTCTTACCTCCAAACTACCATATCTCGCGAACGGATTGACCGATCCGCAAAATTTCTGTTGCATCTGAAAGTAGAAACTCGCCCGATTACAACGGTATGTGTACTTTGCCCCTAGGCCATTCTAGTTATTCGTTTCGAGCATCAGAACTGCGAAAATTTTGAGTTTCTCGAGCGTTTCTTACCTCCAAACTGCCATATCTCGCGCACGGATTGACCAATCCGCAAAATTTCTGTTGCATCTGAAAGTAGAAACTCGCCCGATTACAACGGTATCTGTACTTTTCCCCTAGGCCGTTCCAGTTATTCGTTTCGAGCATCAGAACTGCGAAAATGTTGAGTTTCTCAACCGCTTCTTACCTCCAAACTGCCATATCTGGCGAACGGATGGACCAATCCGCAAAATTTCTGTTGCATCTGAAAGCAGAAACTCGCCCGATTACAACGGTATGCGTACTTTTCCCCTAGGCCGTTCTAGTTATTCGTTTCGAGCATCAGAACTGCGAATATTTTGAGTTTCTCAACCGTTTCTTACCTCCAAACTACCATATCTCGCGAACGGATTGACCGATCCGCAAAATTTCTGTTGCATCTGAAAGTAGAAACTCGCCCGATTACAAAGGTATGTGTACTTTTCCCCTAGGCCGTTCCAGTTATTCGTTTCGAGCATCAGAACTGCGAAAATTTTGAGTTTCTCAACCGTTTCTTACCTCCAAACTGCCCTATCTCGCGAACGGATTGACCAATCCGCAACATTTCTGATGCATCTGAAAGTAGAAACTCGCCCGATCACAACGGTATGAGTACATTTCCCCTAGGCCGTTCTAGTTATGCTTGTCGAGCATCAGAACTGTGAACATTTTGAGTTTCTCAACCGTTTCTTACCTCCAAACTACCATATCTCGCGAACGGATTGACCGATCCGCAAAATTTCTGTTGCATCTGAAAGTAGAAACTCGCCCGATTACAACGGTATGTGTACTTTTCCCCTAGGCCATTCTAGTTATTCGTTTCGAGCATCAGAACTGCGAAAATTTTGAGTTTCTCGAGCGTTCTTACCTCCAAACTGCCATATCTCGCGCACGGATTGACCAATCCGCAAAATTTCTGTTGCATCTGAAAGTAGAAACTCGCCCGATTACAACGGTATGTGTACTTTTCCCCTAGGCCGTTCCAGTTATTCGTTTCGAGCATCAGAACTGCGAAAATGTTGAGTTTCTCAACGGCTTCTTACCTCCAAACTGCCATATCTGGCGAACGGATGGACCAATCCGCAAAATTTCTGTTGCATCTGAAAGCAGAAACTCGCCCGATTACAACGGTATGCGTACTTTTCCCCTAGGCCGTTCTAGTTATTCGTTTCGAGCATCAGAACTGCGAAAATTTTGAGTTTCTCAAGCGTTTCTTACATACAAACTGCCATATCTCGCGAAAGGATTGACCAATCCGCAAAATTTCTGTTGCATCTGAAAGTAGAAACTCGCCCGATCACAACGGTATGAGTACATTTCCCCTAGGCCGTTCTAGTTATGCTTGTCGAGCATCAGAACTGCGAAAATTTTGAGTTTCTCAAGCGTTTCTTACCCACAAACTGCCATATCTGGCGAACGGATTGACCAATCCGCAAAATTTCTGTTGCATCTGAAAGTAGAAACTCGCCCGATTACAACGGTATGCGTACTTTTCCCCTAGGCCATTCTAGTTATTCGTTTCGAGCATCAGAACTGCGAAAATTTTGAGTTTCTCGAGCGTTTCTTACCTCCAAACTGCCATATCTGGCGAACGGATGGACCAATCCGCAAAATTTCTGTTGCATCTGAAAGCAGAAACTCGCCCGATTACAACGGTATGCGTACTTTTCCCCTAGGCCGTTCTAGTTATTCGTTTCGAGCATCAGAACTGCGAATATTTTGAGTTTCTCAAGCGTTTCTTACATACAAACTGCCACATCTCGCGAACGGATTGACCAATCCGCAAAATTTCTGCTGCATCTGAAAGTAGAAACTCGCCCGATTACAACGATATGAGTACTTTTCCCCTAGGCCGTTCTGGTTATTCGTTTCGAGCATCAGAACTGCGAAAATTTTGGGTTTCTCAAGCGTTTCTTACCTCCAAACTGCCATATCTCGCGAACAGATTGAACAATCCGCAAAATTTCTGTTGCATCTGAAAGTAGACACTCGCCCGATTACAACGGTATGCGTACTTTTCCCCTAGGCCGTTCTAGTTATTCGTTTCGAGCATCAGAACTGCGAATATTTTGAGTTCCTCAAGCGTTTCTTACATACAAACTGCCATATCTCGCGAACGGATTGAACAATCCGCAAAATTTCTGTGGCATCTGAAAGTAGAAACTCGCCCGATTACAACGGTATGCGTACTTTTCCCCTAGGCCGTTCTAGTTATTCGTTTCGAGCATCAGAACTGCGAATATTTTGAGTTCCTCAAGCGTTTCTTACATACAAACTGCCACATCTCGCGAACGGATTGACCAATCCGCAAAATTTCTGTGGCATCTGAAAGTAGAAACTCGCCCAATTACAACGGTATGTGTACTTTTCCCCTAGGCCATTCTAGTTATTCGTTTCGAGCATCAGAACTGCGAAAATTTTGAGTTTCTCGAGCGTTTCTTACCTCCAAACTGCCATATCTCGCGCACGGATTGACCAATCCGCAAAATTTCTGTTGCATCTGAAAGTAGAAACTAGCCCGATTAAAACGGTGTGCGTACTTTTCCCCTAGGCCGTTCTAGTTATTCGTTTCGAGCATCAGAACTGCGAAAATTTTGAGTTTCTCAAGCGTTTCTTACCTCCAAACTGCCATATCTCGCGAAAGGATTGACCAATCCGCAAAATTTCTGCTGCATCTGAAAGTAGAAACTCGCCCGATTACAACGATATGAGTACTTTTCCCCTAGGCCGTTCTGGTTATTCGTTTCGAGCATCAGAACTGCGAAAATTTTGAGTTTCTCGAGCGTTTCTTACCTCCAAACTGCCATATCTCGCGCACGGATTGACCAATCCGCAAAATTTCTGTTGCATCTGAAAGTAGAAACTCGCCCGATTACAACGGTATCTGTACTTTTCCCCTAGGCCGTTCTAGTTATTCGTTTCGAGCATCAGAACTGCGAAAATTTTGAGTTTCTCAAGCGTTTCTTACCTCCAAACTGCCATACCTCGCGAACGGATTGACTAATCCGCAAAATTTCTGTTGCATCTGAAAGTAGAAACTCGCCCGATTACAACGGTATGCGTACTTTTCCCCTAGGCCGTTCTAGTTATGCTTGTCGAGCATCAGAACTGCGAAAATTTTGGGTTTCTCAAGCGTTTCTTACCTCCAAACTGCCATATCTCGCGAACGGATTGAACAATCCGCAAAATTTCTGTTGCATCTGAAAGTAGAAACTCGCCCGATCACAACGGTATGAGTACATTTCCCCTAGGCCGTTCTAGTTATGCATGTCGAGCATCAGAACTGTGAACATTTTGAGTTTCTCAACCGTTTCTTACCTCCAAACTACCATATCTCGCGAACGGATTGACCGATCCGCAAAATTTCTGTTGCATCTGAAAGTAGAAACTCGCCCGATTACAACGGTATGTGTACTTTGCCCCTAGGCCATTCTAGTTATTCGTTTCGAGCATCAGAACTGCGAAAATTTTGAGTTTCTCGAGCGTTTCTTACCTCCAAACTGCCATATCTCGCGCACGGATTGACCAATCCGCAAAATTTCTGTTGCATCTGAAAGTAGAAACTCGCCCGATTACAACGGTATCTGTACTTTTCCCCTAGGCCGTTCCAGTTATTCGTTTCGAGCATCAGAACTGCGAAAATGTTGAGTTTCTCAACCGCTTCTTACCTCCAAACTGCCATATCTGGCGAGCGGATGGACCAATCCGCAAAATTTCTGTTGCATCTGAAAGCAGAAACTCGCCCGATTACAACGGTATGCGTACTTTTCCCCTAGGCCGTTCTAGTTATTCGTTTCGAGCATCAGAACTGCGAAAATTTTGAGTTTCTCAAGCGTTTCTTACATACAAACTGCCATATCTCGCGAAAGGATTGACCAATCCGCAAAATTTCTGTTGCATCTGAAAGTAGAAACTCGCCCGATCACAACGGTATGAGTACATTTCCCCTAGGCCGTTCTAGTTATGCTTGTCGAGCATCAGAACTGCGAAAATTTTGAGTTTCTCAAGCGTTTCTTACCCACAAACTGCCATATCTGGCGAACGGATTGACCAATCCGCAAAATTTCTGTTGCATCTGAAAGTAGAAACTCGCCCGATTACAACGGTATGCGTACTTTTCCCCTAGGCCATTCTAGTTATTCGTTTCGAGCATCAGAACTGCGAAAATTTTGAGTTTCTCGAGCGTTTTTTACCTCCAAACTGCCATATCTCGCGCACGGATTGACCAATCCGCAAAATTTCTGTTGCATCTGAAAGTAGAAACTCGCCCGATTACAACGGTATGTGTACTTTTCCGCTAGGCCGTTCCAGTTATTCGTTTCGAGCATCAGAACTGCGAAAATGTTGAGTTTCTCAACCGCTTCTTACCTCCAAACTGCCATATCTGGCGAACGGATGGACCAATCCGCAAAATTTCTGTTGCATCTGAAAGCAGAAACTCGCCCGATTACAACGGTATGCGTACTTTTCCCCTAGGCCGTTCTAGTTATTCGTTTCGAGCATCAGAACTGCGAATATTTTGAGTTTCTCAAGCGTTTCTTACATACAAACTGCCACATCTCGCGAACGGATTGACCAATCCGCAAAATTTCTGCTGCATCTGAAAGTAGAAACTCGCCCGATTACAACGATATGAGTACTTTTCCCCTAGGCCGTTCTGGTTATTCGTTTCGAGCATCAGAACTGCGAAAATTTTGGGTTTCTCAAGCGTTTCTTACCTCCAAACTGCCATATCTCGCGAACAGATTGAACAATCCGCAAAATTTCTGTTGCATCTGAAAGTAGACACTCGCCCGATTACAACGGTATGCGTACTTTTCCCCTAGGCCGTTCTAGTTATTCGTTTCGAGCATCAGAACCGCGAATATTTTGAGTTCCTCAAGCGTTTCTTACATACAAACTGCCATATCTCGCGAACGGATTGAACAATCCGCAAAATTTCTG
The DNA here is from genome assembly GCF_051014685.1 of Ptiloglossa arizonensis. Taxonomy (NCBI): domain Eukaryota; kingdom Metazoa; phylum Arthropoda; class Insecta; order Hymenoptera; family Colletidae; genus Ptiloglossa; species Ptiloglossa arizonensis. The sequence continues at coordinate 44,187 of NW_027478639.1, read as the reverse complement.
TTGCATCTGAAAGTAGAAACTCGCCCGATTACAACGGTATGTGTACTTTGCCCCTAGGCCATTCTAGTTATTCGTTTCGAGCATCAGAACTGCGAAAATTTTGAGTTTCTCGAGCGTTTCTTACCTCCAAACTGCCATATCTCGCGCACGGATTGACCAATCCGCAAAATTTCTGTTGCATCTGAAAGTAGAAACTCGCCCGATTACAACGGTATGTGTACTTTTCCGCTAGGCCGTTCCAGTTATTCGTTTCGAGCATCAGAACTGCGAAAATGTTGAGTTTCTCAACCGCTTCTTACCTCCAAACTGCCATATCTGGCGAACGGATGGACCAATCCGCAAAATTTCTGTTGCATCTGAAAGCAGAAACTCGCCCGATTACAACGGTATGCGTACTTTTCCCCTAGGCCGTTCTAGTTATTCGTTTCGAGCATCAGAACTGCGAAAATTTTGAGTTTCTCAAGCGTTTCTTACCTCCAAACTGCCATATCTCGCGAAAGGATTGACCAATCCGCAAAATTTCTGCTGCATCTGAAAGTAGAAACTCGCCCGATTACAACGATATGAGTACATTTCCCCTAGGCCGTTCTGGTTATTCGTTTCGAGCATCAGAACTGCGAAAATTTTGGGTTTCTCAAGCGTTTCTTACCTCCAAACTGCCATATCTCGCGAACGGATTGAACAATCCGCAAAATTTCTGTTGCATCTGAAAGTAGAAACTCGCCCGATCACAACGGTATGAGTACATTTCCCCTAGGCCGTTCTAGTTATGCTTGTCGAGCATCAGAACTGTGAACATTTTGAGTTTCTCAACCGTTTCTTACCTCCAAACTACCATATCTCGCGAACGGATTGACCGATCCGCAAAATTTCTGTTGCATCTGAAAGTAGAAACTCGCCCGATTACAACGGTATGTGTACTTTGCCCCTAGGCCATTCTAGTTATTCGTTTCGAGCATCAGAACTGCGAAAATTTTGAGTTTCTCGAGCGTTTCTTACCTCCAAACTGCCATATCTCGCGCACGGATTGACCAATCCGCAAAATTTCTGTTGCATCTGAAAGTAGAAACTCGCCCGATTACAACGGTATCTGTACTTTTCCCCTAGGCCGTTCCAGTTATTCGTTTCGAGCATCAGAACTGCGAAAATGTTGAGTTTCTCAACCGCTTCTTACCTCCAAACTGCCATATCTGGCGAGCGGATGGACCAATCCGCAAAATTTCTGTTGCATCTGAAAGCAGAAACTCGCCCGATTACAACGGTATGCGTACTTTTCCCCTAGGCCGTTCTAGTTATTCGTTTCGAGCATCAGAACTGCGAAAATTTTGAGTTTCTCAAGCGTTTCTTACATACAAACTGCCATATCTCGCGAAAGGATTGACCAATCCGCAAAATTTCTGTTGCATCTGAAAGTAGAAACTCGCCCGATCACAACGGTATGATTACATTTCCCCTAGGCCGTTCTAGTTATGCTTGTCGAGCATCAGAACTGTGAACATTTTGAGTTTCTCAACCGTTTTTTACCTCCAAACTACCATATCTCGCGAACGGATTGACCGATCCGCAAAATTTCCGTTGCATCTGAAAGTAGAAACTCGCCCGATTACAAAGGTATGTGTACTTTTCCCCTAGGCCGTTCCAGTTATTCGTTTCGAGCATCAGAACTGCGAAAATTTTGAGTTTCTCAACCGTTTCTTACCTCCAAACTGCCCTATCTCGCGAACGGATTGACCAATCCGCAACATTTCTGTTGCATCTGAAAGTAGAAACTCGCCCGATTACAACGGTATGTACACTTTTCCCCTAGGCCGTTCTAGTTATTCGTTTCGAGCATCAGAACTGCGAATATTTTGAGTTTCTCAACCGTTTCTTACCTCCAAACTACCATATCTCGCGAACGGATTGACCGATCCGCAAAATTTCTGTTGCATCTGAAAGTAGAAACTCGCCCGATTACAACGGTATGTGTACTTTTCCCCTAGGCCATTCTAGTTATTCGTTTCGAGCATCAGAACTGCGAAAATTTTGAGTTTCTCGAGCGTTTCTTACCTCCAAACTGCCATATCTCGCGCACGGATTGACCAATCCGCAAAATTTCTGTTGCATCTGAAAGTAGAAACTCGCCCGATTACAACGGTATGTGTACTTTTCCCCTAGGCCGTTCCAGTTATTCGTTTCGAGCATCAGAACTGCGAAAATGTTGAGTTTCTCAACGGCTTCTTACCTCCAAACTGCCATATCTGGCAAACGGATGGACCAATCCGCAAAATTTCTGTTGCATCTGAAAGCAGAAACTCGCCCGATTACAACGGTATGCGTACTTTTCCCCTAGGCCGTTCTAGTTATTCGTTTCGAGCATCAGAACTGCGAAAATTTTGAGTTTCTCAAGCGTTTCTTACATACAAACTGCCATATCTCGCGAAAGGATTGACCAATCCGCAAAATTTCTGTTGCATCTGAAAGTAGAAACTCGCCCGATCACAACGGTATGAGTACATTTCCCCTAGGCCGTTCTAGTTATGCTTGTCGAGCATCAGAACTGCGAAAATTTTGAGTTCCTCAAGCGTTTCTTACCCACAAACTGCCATATCTGGCGAACGGATTGACCAATCCGCAAAATTTCTGTTGCATCTGAAAGTAGAAACTCGCCCCGATTACAACGGTATGCGTACTTTTCCCCTAGGCCATTCTAGTTATTCGTTTCGAGCATCAGAACTGCGAAAATTTTGAGTTTCTCGAGCGTTTCTTACCTCCAAACTGCCATATCTCGCGCACGGATTGACCAATCCGCAAAATTTCTGTTGCATCTGAAAGTAGAAACTCGCCCGATTACAACGGTATGTGTACTTTTCCGCTAGGCCGTTCCAGTTATTCGTTTCGAGCATCAGTACTGCGAAAATGTTGAGTTTCTCAACCGCTTCTTACCTCCAAACTGCCATATCTGGCGAACGGATGGACCAATCCGCAAAATTTCTGTTGCATCTGAAAGCAGAAACTCGCCCGATTACAACGGTATGCATACTTTTCCCCTAGGCCGTTCTAGTTATTCGTTTCGAGCATCAGAACTGCGAAAATTTTGAGTTTCTCAAGCGTTTCTTACCTCCAAACTGCCATATCTCGCGAAAGGATTGACCAATCCGCAAAATTTCTGTTGCATCTGAAAGTAGACACTCGCCCGATTACAACGGTATGCGTACTTTTCCCCTAGGCCGTTCTAGTTATTCGTTTCGAGCATCAGAACTGCGAATATTTTGAGTTTCTCAAGCGTTTCTTACATACAAACTGCCACATCTCGCGAACGGATTGACCAATCCGCAAAATTTCTGCTGCATCTGAAAGTAGAAACTCGCCCGATTACAACGATATGAGTACTTTTCCCCTAGGCCGTTCTGGTTATTCGTTTCGAGCATCAGAACTGCGAAAATTTTGGGTTTCTCAAGCGTTTCTTACCTCCAAACTGCCATACCTCGCGAACAGATTGAACAATCCGCAAAATTTCTGTTGCATCTGAAAGTAGACACTCGCCCGATTACAACGGTATGCGTACTTTTCCCCTAGGCCGTTCTAGTTATTCGTTTCGAGCATCAGAACTGCGAATATTTTGAGTTCCTCAAGCGTTTCTTACATACAAACTGCCATATCTCGCGAACGGATTGAACAATCCGCAAAATTTCTGTGGCATCTGAAAGTAGAATCTCGCCCGATTACAACGGTATGCGTACTTTTCCCCTAGGCCGTTCTAGTTATTCGTTTCGAGCATCAGAACTGCGAATATTTTGAGTTCCTCAAGCGTTTCTTACATACAAACTGCCACATCTCGCGAACGGATTGACCAATCCGCAAAATTTCTGTGGCATCTGAAAGTAGAAACTCGCCCAATTACAACGGTATGTGTACTTTTCCCCTAGGCCATTCTAGTTATTCGTTTCGAGCATCAGAACTGCGAAAATTTTGAGTTTCTCGAGCGTTTCTTACCTCCAAACTGCCATATCTCGCGCACGGATTGACCAATCCGCAAAATTTCTGTTGCATCTGAAAGTAGAAACTCGCCCGATTACAACGGTATGCGTACTTTTCCCCTAGGCCGTTCTAGTTATTCGTTTCGAGCATCAGAACTGCGAAAATTTTGAGTTTCTCAAGCGTTTCTTACCTCCAAACTGCCATATCTCGCGAAAGGATTGACCAATCCGCAAAATTTCTGCTGCATCTGAAAGTAGAAACTCGCCCGATTACAACGATATGAGTACTTTTCCCCTAGGCCGTTCTGGTTATTCGTTTCGAGCATCAGAACTGCGAAAATTTTGAGTTTCTCGAGCGTTTCTTACCTCCAAACTGCCATATCTCGCGCACGGATTGACCAATCCGCAAAATTTCTGTTGCATCTGAAAGTAGAAACTCGCCCGATTACAACGGTATCTGTACTTTTCCCCTAGGCCGTTCTAGTTATTCGTTTCGAGCATCAGAACTGCGAAAATTTTGAGTTTCTCAAGCGTTTCTTACCTCCAAACTGCCATATCTCGCGAAAGGATTGACCAATCCGCAAAATTTCTGCTGCATCTGAAAGTAGAAACTCGCCCGATTACAACGATATGAGTACATTTCCCCTAGGCCGTTCTGGTTATTCGTTTCGAGCATCAGAACTGCGAAAATTTTGGGTTTCTCAAGCGTTTCTTACCTCCAAACTGCCATATCTCGCGAACGGATTGACCGATCCGCAAAATTTCTGTTGCATCTGAAAGTAGAAACTCGCCCGATTACAAAGGTATGTGTACTTTTCCCCTAGGCCGTTCCAGTTATTCGTTTCGAGCATCAGAACTGCGAAAATTTTGAGTTTCTCAACCGTTTCTTACCTCCAAACTGCCCTATCTCGCGAACGGATTGACCAATCCGCAACATTTCTGATGCATCTGAAAGTAGAAACTCGCCCGATCACAACGGTATGAGTACATTTCCCCTAGGCCGTTCTAGTTATGCTTGTCGAGCATCAGAACTGTGAACATTTTGAGTTTCTCAAGCGTTTCTTACATACAAACTGCCACATCTCGCGAACGGATTGACCAATCCGCAAAATTTCTGCTGCATCTGAAAGTAGAAACTCGCCCGATTACAACGATATGAGTACTTCTCCCCTAGGCCGTTCTGGTTATTCGTTTCGAGTCACAGAACTGCGAATATTTTGGGTTTCTCAAGCGTTTCTTACCTCCAAACTGCCATATCTCGCGAACAGATTGAACAATCCGCAAAATCTCTGTTGCATCTGAAAGTAGAAACTCGCCCGATCAAAAAGGTATGAGTACATTTCCCCTAGGCCGTTCTAGTTATGCTTGTCGAGCATCAGAACTGTGAACATTTTGAGTTTCTCAACCGTTTCTTACCTCCAAACTACCATATCTCGCGAACGGATTGACCGATCCGCAAAATTTCTGTTGCATCTGAAAGTAGAAACTCGCCCGATTACAACGGTATGTGTACTTTTCCCCTAGGCCATTCTAGTAATTCGTTTCGAGCATCAGAACTGTGAAAATTTTGAGTTTCTCGAGCGTTTCTTACCTCCAAACTGCCATATCTCGCGCACGGATTGACCAATCCGCAAAATTTCTGTTGCATCTGAAAGTAGAAACTCGCCCGATTACAACGGTATGTGTACTTTTCCCCTAGGCCGTTCCAGCTATTCGTTTCGAGCATCAGAACTGCGAAAATGTTGAGTTTCTCAACCGCTTCTTACCTCCAAACTGCCATATCAGGCGAACGGATGGACCAATCCGCAAAATTTCTGCTGCATCTGAATGCAAAAACTCGCCCGATTACAACGGTATGCGTACTTTTCCCCTAGGCCGTTCTAGTTATTCGTTTCGAGCATCAGAACTGCGAAAATTTTGAGTTTCTCAAGCGTTTCTTACCTCCAAACTGCCATATCTCGCGAAAGGATTGACCAATCCGCAAAATGTCTGTTGCATCTGAAAGTAGACACTCGCCCGATTACAACGGTATGCGTACTTTTCCCCTAGGCCGTTCTAGTTATTCGTTTCGAGCATCAGAACTGCGAATATTTTGAGTTTCTCAAGCGTTTCTTACATACAAACTGCCACATCTCGCGAACGGATTGACCAATCCGCAAAATTTCTGCTGCATCTGAAAGTAGAAACTCGCCCGATTACAACGATATGAGTACTTTTCCCCTAGGCCGTTCTGGTTATTCGTTTCGAGCATCAGAACTGCGAAAATTTTGGGTTTCTCAAGCGTTTCTTACCTCCAAACTGCCATATCTCGCGAACAGATTGAACAATCCGCAAAATTTCTGTTGCATCTGAAAGTAGAAACTCGCCCGATTACAACGGTATGCGTACTTTTCCCCTAGGCCATTCTAGTTATTCGTTTCGAGCATCAGAACTGCGAAAATTTTGAGTTTCTCGAGCGTTTCTTACCTCCAAACTGCCATATCTCGCGCACGGATTGACCAATCCGCAAAATTTCTGTTGCATCTGAAAGTAGAAACTCGCCCGATTACAACGGTATGTGTACTTTTCCGCTAGGCCGTTCCAGTTATTCGTTTCGAGCATCAGAACTGCGAAAATGTTGAGTTTCTTAACCGCTTCTTACCTCCAAACTGCCATATCTGGCGAACGGATGGACCAATCCGCAAAATTTCTGTTGCATCTGAAAGCAGAAACTCGCCCGATTACAACGGTATGCGTACTTTTCCCCTAGGCCGTTCTAGTTATTCGTTTCGAGCATCAGAACTGCGAAAATTTTGAGTTTCTCAAGCGTTTCTTACCTCCAAACTGCCATATCTCGCGAAAGGATTGACCAATCCGCAAAATTTCTGTTGCATCTGAAAGTAGACACTCGCCCGATTACAACGGTATGCGTACTTTTCCCCTAGGCCGTTCTAGTTATTCGTTTCGAGCATCAGAACTGCGAATATTTTGAGTTTCTCAAGCGTTTCTTACCTCCAAACTGCCATATCTCGCGAAAGGATTGACCAATCCGCAAAATTTCTGTTGCATCTGAAAGTAGACACTCGCCCGATTACAACGGTACGCGTACTTTTCCCCTAGGCCGTTCTAGTTATTCGTTTCGAGCATCAGAACTGCGAATATTTTGAGTTCCTCAAGCGTTTCTTACATACAAACTGCCACATCTCGCGAACGGATTGACCAATCCGCAAAATTTCTGTGGCATCTGAAAGTAGAAACTCGCCCAATTACAACGGTATGTGTACTTTTCCCCTAGGCCATTCTAGTTATTCGTTTCGAGCATCAGAACTGCGAAAATTTTGAGTTTCTCAAGCGTTTCTTACACACAAGCTGCCATATCTGGCGAACGGATTGACCAATCCGCAAAATTTCTGTTGCATCTGAAAGTAGAAACTCGCCCGATTACAACGGTATGCGTACTTTTCCCCTAGGCCATTCTAGTTATTCGTTTCGAGCATCAGAACTGCGAAAATTTTGAGTTTCTCGAGCGTTTCTTACCTCCAAACTGCCATATTTCGCGCACGGATTGACCAATCCGCAAAATTTCTGTTGCATCTGAAAGTAGAAACTCGCCCGATTACAACGGTATGTGTACTTTTCCGCTAGGCCGTTCCAGTTATTCGTTTCGAGCATCAGAACTGCGAAAATGTTGAGTTTCTTAACCGCTTCTTACCTCCAAACTGCCATATCTGGCGAACGGATGGACCAATCCGCAAAATTTCTGTTGCATCTGAAAGCAGAAACTCGCCCGATTACAACGGTATGCGTACTTTTCCCCTAGGCCGTTCTAGTTATTCGTTTCGAGCATCAGAACTGCGAAAATTTTGAGTTTCTCAAGCGTTTCTTACCTCCAAACTGCCATATCTCGCGAAAGGATTGACCAATCCGCAAAATTTCTGTTGCATCTGAAAGTAGACACTCGCCCGATTACAACGGTATGCGTACTTTTCCCCTAGGCCGTTCTAGTTATTCGTTTCGAGCATCAGAACTGCGAATATTTTGAGTTTCTCAAGCGTTTCTTACCTCCAAACTGCCATATCTCGCGAAAGGATTGACCAATCCGCAAAATTTCTGTTGCATCTGAAAGTAGACACTCGCCCGATTACAACGGTACGCGTACTTTTCCCCTAGGCCGTTCTAGTTATTCGTTTCGAGCATCAGAACTGCGAATATTTTGAGTTCCTCAAGCGTTTCTTACATACAAACTGCCACATCTCGCGAACGGATTGACCAATCCGCAAAATTTCTGTGGCATCTGAAAGTAGAAACTCGCCCAATTACAACGGTATGTGTACTTTTCCCCTAGGCCATTCTAGTTATTCGTTTCGAGCATCAGAACTGCGAAAATTTTGAGTTTCTCAAGCGTTTCTTACACACAAGCTGCCATATCTGGCGAACGGATTGACCAATCCGCAAAATTTCTGTTGCATCTGAAAGTAGAAACTCGCCCGATTACAACGGTATGCGTACTTTTCCCCTAGGCCATTCTAGTTATTCGTTTCGAGCATCAGAACTGCGAAAATTTTGAGTTTCTCGAGCGTTTCTTACCTCCAAACTGCCATATTTCGCGCACGGATTGACCAATCCGCAAAATTTCTGTTGCATCTGAAAGTAGAAACTCGCCCGATTACAACGGTATGTGTACTTTTCCGCTAGGCCGTTCCAGTTATTCGTTTCGAGCATCAGAACTGCGAAAATGTTGAGTTTCTCAACCGCTTCTTACCTCCAAACTGCCATATCTGGCGAACGGATGGACCAATCCGCAAAATTTCTGTTGCATCTGAAAGCAGAAACTCGCCCGATTACAACGGTATGCGTACTTTTCCCCTAGGCCGTTCTAGTTATTCGTTTCGAGCATCAGAACTGCGAAAATTTTGAGTTTCTCAAGCGTTTCTTACCTCCAAACTGCCATATCTCGCGAAAGGATTGACCAATCCGCAAAATTTCTGTTGCATCTGAAAGTAGACACTCGCCCGATTACAACGGTATGCGTACTTTTCCCCTAGGCCGTTCTAGTTATTCGTTTCGAGCATCAGAACTGCGAATATTTTGAGTTTCTCAAGCGTTTCTTACATACAAACTGCCACATCTCGCGAACGGATTGACCAATCCGCAAAATTTCTGCTGCATCTGAAAGTAGAAACTCGCCCGATTACAACGATATGAGTACTTTTCCCCTAGGCCGTTCTGGTTATTCGTTTCGAGCATCAGAACTGCGAAAATTTTGGGTTTCTCAAGCGTTTCTTACCTCCAAACTGCCATATCTCGCGAACAGATTGAACAATCCGCAAAATTTCTGTGGCATCTGAAAGTAGAAACTCGCCCGATTACAACGGTATGCGTACTTTTCCCCTAGGCCGTTCTAGTTATTCGTTTCGAGCATCAGAACTGCGAATATTTTGAGTTCCTCAAGCGTTTCTTACATACAAACTGCCACATCTCGCGAACGGATTGACCAATCCGCAAAATTTCTGTGGCATCTGAAAGTAGAAACTCGCCCAATTACAACGGTATGTGTACTTTTCCCCTAGGCCATTCTAGTTATTCGTTTCGAGCATCAGAGCTGCGAAAATTTTGAGTTTCTCGAGCGTTTCTTACCTCCAAACTGCCATATCTCGCGCACGGATTGATCAATCCGCAAAATTTCTGTTGCATCTGAAAGTAGAAACTCGCCCGATTACAACGGTATGCGTACTTTTCCCCTAGGCCGTTCTAGTTATTCGTTTCGAGCATCAGAACTGCGAAAATTTTGAGTTTCTCAAGCGTTTCTTACCTCCAAACTGCCATATCTCGCGAAAGGATTGACAAATCCGCAAAATTTCTGTTGCATCTGAAAGTAGACACTCGCCCGATTACAACGGTATGCGTACTTTTCCCCTAGGCCGTTCTAGTTATTCGTTTCGAGCATCAGAACTGCGAATATTTTGAGTTTCTCAAGCGTTTCTTACATACAAACTGCCACATCTCGCGAACGGATTGACCAATCCGCAAAATTTCTGCTGCATCTGAAAGTAGAAACTCGCCCGATTACAACGATATGAGTACTTCTCCCCTAGGCCGTTCTGGTTATTCGTTTCGAGTCTCATAACTGCGAATATTTTGGGTTTCTCAAGCGTTTCTTACCTCCAAACTGCCATATCTCGCGAACAGATTGAACAATCCGCAAAATCTCTGTTGCATCTGAAAGTAGAAACTCGCCCGATCAAAAAGGTATGAGAACATTTCCCCTAGGCCGTTCTAGTTATGCTTGTCGAGCATCAGAACTGTGAACATTTTGAGTTTCTCAACCGTTTCTTACCTCCAAACTACCATATCTCGCGAACGGATTGACCGATCCGCAAAATTTCTGTTGCATCTGAAAGTAGAAACTCGCCCGATTACAACGGTATGTGTACTTTTCCCCTAGGCCATTCTAGTAATTCGTTTCGAGCATCAGAACTGTGAAAATTTTGAGTTTCTCGAGCGTTTCTTACCTCCAAACTGCCATATCTCGCGCACGGATTGACCAATCCGCAAAATTTCTGTTGCATCTGAAAGTAGAAACTCGCCCGATTACAACGGTATGCGTACTTTTCCCCTAGGCCGTTCTAGTTATTCGTTTCGAGCATCAGAACTGCGAAAATTTTGAGTTTCTCAAGCGTTTCTTACCTCCAAACTGCCATATCTCGCGAAAGGATTGACAAATCCGCAAAATTTCTGTTGCATCTGAAAGTAGACACTCGCCCGATTACAACGGTATGCGTACTTTTCCCCTAGGCCGTTCTAGTTATTCGTTTCGAGCATCAGAACTGCGAATATTTTGAGTTTCTCAAGCGTTTCTTACATACAAACTGCCACATCTCGCGAACGGATTGACCAATCCGCAAAATTTCTGCTGCATCTGAAAGTAGACACTCGCCCGATTACAACGGTATGTGTACTTTTCCCCTAGGCCATTCTAGTAATTCGTTTCGAGCATCAGAACTGTGAAAATTTTGAGTTTCTCGAGCGTTTCTTACCTCCAAACTGCCATATCTCGCGCACGGATTGACCAATCCGCAAAATTTCTGTTGCATCTGAAAGTAGAAACTCGCCCGATTACAACGGTATGTGTACTTTTCCCCTAGGCCGTTCCAGCTATTCGTTTCGAGCATCAGAACTGCGAAAATGTTGAGTTTCTCAACCGCTTCTTACCTCCAAACTGCCATATCTGGCGAACGGATGGACTAATCCGCAAAATTTCTGCTGCATCTGAATGCAAAAACTCGCCCGATTACAACGGTATGCGTACTTTTCCCCTAGGCCGTTCTAGTTATTCGTTTCGAGCATCAGAACTGCGAAAATTTTGAGTTTCTCAAGCGTTTCTTACCTCCAAACTGCCATATCTCGCGAAAGGATTGACCAATCCGCAAAATGTCTGTTGCATCTGAAAGTAGACACTCGCCCGATTACAACGGTATGCGTACTTTTCCCCTAGGCCGTTCTGGTTATTCGTTTCGAGCATCAGAACTGCGAATATTTTGAGTTTCTCAAGCGTTTCTTACATACAAACTACCACATCTCGCGAACGGATTGACCAATCCGCAAAATTTCTGCTGCATCTGAAAGTAGAAACTCGCCCAATTACAACGGTATGTGTACTTTTCCCCTAGGCCATTCTAGTTATTCGTTTCGAGCATCAGAACTGCGAAAATTTTGAGTTTCTCGAGCGTTTCTTACCTCCAAACTGCCATATCTCGCGCACGGATTGAACAATCCGCAAAATTTCTGTTGCATCTGAAAGTCGAAACCCGCCCGATCACAACGGTATGAGTACATTTCCCCTAGGCCGTTCTAGTTATTCGTTTCGAGCATCAGAACTGCGAAAATTTTGAGATTCTCAAGCGTTTCTTACCTCCAAACTGCCATATCTCGCGAACGGATTGACCAATCCGCAAAATTTCTGTTGCATCTGAAAGTACAAACTCGCCCGATTACAACGGTATGTGTACTTTTCCCCTAGGCCGTTCCAGTTATTCGTTTCGAGCATCAGAACAGCGAAAATTTTGAGTTTCTCAAGCGTTTCTTACCTCCAAACTGCCATATCTCGCGAACGGATAGACCAATCCGCAAAATTTCTGTTGCACCTGAAAGTAGAAACCCGCCCGATTACAACGGTGTGTGTAGTCTTCCCCTAGGTCGTTCTAGTTATTCGTCTCGAGCATCAGAACTGCGAAACATTTGAGTTTCTCAAGCGTTTCTTACCTCCAAACTGCCATATCTCGCGAACGGATTGACCAATCCGCAAAATTTCTGTTGCATCTGAAAGTAGAAACCCGCCCAATTACAAAGGTATGTGTAGTCTTCCCCTAGGCCGTTCTAGTTATTCGTTTCGAGCATCAGAACTGCGAAAATTTTGAGTTTCTCAAGCGTTTCTTACATACAAACTGCCATATCTCGCGAAAGGATTGACCAATCCGCAAAATTTCTGTTGCATCTGAAAGTAGAAACTCGCCCGATCACAACGGTATGAGTACATTTCCCCTAGGCCGTTCTAGTTATGCTTGTCGAGCATCAGAACTGTGAACATTTTGAGTTTCTCAACCGTTTCTTACCTCCAAACTACCATATCTCGCGAACGGATTGACCGATCCGCAAAATTTCTGTTGCATCTGAAAGTAGAAACTCGCCCGATTACAAAGGTATGTGTACTTTTCCCCTAGGCCGTTCCAGTTATTCGTTTCGAGCATCAGAACTGCGAAAATTTTGAGTTTCTCAACCGTTTCTTACCTCCAAACTGTCCTATCTCGCGAACGGATTGACCAATCCGCAACATTTCTGTTGCATCTGAAAGTAGAAACTCGCCCGATCACAACGGTATGAGTACATTTCCCCTAGGCCGTTCTAGTTATGCTTGTCGAGCATCAGAACTGTGAACATTTTGAGTTTCTCAACCGTTTCTTACCTCCAAACTACCATATCTCGCGAACGGATTGACCGATCCGCAAAATTTCTGTTGCATCTGAAAGTAGAAACTCGCCCGATTACAACGGTATGTGTACTTTTCCCCTAGGCCATTCTAGTTATTCGTTTCGAGCATCAGAACTGCGAAAATTTTGAGTTTCTCGAGCGTTTCTTACCTCCAAACTGCCATATCTCGCGCACGGATTGACCAATCCGCAAAATTTCTGTTGCATCTGAAAGTAGAAACTCGCCCGATTACAACGGTATCTGTACTTTTGCCCTAGGCCGTTCCAGTTATTCGTTTCGAGCATCAGAACTGCGAAAATGTTGAGTTTCTCAACCGCTTCTTACCTCCAAACTGCCATATCTGGCGAACGGATGGACCAATCCGCAAAATTTCTGTTGCATCTGAAAGCAGAAACTCGCCCGATTACAACGGTATGATTACTTTTCCCCTAGGCCGTTCTAGTTATTCGTTTCGAGCATCAGAACTGCGAATATTTTGAGTTTGTCAAGCGTTTCTTACATACAAACTGCCACATCTCGCGAACGGATTGACCAATCCGCAAAATTTCTGCTGCATCTGAAAGTAGACACTCGCCCGATTACAACGGTATGCGTACTTTTCCCCTAGGCCGTTCTAGTTATTCGTTTCGAGCATCAGAACTGCGAATATATTGAGTTCCTCAAGCGTTTCTTACATACAAACTGCCACATCTCGCGAACGGATTGAACAATCCGCAAAATTTCTGTGGCATCTGAAAGTAGAAACTCGCCCGATTAAAACGGTATGCGTACTTTTCCCCTAGGCCGTTCTAGTTATTCGTTTCGAGCATCAGAACTGCGAATATTTTGAGTTCCTCAAGCGTTTCTTACATACAAACTGCCACATCTCGCGAACGGATTGACCAATCCGCAAAATTTCTGTGGCATCTGAAAGTAGAAACTCGCCCAATTACAACGGTATGTGTACTTTTCCCCTAGGCCATTCTAGTTATTCGTTTCGAGCATCAGAACTGCGAAAATTTTGAGTTTCTCGAGCGTTTCTTACCTCCAAACTGCCATATCTCGCGCACGGATTGACCAATCCGCAAAATTTCTGTTGCATCTGAAAGTAGAAACTCGCCCGATTACAACGGTATGTGTACTTTTCCCCTAGGCCGTTCCAGTTATTCGTTTCGAGCATCAGAACTGCGAAAATGTTGAGTTTCTCAACCGCTTCTTACCTCCAAACTGCCATATCTGGCGAATGGATGGACCAATCCGCAAAATTTCTGTTGCATCTGAAAGCAGAAACTCGCCCGATTACAACGGTATGCGTACTTTTCTCCTAGGCCGTTCTAGTTATTCGTTTCGAGCATCAGAACTGCGAAAATTTTGAGTTTCTCAAGCGTTTCTTACCTCCAAACTGCCATATCTCGCGAAAGGATTGACAAATCCGCAAAATTTCTGTTGCATCTGAAAGTAGACACTCGCCCGATTACAACGGTATGCGTACTTTTCCCCTAGGCCGTTCTAGTTATTCGTTTCGAGCATCAGAACTGCGAATATTTTGAGTTTCTCAAGCGTTTCTTACATACAAACTGCCACATCTCGCGAACGGATTGACCAATCCGCAAAATTTCTGCTGCATCTGAAAGTAGAAACTCGCCCGATTACAACGATATGAGTACTTCTCCCCTAGGCCGTTCTGGTTATTCGTTTCGAGTCTCAGAACTGCGAATATTTTGGGTTTCTCAAGCGTTTCTTACCTCCAAACTGCCATATCTCGCGAACAGATTGAACAATCCGCAAAATCTCTGTTGCATCTGAAAGTAGAAACTCGCCCGATCAAAAAGGTATGAGTACATTTCCCCTAGGCCGTTCTAGTTATGCTTGTCGAGCATCAGAACTGTGAACATTTTGAGTTTCTCAACCGTTTCCTACCTCCAAACTACCATATCTCGCGAACGGATTGACCGATCCGCAAAATTTCTGTTGCATCTGAAAGTAGAAACTCGCCCGATTACAACGGTATGTGTACTTTTCCCCTAGGCCATTCTAGTAATTCGTTTCGAGCATCAGAACTGTGAAAATTTTGAGTTTCTCGAGCGTTTCTTACCTCCAAACTGCCATATCTCGCGCACGGATTGACCAATCCGCAAAATTTCTGTTGCATCTGAAAGTAGAAACTCGCCCGATTACAACGGTATGTGTACTTTTCCCCGAGGCCGTTCCAGCTATTCGTTTCGAGCATCAGAACTGCGAAAATGTTGAGTTTCTCAACCGCTTCTTACCTCCAAACTGCCATATCTGGCGAACGGATGGACCAATCCGCAAAATTTCTGTTGCATCTGAAAGCAGAAACTCGCCCGATTACAACGGTATGCGTACTTTTCCCCTAGGCCGTTCTAGTTATTCGTTTCGAGCATCAGAACTGCGAAAATTTTGAGTTTCTCAAGCGTTTCTTACATACAAACTGCCACATCTCGCGAACGGATTGACCAATCCGCAAAATTTCTGCTGCATCTGAAAGTAGAAACTCGCCCGATTACAACGGTATGTGTACTTTTCCCCTAGGCCGTTCTAGTTATTCGTTTCGAGCATCAGAACTGCGAATATTTTGAGTTTCTCAAGCGTTTCTTACATACAAACTGCCACATCTCGCGAACGGATTGACCAATCCGCAAAATTTCTGCTGCATCTGAAAGTAGAAACTCGCCCGATTACAACGATATGAGTACTTTTCCCCTAGGCCGTTCTGGTTATTCGTTTCGAGCATCAGAACTGCGAAAATTTTGAGTTTCTCAAGCGTTTCTTACCCACAAACTGCCATATCTGGCGAACGGATTGACCAATCCGCAAAATTTCTGTTGCATCTGAAAGTAGAAACTCGCCCGATTACAACGGTATGCGTACTTTTCCCCTAGGCCATTCTAGTTATTCGTTTCGAGCATCAGAACTGCGAAAATTTTGAGTTTCTCGAGCGTTTCTTACCTCCAAACTGCCATATCTCGCGCACGGATTGACCAATCCGCAAAATTTCTGTTGCATCTGAAAGTAGAAACTCGCCCGATTACAACGGTATGTGTACTTTTCCGCTAGGCCGTTCCAGTTATTCGTTTCGAGCATCAGAACTGCGAAAATGTTGAGTTTCTCAACCGCTTCTTACCTCCAAACTGCCATATCTGGCGAACGGATGGACCAATCCGCAAAATTTCTGTTGCATCTGAAAGCAGAAACTCGCCCGATTACAACGGTATGCGTACTTTTCCCCTAGGCCGTTCTAGTTATTCGTTTCGAGCATCAGAACTGCGAAAATTTTGAGTTTCTCAAGCGTTCCTTACCTCCAAACTGCCATATCTCGCGAAAGGATTGACCAATCCGCAAAATGTCTGTTGCATCTGAAAGTAGACACTCGCCCGATTACAACGGTATGCGTACTTTTCCCCTAGGCCGTTCTAGTTATTCGTTTCGAGCATCAGAACTGCGAATATTTTGAGTTCCTCAAGCGTTTCTTACATACAAACTGCCACATCTCGCGAACGGATTGACCAATCCGCAAAATTTCTGTGGCATCTGAAAGTAGAAACTCGCCCAATTACAACGGTATGTGTACTTTTCTCCTAGGCCATTCTAGTTATTCGTTTCGAGCATCAGAACTGCGAAAATTTTGAGTTTCTCGAGCGTTTCTTACCTCCAAACTGCCATATCTCGCGCACGGATTGACCAATCCGCAAAATTTCTGTTGCATCTGAAAGTAGAAACTCGCCCGATTACAACGGTATGTGTACTTTTCCCCTAGGCCGTTCCAGTTATTCGTTTCGAGCATCAGAACTGCGAAAATGTTGAGTTTCTCAACCGCTTCTTACCTCCAAACTGCCATATCTGGCGAACGGATGGACCAATCCGCAAAATTTCTGTTGCATCTGAAAGCAGAAACTCGCCCGATTACAACGGTATGCGTACTTTTCTCCTAGGCCGTTCTAGTTATTCGTTTCGAGCATCAGAACTGCGAAAATTTTGAGTTTCTCAAGCGTTTCTTACCTCCAAACTGCCATATCTCGCGAAAGGATTGACAAATCCGCAAAATTTCTGTTGCATCTGAAAGTAGACATTCGCCCGATTACAACGGTATGCGTACTTTTCCCCTAGGCCGTTCTAGTTATTCGTTTCGAGCATCAGAACTGCGAATATTTTGAGTTCCTCAAGCGTTTCTTACATACAAACTGCCACATCTCGCAAACGGATTGACCAATCCGCAAAATTTCTGCTGCATCTGAAAGTAGAAACTCGCCCGATTACAACGATATGAGTACTTCTCCCCTAGGCCGTTCTGGTTATTCGTTTCGAGTCTCAGAACTGCGAATATTTTGGGTTTCTCAAGCGTTTCTTACCTCCAAACTGCCATATCTCGCGAACAGATTGAACAATCCGCAAAATCTCTGTTGCATCTGAAAGTAGAAACTCGCCCGATCAAAAAGGTATGAGTACTTTTCCCCTAGGCCATTCTAGTAATTCGTTTCGAGCATCAGAACTGTGAAAATTTTGAGTTTCTCGAGCGTTTCTTACCTCCAAACTGCCATATCTCGCGCACGGATTGACCAATCCGCAAAATTTCTGTTGCATCTGAAAGTAGAAACTCGCCCGATTACAACGGTATGTGTACTTTCCCCGAGGCCGTTCCAGCTATTCGTTTCGAGCATCAGAACTGCGAAAATGTTGAGTTTCTCAACCGCTTCTTACCTCCAAACTGCCATATCTGGCGAACGGATGGACCAATCCGCAAAATTTCTGCTGCATCTGAATGCAAAAACTCGCCCGATTACAACGGTATGCGTACTTTTCCCCTAGGCCGTTCTAGTTATTCGTTTCGAGCATCAGAACTGCGAAAATTTTGAGTTTCTCAAGCGTTTCTTACCTCCAAACTGCCATATCTCGCGAAAGGATTGACCAATCCGCAAAATGTCTGTTGCATCTGAAAGTAGACACTCGCCCGATTACAACGGTATGCGTACTTTTCCCCTAGGCCGTTCTAGTTATTCGTTTCGAGCATCAGAACTGCGAATATTTTGAGTTTCTCAAGCGTTTCTTACATACAAACTGCCACATCTCGCGAACGGATTGACCAATCCGCAAAATTTCTGCTGCATCTGAAAGTAGAAACTCGCCCGATTACAACGATATGAGTACTTTTCCCCTAGGCCGTTCTGGTTATTCGTTTCGAGCATCAGAACTGCGAAAATTTTGGGTTTCTCAAGCGTTTCTTACCTCCAAACTGCCATATCTCGCGAACAGATTGAACAATCCGCAAAATTTCTGTTGCATCTGAAAGTAGACACTCGCCCGATTACAACGGTATGCGTACTTTTCCCCTTGGCCGTTCTAGTTATTCGTTTCGAGCATCAGAACTGCGAATATTTTGAGTTCCTCAAGCGTTTCTTACATACAAACTGCCACATCTCGCGAACGGATTGAACAATCCGCAAAATTTCTGTGGCATCTGAAAGGAGAAACTCGCCCGATTACAACGGTATGCGTACTTCTCCCCTAGGCCGTTCTAGTTATTCGTTTCGAGCATCAGAACTGCGAATATTTTGAGTTCCTCAAGCGTTTCTTACATACAAACTGCCACATCTCGCGAACGGATTGACCAATCCGCAAAATTTCTGTGGCATCTGAAAGTAGAAACTCGCCCAATTACAACGGTATGTGTACTTTTCCCCTAGGCCATTCTAGTTATTCGTTTCGAGCATCAGAACTGCGAAAATTTTGAGTTTCTCGAGCGTTTCTTACCTCCAAACTGCCATATCTCGCGCACGGATTGACCAATCCGCAAAATTTCTGTTGCATCTGAAAGTAGAAACTCGCCCGATTACAACGGTATGCGTACTTTTCCCCTAGGCCATTCTAGTTATTCGTTTCGAGCATCAGAACTGCGAAAATTTTGAGTTTCTCGAGCGTTTCTTACCTCCAAACTGCCATATCTCGCGCACGGATTGACCAATCCGCAAAATTTCTGTTGCATCTGAAAGTAGAAACTCGCCCGATTACAACGGTATGTGTACTTTTCCGCTAGGCCGTTCCAGTTATTCGTTTCGAGCATCAGAACTGCGAAAATGTTGAGTTTCTCAACCGCTTCTTACCTCCAAACTGCCATATCTGGCGAACGGATGGACCAATCCGCAAAATTTCTGTTGCATCTGAAAGCAGAAACTCGCCCGATTACAACGGTATGCGTACTTTTCCCCTAGGCCGTTCTAGTTATTCGTTTCGAGCATCAGAACTGCGAAAATTTTGAGTTTCTCAAGCGTCTCTTACCTCCAAACTGCCATATCTCGCGAAAGGATTGACCAATCCGCAAAATTTCTGTTGCATCTGAAAGTAGATACTCGCCCGATTACAACGGTATGCGTACTTTTCCCCTAGGCCGTTCTAGTTATTCGTTTCGAGCATCAGAACTGCGAATATTTTGAGTTTCTCGAGCGTTTCTTACCTCCAAACTGCCATATCTCGCGCACGGATTGACCAATCCGCAAAATTTCTGTTGCATCTGAAAGTAGAAACTCGCCCGATTACAACGGTATGTGTACTTTTCCCCTAGGCCGTTCCAGTTATTCGTTTCGAGCATCAGAACTGCGAAAATGTTGTGTTTCTCAACCGCTTCTTACCTCCAAACTGCCATATCTGGCGAACGGATGGACCAATCCGCAAAATTTCTGTTGCATCTGAAAGCAGAAACTCGCCCGATTACAACGGTATGCGTACTTTTCTCCTAGGCCGTTCTAGTTATTCGTTTCGAGCATCAGAACTGCGAAAATTTTGAGTTTCTCAAGCGTTTCTTACCTCCAAACTGCCATATCTCGCGAAAGGATTGACAAATCCGCAAAATTTCTGTTGCATCTGAAAGTAGACATTCGCCCGATTACAACGGTATGCGTACTTTTCCCCTAGGCCGTTCTAGTTATTCGTTTCGAGCATCAGAACTGCGAATATTTTGAGTTTCTCAAGCGTTTCTTACATACAAACTGCCACATCTCGCGAACGGATTGACCAATCCGCAAAATTTCTGCTGCATCTGAAAGTAGAAACTCGCCCGATTACAACGATATGAGTACTTCTCCCCTAGGCCGTTCTGGTTATTCGTTTCGAGTCTCAGAACTGCGAATATTTTGGGTTTCTCAAGCGTTTCTTACCTCCAAACTGCCATATCTCGCGAACAGATTGAACAATCCGCAAAATCTCTGTTGCATCTGAAAGTAGAAACTCGCCCGATCAAAAAGGTATGAGTACATTTCCCCTAGGCCGTTCTAGTTATGCTTGTCGAGCATCAGAACTGTGAACATTTTGAGTTTCTCAACCGTTTCTTACCTCCAAACTACCATATCTCGCGAACGGATTGACCGATCCGCAAAATTTCTGTTGCATCTGAAAGTAGAAACTCGCCCGATTACAACGGTATGTGTACTTTTCCCCTAGGCCATTCTAGTAATTCGTTTCGAGCATCAGAACTGTGAAAATTTTGAGTTTCTCGAGCGTTTCTTACCTCCAAACTGCCATATCTCGCGCACGGATTGACCAATCCGCAAAATTTCTGTTGCATCTGAAAGTAGAAACTCGCCCGATTACAACGGTATGTGTACTTTTCCCCGAGGCCGTTCCAGCTATTCGTTTCGAGCATCAGAACTGCGAAAATGTTGAGTTTCTCAACCGCTTCTTACCTCCAAACTGCCATATCTGGCGAACGGATGGACCAATCCGCAAAATTTCTGTTGCATCTGAAAGCAGAAACTCGCCCGATTACAACGGTATGCGTACTTTTCCCCTAGGCCGTTCTAGTTATTCGTTTCGAGCATCAGAACTGCGAAAATTTTGAGTTTCTCAAGCGTTTCTTACCTCCAAACTGCCATATCTCGCGAAAGGATTGACCAATCCGCAAAATTTCTGTTGCATCTGAAAGTAGATACTCGCCCGATTACAACGGTATGCGTACTTTTCCCCTAGGCCGTTCTAGTTATTCGTTTCGAGCATCAGAACTGCGAATATTTTGAGTTCCTCAAGCGTTTCTTACATACAAACTGCCACATCTCGCGAACGGATTGACCAATCCGCAAAATTTCTGTGGCATCTGAAAGTAGAAACTCGCCCAATTACAACGGTATGTGTACTTTTCCCCTAGGCCATTCTAGTTATTCGTTTCGAGCATCAGAACTGCGAAAATTTTGAGTTTCTCGAGCGTTTCTTACCTCCAAACTGCCATATCTCGCGCACGGATTGACCAATCCGCAAAATTTCTGTTGCATCTGAAAGTAGAAACTCGCCCGATTACAACGGTATGTGTACTTTTCCCCTAGGCCGTTCCAGTTATTCGTTTCGAGCATCAGAACTGCGAAAATGTTGAGTTTCTCAACCGCTTCTTACCTCCAAACTGCCATATCTGGCGAACGGATGGACCAATCCGCAAAATTTCTGTTGCATCTGAAAGCAGAAACTCGCCCGATTACAACGGTATGCGTACTTTTCTCCTAGGCCGTTCTAGTTATTCGTTTCGAGCATCAGAACTGCGAAAATTTTGAGTTTCTCAAGCGTTTCTTACCTCCAAACTGCCATATCTCGCGAAAGGATTGACCAATCCGCAAAATATCTGTTGCATCTGAAAGTAGATACTCGCCCGATTACAACGGTATGCGTACTTTTCCCCTAGGCCGTTCTAGTTATTCGTTTCGAGCATCAGAACTGCGAATATTTTGAGTTCCTCAAGCGTTTCTTACATACAAACTGCCACATCTCGCGAACGGATTGACCAATCCGCAAAATTTCTGTGGCATCTGAAAGTAGAAACTCGCCCAATTACAACGGTATGTGTACTTTTCCCCTAGGCCATTCTAGTTATTCGTTTCGAGCATCAGAACTGCGAAAATTTTGAGTTTCTCGAGCGTTTCTTACCTCCAAACTGCCATATCTCGCGCACGGATTGACCAATCCGCAAAATTTCTGTTGCATCTGAAAGTAGAAACTCGCCCGATTACAACGGTATGTGTACTTTTCCCCTAGGCCGTTCCAGTTATTCGTTTCGAGCATCAGAACTGCGAAAATGTTGAGTTTCTCAACCGCTTCTTACCTCCAAACTGCCATATCTGGCGAACGGATGGACCAATCCGCAAAATTTCTGTTGCATCTGAAAGCAGAAACTCGCCCGATTACAACGGTATGCGTACTTTTCTCCTAGGCCGTTCTAGTTATTCGTTTCGAGCATCAGAACTGCGAAAATTTTGAGTTTCTCAAGCGTTTCTTACCTCCAAACTGCCATATCTCGCGAAAGGATTGACAAATCCGCAAAATTTCTGTTGCATCTGAAAGTAGACATTCGCCCGATTACAACGGTATGCGTACTTTTCCCCTAGGCCGTTCTAGTTATTCGTTTCGAGCATCAGAACTGCGAATATTTTGAGTTTCTCAAGCGTTTCTTACCTCCAAACTACCATATCTCGCGAACGGATTGACCGATCCGCAAAATTTCTGTTGCATCTGAAAGTAGAAACTCGCCCGATTACAACGGTATGTGTACTTTTCCCCTAGGCCATTCTAGTAATTCGTTTCGAGCATCAGAACTGTGAAAATTTTGAGTTTCTCGAGCGTTTCTTACCTCCAAACTGCCATATCTCGCGCACGGATTGACCAATCCGCAAAATTTCTGTTGCATCTGAAAGTAGAAACTCGCCCGATTACAACGGTATGTGTACTTTTCCCCGAGGCCGTTCCAGCTATTCGTTTCGAGCATCAGAACTGCGAAAATGTTGAGTTTCTCAACCGCTTCTTACCTCCAAACTGCCATATCTGGCGAACGGATGGACCAATCCGCAAAATTTCTGCTGCATCTGAATGCAAAAACTTGCCCGATTACAACGGTATGCGTACTTTTCCCCTAGGCCGTTCTAGTTATTCGTTTCGAGCATCAGAACTGCGAAAATTTTGAGTTTCTCAAGCGTTTCTTACCTCCAAACTGCCATATCTCGCGAAAGGATTGACCAATCCGCAAAATGTCTGTTGCATCTGAAAGTAGACACTCGCCCGATTACAACGGTATGCGTACTTTTCCCCTAGGCCGTTCTAGTTATTCGTTTCGAGCATCAGAACTGCGAATATTTTGAGTTCCTCAAGCGTTTCTTACATACAAACTGCCACATCTCGCGAACGGATTGACCAATCCGCAAAATTTCTGTGGCATCTGAAAGTAGAAACTCGCCCAATTACAACGGTATGTGTACTTTTCCCCTAGGCCATTCTAGTTATTCGTTTCGAGCATCAGAACTGCGAAAATTTTGAGTTTCTCGAGCGTTTCTTACCTCCAAACTGCCATATCTCGCGCACGGATTGACCAATCCGCAAAATTTCTGTTTCATCTGAAAGTAGAAACTCGCCCGATTACAACGGTATGTGGACTTTTCCCCTAGGCCGTTCCAGTTATTCGTTTCGAGCATCAGAACTGCGAAAATGTTGAGTTTCTCAACCGCTTCTTACCTCCAAACTGCCATATCTGGCGAACGGATGGACCAATCCGCAAAATTTCTGTTGCATCTGAAAGCAGAAACTCGCCCGATTACAACGGTATGCGTACTTTTCTCCTAGGCCGTTCTAGTTATTCGTTTCGAGCATCAGAACTGCGAAAATTTTGAGTTTCTCAAGCGTTTCTTACCTCCAAACTGCCATATCTCGCGGAAGGATTGACAAATCCGCAAAATTTCTGTTGCATCTGAAAGTAGACACTCGCCCGATTACAACGGTATGCGTAGTTTTCCCCTAGGCCGTTCTAGTTATTCGTTTCGAGCATCAGAACTGCGAATATTTTGAGTTTCTCAAGCGTTTCTTACATACAAACTGCCACATCTCGCGAACGGATTGACCAATCCGCAAAATTTCTGCTGCATCTGAAAGTAGAAACTCGCCCGATTACAACGATATGAGTACTTCTCCCCTAGGCCGTTCTGGTTATTCGTTTCGAGTCTCAGAACTGCGAATATTTTGGGTTTCTCAAGCGTTTCTTACCTCCAAACTGCCATATCTCGCGAACAGATTGAACAATCCGCAAAATCTCTGTTGCATCTGAAAGTAGAAACTCGCCCGATCAAAAAGGTATGAGTACATTTCCCCTAGGCCGTTCTAGTTATGCTTGTCGAGCATCAGAACTGTGAACATTTTGAGTTTCTCAACCGTTTCTTACCTCCAAACTACCATATCTCGCGAACGGATTGACCGATCCGCAAAATTTCTGTTGCATCTGAAAGTAGAAACTCGCCCGATTACAACGGTATGTGTACTTTTCCCCTAGGCCATTCTAGTAATTCGTTTCGAGCATCAGATCTGTGAAAATTTTGAGTTTCTCGAGCGTTTCTTACCTCCAAACTGCCATATCTCGCGCACGGATTGACCAATCCGCAAAATTTCTGTTGCATCTGAAAGTAGAAACTCGCCCGATTACAACGGTATGTGTACTTTTCCCCGAGGCCGTTCCAGCTATTCGTTTCGAGCATCAGAACTGCGAAAATGTTGAGTTTCTCAACCGCTTCTTACCTCCAAACTGCCATATCTGGCGAACGGATGGACCAATCCGCAAAATTTCTGCTGCATCTGAATGCAAAAACTCGCCCGATTACAACGGTATGCGTACTTTTCCCCTAGGCCGTTCTAGTTATTCGTTTCGAGCATCAGAACTGCGAAAATTTTGAGTTTCTCAAGCGTTTCTTACCTCCAAACTGCCATATCTCGCGAAAGGATTGACCAATCCGCAAAATGTCTGTTGCATCTGAAAGTAGACACTCGCCCGATTACAACGGTATGCGTACTTTTCCCCTAGGCCGTTCTAGTTATTCGTTTCGAGCATCAGAACTGCGAATATTTTGAGTTTCTCAAGCGTTTCTTACATACAAACTGCCACATCTCGCGAACCGATTGACCAATCCGCAAAATTTCTGCTGCATCTGAAAGTAGAAACTCGCCCGATTACAACGATATGAGTACTTTTCCCCTAGGCCGTTCTGGTTATTCGTTTCGAGCATCAGAACTGCGAAAATTTTGGGTTTCTCAAGCGTTTCTTACCTCCAAACTGCCATATCTCGCGAACAGATTGAACAATCCGCAAAATTTCTGTTGCATCTGAAAGTAGACACTCGCCCGATTACAACGGTATGCGTACTTTTCCCCTAGGCCGTTCTAGTTATTCGTTTCGAGCATCAGAACTGCGAATATTTTGAGTTTCTCAAGCGTTTCTTACATACAAACTGCCACATCTCGCGAACGGATTGACCAATCCGCAAAATTTCTGCTGCATCTGAAAGTAGAAACTCGCCCGATTACAACGATATGAGTACTTCTCCCCTAGGCCGTTCTGGTTATTCGTTTCGAGTCTCAGAACTGCGAATATTTTGGGTTTCTCAAGCGTTTCTTACCTCCAAACTGCCATATCTCGCGAACAGATTGAACAATCCGCAAAATCTCTGTTGCATCTGAAAGTAGAAACTCGCCCGATCAAAAAGGTATGAGTACATTTCCCCTAGGCCGTTCTAGTTATGCTTGTCGAGCATCAGAACTGTGAACATTTTGAGTTTCTCAACCGTTTCTTACCTCCAAACTACCATATCTCGCGAACGGATTGACCGATCCGCAAAATTTCTGTTGCATCTGAAAGTAGAAACTCGCCCGATTACAACGGTATGTGTACTTTTCCCCTAGGCCATTCTAGTAATTCGTTTCGAGCATCAGAACTGTGAAAATTTTGAGTTTCTCGAGCGTTTCTTACCTCCAAACTGCCATATCTCGCGCACGGATTGACCAATCCGCAAAATTTCTGTTGCATCTGAAAGTAGAAACTCGCCCGATTACAACGGTATGTGTACTTTTCCCCGAGGCCGTTCCAGCTATTCGTTTCGAGCATCAGAACTGCGAAAATGTTGAGTTTCTCAACCGCTTCTTACCTCCAAACTGCCATATCTGGCGAACGGATGGACCAATCCGCAAAATTTCTGTTGCATCTGAAAGCAGAAACTCGCCCGATTACAACGGTATGCGTACTTTTCCCCTAGGCCGTTCTAGTTATTCGTTTCGAGCATCAGAACTGCGAAAATTTTGAGTTTCTCAAGCGTTTCTTACCTCCAAACTGCCATATCTCGCGAAAGGATTGACCAATCCGCAAAATTTCTGTTGCATCTGAAAGTAGATACTCGCCCGATTACAACGGTATGCGTACTTTTCCCCTAGGCCGTTCTAGTTATTCGTTTCGAGCATCAGAACTGCGAATATTTTGAGTTCCTCAAGCGTTTCTTACATACAAACTGCCACATCTCGCGAACGGATTGACCAATCCGCAAAATTTCTGTGGCATCTGAAAGTAGAAACTCGCCCAATTACAACGGTATGTGTACTTTTCCCCTAGGCCATTCTAGTTATTCGTTTCGAGCATCAGAACTGCGAAAATTTTGAGTTTCTCGAGCGTTTCTTACCTCCAAACTGCCATATCTCGCGCACGGATTGACCAATCCGCAAAATTTCTGTTGCATCTGAAAGTAGAAACTCGCCCGATTACAACGGTATGTGTACTTTTCCCCTAGGCCGTTCCAGTTATTCGTTTCGAGCATCAGAACTGCGAAAATGTTGAGTTTCTCAACCGCTTCTTACCTCCAAACTGCCATATCTGGCGAACGGATGGACCAATCCGCAAAATTTCTGTTGCATCTGAAAGCAGAAACTCGCCCGATTACAACGGTATGCGTACTTTTCTCCTAGGCCGTTCTAGTTATTCGTTTCGAGCATCAGAACTGCGAAAATTTTGAGTTTCTCAAGCGTTTCTTACCTCCAAACTGCCATATCTCGCGAAAGGATTGACCAATCCGCAAAATATCTGTTGCATCTGAAAGTAGATACTCGCCCGATTACAACGGTATGCGTACTTTTCCCCTAGGCCGTTCTAGTTATTCGTTTCGAGCATCAGAACTGCGAATATTTTGAGTTCCTCAAGCGTTTCTTACATACAAACTGCCACATCTCGCGAACGGATTGACCAATCCGCAAAATTTCTGTGGCATCTGAAAGTAGAAACTCGCCCAATTACAACGGTATGTGTACTTTTCCCCTAGGCCATTCTAGTTATTCGTTTCGAGCATCAGAACTGCGAAAATTTTGAGTTTCTCGAGCGTTTCTTACCTCCAAACTGCCATATCTCGCGCACGGATTGACCAATCCGCAAAATTTCTGTTGCATCTGAAAGTAGATACTCGCCCGATTACAACGGTATGCGTACTTTTCCCCTAGGCCGTTCTAGTTATTCGTTTCGAGCATCAGAACTGCGAATATTTTGAGTTCCTCAAGCGTTTCTTACATACAAACTGCCACATCTCGCGAACGGATTGACCAATCCGCAAAATTTCTGTGGCATCTGAAAGTAGAAACTCGCCCAATTACAACGGTATGTGTACTTTTCCCCTAGGCCGTTCCAGTTATTCGTTTCGAGCATCAGAACTGCGAAAATGTTGAGTTTCTCAACCGCTTCTTACCTCCAAACTGCCATATCTGGCGAACGGATGGACCAATCCGCAAAATTTCTGTTGCATCTGAAAGTAGACACTCGCCCGATTACAACGGTATGCGTAGTTTTCCCCTAGGCCGTTCTAGTTATTCGTTTCGAGCATCAGAACTGCGAATATTTTGAGTTTCTCAAGCGTTTCTTACATACAAACTGCCACATCTCGCGAACGGATTGACCAATCCGCAAAATTTCTGCTGCATCTGAAAGTAGAAACTCGCCCGATTACAACGATATGAGTACTTCTCCCCTAGGCCGTTCTGGTTATTCGTTTCGAGTCTCAGAACTGCGAATATTTTGGGTTTCTCAAGCGTTTCTTACCTCCAAACTGCCATATCTCGCGAACAGATTGAACAATCCGCAAAATCTCTGTTGCATCTGAAAGTAGAAACTCGCCCGATCAAAAAGGTATGAGTACATTTCCCCTAGGCCGTTCTAGTTATGCTTGTCGAGCATCAGAACTGTGAACATTTTGAGTTTCTCAACCGTTTCTTACCTCCAAACTACCATATCTCGCGAACGGATTGACCGATCCGCAAAATTTCTGTTGCATCTGAAAGTAGAAACTCGCCCGATTACAACGGTATGTGTACTTTTCCCCTAGGCCATTCTAGTAATTCGTTTCGAGCATCAGATCTGTGAAAATTTTGAGTTTCTCGAGCGTTTCTTACCTCCAAACTGCCATATCTCGCGCACGGATTGACCAATCCGCAAAATTTCTGTTGCATCTGAAAGTAGAAACTCGCCCGATTACAACGGTATGTGTACTTTTCCCCGAGGCCGTTCCAGCTATTCGTTTCGAGCATCAGAACTGCGAAAATGTTGAGTTTCTCAACCGCTTCTTACCTCCAAACTGCCATATCTGGCGAACGGATGGACCAATCCGCAAAATTTCTGCTGCATCTGAATGCAAAAACTCGCCCGATTACAACGGTATGCGTACTTTTCCCCTAGGCCGTTCTAGTTATTCGTTTCGAGCATCAGAACTGCGAAAATTTTGAGTTTCTCAAGCGTTTCTTACCTCCAAACTGCCATATCTCGCGAAAGGATTGACCAATCCGCAAAATGTCTGTTGCATCTGAAAGTAGACACTCGCCCGATTACAACGGTATGCGTACTTTTCCCCTAGGCCGTTCTAGTTATTCGTTTCGAGCATCAGAACTGCGAATATTTTGAGTTTCTCAAGCGTTTCTTACATACAAACTGCCACATCTCGCGAACCGATTGACCAATCCGCAAAATTTCTGCTGCATCTGAAAGTAGAAACTCGCCCGATTACAACGATATGAGTACTTTTCCCCTAGGCCGTTCTGGTTATTCGTTTCGAGCATCAGAACTGCGAAAATTTTGGGTTTCTCAAGCGTTTCTTACCTCCAAACTGCCATATCTCGCGAACAGATTGAACAATCCGCAAAATTTCTGTTGCATCTGAAAGTAGACACTCGCCCGATTACAACGGTATGCGTACTTTTCCCCTATGCCGTTCTAGTTATTCGTTTCGAGCATCAGAACTGCGAATATTTTGAGTTCCTCAAGCGTTTCTTACATACAAACTGCCACATCTCGCGAACGGATTGAACAATCCGCAAAATTTCTGTGGCATCTGAAAGTAGAAACTCGCCCGACTACAACGGTATGCGTACTTCTCCCCTAGGCCGTTCTAGTTATTCGTTTCGAGCATCAGAACTGCGAATATTTTGAGTTCCTCAAGCGTTTCTTACATACAAACTGCCACATCTCGCGAACGGATTGACCAATCCGCAAAATTTCTGTGGCATCTGAAAGTAGAAACTCGCCCAATTACAACGGTATGTGTACTTTTCCCCTAGGCCATTCTAGTTATTCGTTTCGAGCATCAGAACTGCGAAAATTTTGAGTTTCTCGAGCGTTTCTTACCTCCAAACTGCCATATCTCGCGCACGGATTGACCAATCCGCAAAATTTCTGTTGCATCTGAAAGTAGAAACTCGCCCGATTACAACGGTATGTGTACTTTTCCCCTAGGCCGTTCCAGTTATTCGTTTCGAGCATCAGAACTGCGAAAATGTTGAGTTTCTCAACCGCTTCTTACCTCCAAACTGCCATATCTGGCGAACGGATGGACCAATCCGCAAAATTTCTGTTGCATCTGAAAGCAGAAACTCGCCCGATTACAACGGTATGCGTACTTTTCCCCTAGGCCGTTCTAGTTATTCGTTTCGAGCATCAGAACTGCGAAAATTTTGAGTTTCTCAAGCGTTTCTTACCTCCAAACTGCCATATCTCGCGAAAGGATTGACAAATCCGCAAAATTTCTGTTGCATCTGAAAGTAGACACTCGCCCGATTACAACGGTATGCGTACTTTTCCCCTAGGCCGTTCTAGTTATTCGTTTCGAGCATCAGAACTGCGAATATTTTGAGTTTCTCAAGCGTTTCTTACATACAAACTGCCACATCTCGCGAACGGATTGACCAATCCGCAAAATTTCTGCTGCATCTGAAAGTAGAAACTCGCCCGATTACAACGATATGAGTACTTCTCCCCTAGGCCGTTCTGGTTATTCGTTTCGAGTCTCAGAACTGCGAATATTTTGGGTTTCTCAAGCGTTTCTTACCTCCAAACTGCCATATCTCGCGAACAGATTGAACAATCCGCAAAATCTCTGTTGCATCTGAAAGTAGAAACTCGCCCGATCAAAAAGGTATGAGTACATTTCCCCTAGGCCGTTCTTGTTATGCTTGTCGAGCATCAGAACTGTGAACATTTTGAGTTTCTCAACCGTTTCTT
This sequence comes from Ptiloglossa arizonensis, assembly GCF_051014685.1. Lineage (NCBI taxonomy): Eukaryota > Metazoa > Arthropoda > Insecta > Hymenoptera > Colletidae > Ptiloglossa > Ptiloglossa arizonensis. The sequence goes on along the minus strand of NW_027478639.1, from coordinate 13,965 downwards.
ACCTCCAAACTACCATATCTCGCGAACGGATTGACCGATCCGCAAAATTTCTGTTGCATCTGAAAGTAGAAACTCGCCCGATTACAACGGTATGTGTACTTTTCCCCTAGGCCATTCTAGTAATTCGTTTCGAGCATCAGAACTGTGAAAATTTTGAGTTTCTCGAGCGTTTCTTACCTCCAAACTGCCATATCTCGCGCACGGATTGACCAATCCGCAAAATTTCTGTTGCATCTGAAAGTAGAAACTCGCCCGATTACAACGGTATGTGTACTTTTCCCCGAGGCCGTTCCAGCTATTCGTTTCGAGCATCAGAACTGCGAAAATGTTGAGTTTCTCAACCGCTTCTTACCTCCAAACTGCCATATCTGGCGAACGGATGGACCAATCCGCAAAATTTCTGCTGCATCTGAATGCAAAAACTCGCCCGATTACAACGGTATGCGTACTTTTCCCCTAGGCCGTTCTAGTTATTCGTTTCGAGCATCAGAACTGCGAAAATTTTGAGTTTCTCAAGCGTTTCTTACCTCCAAACTGCCATATCTCGCGAAAGGATTGACCAATCCGCAAAATGTCTGTTGCATCTGAAAGTAGACACTCGCCCGATTACAACGGTATGCGTACTTTTCCCCTAGGCCGTTCTAGTTATTCGTTTCGAGCATCAGAACTGCGAATATTTTGAGTTCCTCAAGCGTTTCTTACATACAAACTGCCACATCTCGCGAACGGATTGAACAATCCGCAAAATTTCTGTGGCATCTGAAAGTAGAAACTCGCCCGACTACAACGGTATGCGTACTTCTCCCCTAGGCCGTTCTAGTTATTCGTTTCGAGCATCAGAACTGCGAATATTTTGAGTTCCTCAAGCGTTTCTTACATACAAACTGCCACATCTCGCGAACGGATTGACCAATCCGCAAAATTTCTGTGGCATCTGAAAGTAGAAACTCGCCCAATTACAACGGTATGTGTACTTTTCCCCTAGGCCATTCTAGTTATTCGTTTCGAGCATCAGAACTGCGAAAATTTTGAGTTTCTCGAGCGTTTCTTACCTCCAAACTGCCATATCTCGCGCACGGATTGACCAATCCGCAAAATTTCTGTTGCATCTGAAAGTAGAAACTCGCCCGATTACAACGGTATGTGTACTTTTCCCCTAGGCCGTTCCAGTTATTCGTTTCGAGCATCAGAACTGCGAAAATGTTGAGTTTCTCAACCGCTTCTTACCTCCAAACTGCCATATCTGGCGAACGGATGGACCAATCCGCAAAATTTCTGTTGCATCTGAAAGCAGAAACTCGCCCGATTACAACGGTATGCGTACTTTTCCCCTAGGCCGTTCTAGTTATTCGTTTCGAGCATCAGAACTGCGAAAATTTTGAGTTTCTCAAGCGTTTCTTACCTCCAAACTGCCATATCTCGCGAAAGGATTGACAAATCCGCAAAATTTCTGTTGCATCTGAAAGTAGACACTCGCCCGATTACAACGGTATGCGTACTTTTCCCCTAGGCCGTTCTAGTTATTCGTTTCGAGCATCAGAACTGCGAATATTTTGAGTTCCTCAAGCGTTTCTTACATACAAACTGCCACATCTCGCGAACGGATTGACCAATCCGCAAAATTTCTGTGGCATCTGAAAGTAGAAACTCGCCCAATTACAACGGTATGTGTACTTTTCCCCTAGGCCATTCTAGTTATTCGTTTCGAGCATCATAACTGCGAAAATTTTGAGTTTCTCGAGCGTTTCTTACCTCCAAACTGCCATATCTCGCGCACGGATTGACCAATCCGCAAATTTTCTGTTGCATCTGAAAGTAGAAACTCGCCCGATTACAACGGTATGTGTACTTTTCCGCTAGGCCGTTCCAGTTATTCTTTTCGAGCATCAGAACTGCGAAAATGTTGAGTTTCTCAACCGCTTCTTACCTCCAAACTGCCATATCTGGCGAACGGATGGACCAATCCGCAAAATTTCTGTTGCATCTGAAAGCAGAAACTCGCCCGATTACAACGGTATGCGTACTTTTCCCCTAGGCCGTTCTAGTTATTCGTTTCGAGCATCAGAACTGCGAAAATTTTGAGTTTCTCAAGCGTTTCTTACCTCCAAACTGCCATATCTCGCGAAAGGATTGACCAATCCGCAAAATTTCTGTTGCATCTGAAAGTAGAAACTCGCCCGATTACAACGGTATGTGTACTTTTCCGCTAGGCCGTTCCAGTTATTCTTTTCGAGCATCAGAACTGCGAAAATGTTGAGTTTCTCAACCGCTTCTTACCTCCAAACTGCCATATCTGGCGAACGGATGGACCAATCCGCAAAATTTCTGTTGCATCTGAAAGCAGAAACTCGCCCGATTACAACGGTATGCGTACTTTTCCCCTAGGCCGTTCTAGTTATTCGTTTCGAGCATCAGAACTGCGAAAATTTTGAGTTTCTCAAGCGTTTCTTACCTCCAAACTGCCATATCTCGCGAAAGGATTGACCAATCCGCAAAATTTCTGTTGCATCTGAAAGTAGACACTCGCCCGATTACAACAGTATGCGTACTTTTCCCCTAGGCCGTTCTAGTTATTCGTTTCGAGCATCAGAACTGCGAATATTTTGAGTTTCTCAACCGCTTCTTACCTCCAAACTGCCATATCTGGCGAACGGATGGACCAATCCGCAAAATTTCTGTTGCATCTGAAAGCAGAAACTCGCCCGATTACAACGGTATGCGTACTTTTCCCCTAGGCCGTTCTAGTTATTCGTTTCGAGCATCAGAACTGCGAATATTTTGAGTTCCTCAAGCGTTTCTTACATACAAACTGCCACATCTCGCGAAAGGATTGACCAATCCGCAAAATTTCTGTTGCATCTGAAAGTAGACACTCGCCCGATTACAACGGTATGCGTACTTTTCCCCTAGGCCGTTCTGGTTATTCGTTTCGAGCATCAGAACTGCGAAAATTTTGGGTTTCTCAAGCGTTTCTTACTTCCAAACTGCCATATCTCGCGAACAGATTGAACAATCCGCAAAATTTCTGTTGCACCTGAAAGTAGACACTCGCCCGATTACAACGGTATGCGTACTTTTCCCCTAGGCCGTTCTAGTTATTCGTTTCGAGCATCAGAACTGCGAATATTTTGAGTTCCTCAAGCGTTTCTTACATACAAACTGCCACATCTCGCGAACGGATTGAACAATCCGCAAAATTTCTGTGGCATCTGAAAGTAGAAACTCGCCCGATTACAACGGTATGCGTACTTTTCCCCTAGGCCGTTCTAGTTATTCGTTTCGAGCATCAGAACTGCGAAAATTTTGAGTTTCTCAAGCGTTTCTTACCTCCAAACTGCCATATCTCGCGCACGGATTGACCAATCCGCAAAATTTCTGTTGCATCTGAAAGTAGAAACCCGCCCGATCACAACGGTATGAGTACATTTCCCCTAGGCCGTTCTAGTTATTCGTTTCGAGCATCACAACTGCGAAAATTTTGAGATTCTCAAGCGTTTCTTACCTCCAAACTGCCATATCTCGCGAACGGATTGACCAATCCGCAAAATTTCTGTTGCATCTGAAAGTACAAAGTCGCCCGATTACAACGGTATGTGTACTTTTCCCCTAGGCCGTTCCAGTTATTCGTTTCGAGTATCAGAACTGCGAAAATTTTGAGTTTCTCAAGCGTTTCTTACCTCCAAACTGCCATATCTCGCGAAAGGATTGACCAATCCGCAAAATTTCTGTTGCATCTGAAAGTAGACACTCGCCCGATTACAACGGTACGCGTACTTTTCCCCTAGGCCGTTCTAGTTATTCGTTTCGAGCATCAGAACTGCGAATATTTTGAGTTCCTCAAGCGTTTCTTACATACAAACTGCCACATCTCGCGAACGGATTGACCAATCCGCAAAATTTCTGTGGCATCTGAAAGTAGAAACTCGCCCAATTACAACGGTATGTGTACTTTTCCCCTAGGCCATTCTAGTTATTCGTTTCGAGCATCAGAACTGCGAAAATTTTGAGTTTCTCGAGCGTTTCTTACCTCCAAACTGCCATATCTCGCGCACGGATTGACCAATCCGCAAAATTTCTGTTGCATCTGAAAGTAGAAACTCGCCCGATTACAACGGTATGCGTACTTTTCCCCTAGGCCGTTCTAGTTATTCGTTTCGAGCATCAGAACTGCGAATATTTTGAGTTCCTCAAGCGTTTCTTACATACAAACTGCCACATCTCGCGAAAGGATTGACCAATCCGCAAAATTTCTGTTGCATCTGAAAGTAGACACTCGCCCGATTACAACGGTATGCGTACTTTTCCCCTAGGCCGTTCTGGTTATTCGTTTCGAGCATCAGAACTGCGAAAATTTTGGGTTTCTCAAGCGTTTCTTACCTCCAAACTGCCATATCTCGCGAACAGATTGAACAATCCGCAAAATTTCTGTTGCATCTGAAAGTAGACACTCGCCCGATTACAACGGTATGCGTACTTTTCCCCTAGGCCGTTCTAGTTATTCGTTTCGAGCATCAGAACTGCGAATATTTTGAGTTCCTCAAGCGTTTCTTACATACAAACTGCCACATCTCGCGAACGGATTGAACAATCCGCAAAATTTCTGTGGCATCTGAAAGTAGAAACTCGCCCGATTACAACGGTATGCGTACTTTTCCCCTAGGCCGTTCTAGTTATTCGTTTCGAGCATCAGAACTGCGAATATTTTGAGTTCCTCAAGCGTTTCTTACATACAAACTGCCATATCTCGCGCACGGATTGACCAATCCGCAAATTTTCTGTTGCATCTGAAAGTAGAAACTCGCCCGATTACAACGGTATGTGTACTTTTCCGCTAGGCCGTTCCAGTTATTCTTTTCGAGCATCAGAACTGCGAAAATGTTGAGTTTCTCAACCGCTTCTTACCTCCAAACTGCCATATCTGGCGAACGGATGGACCAATCCGCAAAATTTCTGTTGCATCTGAAAGCAGAAACTCGCCCGATTACAACGGTATGCGTACTTTTCCCCTAGGCCGTTCTAGTTATTCGTTTCGAGCATCAGAACTGCGAAAATTTTGAGTTTCTCAAGCGTTTCTTACCTCCAAACTGCCATATCTCGCGAAAGGATTGACAAATCCGCAAAATTTCTGTTGCATCTGAAAGTAGACATTCGCCCGATTACAACGGTATGCGTACTTTTCCCCTAGGCCGTTCTAGTTATTCGTTTCGAGCATCAGAACTGCGAATATTTTGAGTTTCTCAAGCGTTTCTTACATACAAACTGCCACATCTCGCGAACGGATTGACCAATCCGCAAAATTTCTGCTGCATCTGAAAGTAGAAACTCGCCCGATTACAACGATATGAGTACTTCTCCCCTAGGCCGTTCTGGTTATTCGTTTCGAGTCTCAGAACTGCGAATATTTTGGGTTTCTCAAGCGTTTCTTACCTCCAAACTGCCATATCTCGCGAACAGATTGAACAATCCGCAAAATCTCTGTTGCATCTGAAAGTAGAAACTCGCCCGATCAAAAAGGTATGAGTACATTTCCCCTAGGCCGTTCTAGTTATGCTTGTCGAGCATCAGAACTGTGAACATTTTGAGTTTCTCAACCGTTTCTTACCTCCAAACTACCATATCTCGCGAACGGATTGACCGATCCGCAAAATTTCTGTTGCATCTGAAAGTAGAAACTCGCCCGATTACAACGGTATGTGTACTTTTCCCCTAGGCCATTCTAGTAATTCGTTTCGAGCATCAGAACTGTGAAAATTTTGAGTTTCTCGAGCGTTTCTTACCTCCAAACTGCCATATCTCGCGCACGGATTGACCAATCCTCAAAATTTCTGTTGCATCTGAAAGTAGAAACTCGCCCGATTACAACGGTATGTGTACTTTTCCCCGAGGCCGTTCCAGCTATTCGTTTCGAGCATCAGAACTGCGAAAATGTTGAGTTTCTCAACCGCTTCTTACCTCCAAACTGCCATATCTGGCGAACGGATGGACCAATCCGCAAAATTTCTGTTGCATCTGAAAGCAGAAACTCGCCCGATTACAACGGTATGCGTACTTTTCCCCTAGGCCGTTCTAGTTATTCGTTTCGAGCATCAGAACTGCGAAAATTTTGAGTTTCTCAAGCGTTTCTTACCTCCAAACTGCCATATCTCGCGAAAGGATTGACCAATCCGCAAAATTTCTGTTGCATCTGAAAGTAGATACTCGCCCGATTACAACGGTATGCGTACTTTTCCCCTAGGCCGTTCTAGTTATTCGTTTCGAGCATCAGAACTGCGAATATTTTGAGTTCCTCAAGCGTTTCTTACATACAAACTGCCACATCTCGCGAACGGATTGACCAATCCGCAAAATTTCTGTGGCATCTGAAAGTAGAAACTCGCCCAATTACAACGGTATGTGTACTTTTCCCCTAGGCCATTCTAGTTATTCGTTTCGAGCATCAGAACTGCGAAAATTTTGAGTTTCTCGAGCGTTTCTTACCTCCAAACTGCCATATCTCGCGCACGGATTGACCAATCCGCAAAATTTCTGTTGCATCTGAAAGTAGAAACTCGCCCGATTACAACGGTATGTGTACTTTTCCCCTAGGCCGTTCCAGTTATTCGTTTCGAGCATCAGAACTGCGAAAATGTTGAGTTTCTCAACCGCTTCTTACCTCCAAACTGCCATATCTGGCGAACGGATGGACCAATCCGCAAAATTTCTGTTGCATCTGAAAGCAGAAACTCGCCCGATTACAACGGTATGCGTACTTTTCTCCTAGGCCGTTCTAGTTATTCGTTTCGAGCATCAGAACTGCGAAAATTTTGAGTTTCTCAAGCGTTTCTTACCTCCAAACTGCCATATCTCGCGAAAGGATTGACCAATCCGCAAAATATCTGTTGCATCTGAAAGTAGATACTCGCCCGATTACAACGGTATGCGTACTTTTCCCCTAGGCCGTTCTAGTTATTCGTTTCGAGCATCAGAACTGCGAATATTTTGAGTTCCTCAAGCGTTTCTTACATACAAACTGCCACATCTCGCGAACGGATTGACCAATCCGCAAAATTTCTGTGGCATCTGAAAGTAGAAACTCGCCCAATTACAACGGTATGTGTACTTTTCCCCTAGGCCATTCTAGTTATTCGTTTCGAGCATCAGAACTGCGAAAATTTTGAGTTTCTCGAGCGTTTCTTACCTCCAAACTGCCATATCTCGCGCACGGATTGACCAATCCGCAAAATTTCTGTTGCATCTGAAAGTAGAAACTCGCCCGATTACAACGGTATGTGTACTTTTCCCCTAGGCCGTTCCAGTTATTCGTTTCGAGCATCAGAACTGCGAAAATGTTGAGTTTCTCAACCGCTTCTTACCTCCAAACTGCCATATCTGGCGAACGGATGGACCAATCCGCAAAATTTCTGTTGCATCTGAAAGCAGAAACTCGCCCGATTACAACGGTATGCGTACTTTTCTCCTAGGCCGTTCTAGTTATTCGTTTCGAGCATCAGAACTGCGAAAATTTTGAGTTTCTCAAGCGTTTCTTACCTCCAAACTGCCATATCTCGCGAAAGGATTGACAAATCCGCAAAATTTCTGTTGCATCTGAAAGTAGACATTCGCCCGATTACAACGGTATGCGTACTTTTCCCCTAGGCCGTTCTAGTTATTCGTTTCGAGCATCAGAACTGCGAATATTTTGAGTTTCTCAAGCGTTTCTTACCTCCAAACTACCATATCTCGCGAACGGATTGACCGATCCGCAAAATTTCTGTTGCATCTGAAAGTAGAAACTCGCCCGATTACAACGGTATGTGTACTTTTCCCCTAGGCCATTCTAGTAATTCGTTTCGAGCATCAGAACTGTGAAAATTTTGAGTTTCTCGAGCGTTTCTTACCTCCAAACTGCCATATCTCGCGCACGGATTGACCAATCCGCAAAATTTCTGTTGCATCTGAAAGTAGAAACTCGCCCGATTACAACGGTATGTGTACTTTTTCCCGAGGCCGTTCCAGCTATTCGTTTCGAGCATCAGAACTGCGAAAATGTTGAGTTTCTCAACCGCTTCTTACCTCACAAACTGCCATATCTGGCGAACGGATGGACCAATCCGCAAATTTCTGCTGCATCTGAATGCAAAAAACTTGCCCGATTACAACGGTATGCGTACTTTCCCCTAGGCGTTCTAGTTATTCGTTTTCGAGCATCAGAACTGCGAAAATGTTGAGTTTCTCAGCGTTTCTTACCTCCAAACTGCCAATATCTCGCGAAAGGATTGACCAATCCGCAAAATGTCTGTTGCATCTGAAAGTAGACACTCGCCCGATTACACGGTATGCGTACTTTTCCCCTAGGCCGTTCTAAGTTATTCGTTTCGAGCATCAGAACTGCGAATATTTTGAGTCCTCAAGCGTTTCTTACATACAAACAGCCACATCTCGCGAACGGATTGACCAATCCGCAAAATTTCTGTGGCATCTGAAAGTAGAAACTCGCCCAATTACAACGGTATGTGTACTTTTCCCCTAGGCCATTCTAGTTATTCGTTTCGAGCATCAGAACTGCGAAAATTTTGAGTTTCTCGAGCGTTTCTTACCTCCAAACTGCATATCTCGCGCACGGATTGACCATCCGCAAAATTTCTGTTTCATCTGAAAGTAGAAACTCGCCCGATTACAACGGAAGTGGACTTTTCCCTAGGCCGTTTCCAGTTATTCGTTTCGAGCATCAGAACTGCGAAAATGTTGAGTTTCTCAACCGCTTCTTACCTCCAAACTGCCATATCTGGCGAACGGATGGACAATCCGCAAAATTTCTGTTGCATCTGAAAGCAGAAACTCGCCCGATTACAACGTATGCGTACTTTTCTCCTAGGCCGTTCTAGTTATTCGTTTCGAGCATCAGAACTGCGAAAATTTGAGTTTCTCAAGCGTTTCTTACCTCCAAACTGCCATATCTCGCGGAAGGATTGACAAATCCCGCAAAATTTTCTGTTGCATCTGAAGTAGACACTCGCCCGATTACAACGGTATGCGTAGTTTTCCCCTAGGCCGTTCTAGTTATTCGTTTCGAGCATCAGAACTGCGAATATTTTGAGTTTCTCAAGCGTTCTTACATACAAACTGCCACATCTCGCGAACGGATTGACCAATCCGCAAAATTTCTGCTGCATCTGAAAGTTAGAAACTCGCCCCGATTACAACGATATGAGTACTTCTCCCCTAGGCCGTTCTGGTATTCGTTCGAGTCTCAGAACTGCGAATATTTTTGGGTTTCTCAAGCGTTCTTACCTCCAAACTGCCATATCTCGCGAACAGATTGAACAATCCGCAAAATCTCTGTTGCATCTGAAAGTAGAAACTCGCCGATCAAAAAGGTATGAGTACATTTCCCCTAGGCCGTTCTAGTTATGCTTGTCGAGCATCAGACTGTGAACATTTTGAGTTTCTCAACCGTTTCTTACCTCCAAACTACCATATCTCGCGAACGGATGACCGATCCGCAAAATTTCTGTTGCATCTGAAAGAGAAACTCGCCCGATTACAACGGTATGTGTACTTTTCCCCTAGGCCATTCTAGTAATTCGTTTCGAGCATCAGATCTGTGAAAATTTTGAGTTTCTCGAGCGTTTCTTACCTCCAAACTGCCATATCTCGCGCACGGATTGACCAATCCGCAAAATTTCTGTTGCATCTGAAAGTAGAAACTCGCCCGATTACGAACGGTATGTGTACTTTTCCCCGAGGGCCGTTCCAGCTATTCGTTTCGAGCATCAGAACTGCGAAAATGTTGAGTTTCTCAACCGCTTCTTACCTCCAAACTGCCATATCTGGCGAACGGATGGACCAATCCGCAAAATTTCTGCTGCATCTGAATGCAAAAACTCGCCCGATTACAACGGTATGCGTACTTTTCCCTAGGCCGTTCTAGTTATTCGTTTCGAGCATCAGAACTGCGAAAATTTTGAGTTTCTCAAGCGTTTCTTACCTCCAAACTGCCATATCTCGCGAAAGGATTGACCAATCCGCAAAATGTCTGTTGCATCTGAAAGTAGACACTCGCCCGATTACAACGGTATGCGTACTTTTCCCCTAGGCGTTCTAGTTATTCGTTTCGGAGCATCAGAACTGCGAATATTTTGAGTTTCTCAAGCGTTTTTCTTACATACAAACTGCCACATCTCGCGAACGGATTGACCAATCCGCAAAATTTCTGCTGCATCTGAAAGTAGAAACTCGCCCGATTACAACGATATGAGTACTTTTCCCCTAGGCCGTTCTGGTTATTCGTTTCGAGCATCAGAACTGCGAAAATTTTGGGTTTCTCAGCGTTTCTTACCTCCAAACTGCCATATCTCGCGAACAGATTGAACAATCCGCAAAATTTCTGTTGCATCTGAAAGTAGACACTCGCCCGATTACAACGGTATGCGTACTTTTCCCCTATGCCGTTCTAGTTATTCGTTTCGAGCATCAGAACTGCGAATATTTTGAGTTCCTCAAGCGTTTCTTACATACAAACTGCCACATCTCGCGAACGGATTGAACAATCCGCAAAATTTCTGTGGGCATCTGAAAGTAGAAACTCGCCCGACTACAACGGTATGCGTACTTCTCCCCTAGGCCGTTCTAGTTATTCGTTTCGAGCATCAGAAACTGCGAATATTTTTGAGTTCCTCAAGCGTTTCTTACATACAAACTGCCACATCTCGCGAACGATTGACCAATCCGCAAAATTTCTGTGGCATCTGAAAGTAGAAACTCGCCCAATTACAACGGTATGTGTACTTTTCCCTAGGCCATTCTAGTTATTCGTTTCGAGCATCAGAACTGCGAAAATTTTGAGTTTCTCGAGCGTTTCTTACCTCCAAACTGCCATATCTCGCGCACGGATTGACCAATCCGCAAAATTTCTGTTGCATCTGAAAGTAGAAACTCGCCCGATTACAACGGTATGTGTACTTTTCCCCTAGCCGTTCAGTTATTCGTTTCGAGCATCAGAACTGCGAAAATGTTGAGTTTCTCAACCGCTTCTTACCTCCAAACTGCCATATCTGGCGAACGGATGGACCAATCCGCAAAATTTCTGTTGCATCTGAAAGCAGAAACTCGCCCGATTACAACGGTATGCGTACTTTTCCCTAGGCCGTTCTAGTTATTCGTTTCGAGCATCAGATCTGCGAAAATTTTGAGTTTCTCAAGCGTTTCTTACCTCCAAACTGCCATATCTCGCGAAAGATTGACAATCCGCCAAAATTTCTGTTGCATCTGAAGTAGACACTCGCCGATTACAACGGTATGCGTACTTTTCCCCTAGGCCGTTCTAGTTATTCGTTTCGAGCATCAGAACTGCGAATATTTGAGTTTCTCAAGCGTTTCTTACATACAAACTGCACATCTCCAGAACGATTGACCAATCCGCAAAATTTCTGCTGCATCTGAAAGTAGAAACTCGCCCGATTACAACGATATGAGTACTTCTCCCCTAGGCCGTTCTGGTTATTCGTTTCGAGTCTCAGAACTGCGAATATTTTGGGTTTCTCAAGCGTTTCTTACCTCCAAACTGCCATATCTCGCGAACAGATTGAACAATCCGCAAAATCTCCTGTTGCATCTGAAAGTAGAAACTCGCCCGATCAAAAAGGTATGAGTACATTTCCCCTAGGCCGTTCTTGTTATGCTTGTCGAGCATCAGAACTGTGAACATTTTGAGTTTCTCAACTGTTTCTTACCTCCAAACTACCATATCTCGCGAACGGATTGACCGATCCGCAAAATTTCTGTTGCATCTGAAAGTAGAAACTCGCCCGATTACAACGTATGTGTACTTTTCCCCCTAGGCCATTCTAGTAATTCGTTTCGAGCATCAGAAACTGTGAAAATTTTGAGTTTCTCGAGCGTTTCTTACCTCCAAACTGCCATATCTCGCGCACGGATTGACCAATCCGCAAAATTTCTGTTGCATTGAAAGTAGAAACTCGCCCGATTACAACCGGTATGTGTACTTTTCCCCGAGGCCGTTCCAGCTATTCGTTTCGAGCATCAGAACTGCGAAAATGTGAGTTTCTAAAACCGCTTCTTACCTCCAAACTGCCATATCTGGCGAACGGATGGACCAATCCGCAAAATTTCTGCTGCATCTGAATGCAAAAACTCGCCCGATTACAACGGTATGCGTACTTTTCCCCCTAGGCGTTCTAGTTATTCGTTTCGAGCATCAGAACTGCGAAAATTTTGAGTTTCTCAAGCGTTTCTTACTCCAAACTGCCATATCTCGCGAAAGGATTGACCATCCGCAAAATGTCTGTTGCATCTGAAAGTAGACACTCGCCCCGATTACAACGGTATGCGTACTTTTCCCCTAGGCCGTTCTAGTTATTCGTTCGAGCATCAGAACTGCGAATATTTTGAGTTCCTCAAGCGTTTCTTACATACAAACTGCCACATCTCGCGAACGATTGAACAATCCGCAAAAATTTCTGTGGCATCTGAAAGTAGAAACTCGCCGACTACAACGGTATGCGTACTTCTCCCCTAGGCCGTTCTAGTTATTCGTTTCGAGCATCAGAACTGCGAATATTTTGAGTTCCTCAAGCGTTTCTTACATACAAACTGCCACATCTCGCGAACGGATTGACAATCCGCAAAATTTCTGTGCATCTGAAAGTAGAATCGCCCAATTACAACGGTATGTGTACTTTTCCCCTAGGCCATTCTAGTTATTCGTTTCGAGCATCAGAACTGCGAAAAATTTTGAGTTTCTCGAGCGTTTCTTACCTCCAAACTGCCATATCTCGCGAAAGGATTGACAAATCCGCAAAATTCTCTGTTGCATCTGAAAGTAGACACTCGCCCGATTACAACGGTATGCGTACTTTTCCCCTAGGCCGTTCTAGTTATTCGTTTCGAGCATCAGAACTGCGAATATTTTGAGTTCCTCAAGCGTTTCTTACATACAAACTGCCACATCTCGCGAACGGATTGACCAATCCGCAAAATTTCTGTGCATCTGAAAGTAGAAACTCGCCCAATTACAACGGTATGTGTACTTTTCCCTAGGCCATTCTAGTTATTCGTTTCGAGCATCATAACTGCGAAAATTTTGAGTTTCTCGAGCGTTTCTACTCCAAACTGCCATATCTCGCGCACGGATTGACCAATCCGCAAATTTTCTGTTGCATCTGAAAGTAGAAACTCGCCCGATTACAACGGTATGTGTACTTTTCCGCTAGGCCGTTCCAGTTATTCTTTTCGAGCATCAGAACTGCGAAAATGTTGAGTTCTCAACCGCTTCTTACCTCCAAACTGCCATATCTGGCGGAACGGATGGACCAATCCGCAAAATTTCTGTTGCATCTGAAAGCAGAAACTCGCCCGATTACAACGGTATGCGTACTTTTCCCCTAGGCCGTTCTAGTTATTCGTTTCGAGCATCAGAACTGCGAAAATTTTGAGTTTCTCAAGCGTTTCTTACCTCCAAACTGCCATATCTCGCGAAAGGATTGACCAATCCGCAAAATTTCTGTTGCATCTGAAAGTAGAAACTCGCCCGATTACAACGGTATGTGTACTTTTCCGACTAGGCCGTTCCAGTTATTCTTTTCGAGCATCAGAACTGCGAAAATGTTGAGTTTCTCAACCGCTTCTTATCCTCCAAACTGCCATATCTGGCGAACGGATTGGACCAATCCGCAAAATTTTCTGTTGCATTCTGAAAGCAGAAACTCGCCCCGATTACAACGGTATGCGTACTTTTCCCCTAGGCCGTTCTAGGTTATTCGTTTCGAGCATCAGAACTGCGAAAATTTTGAGTTTCTCAAGCGTTTCTTACCTCCAAACTGCCATATCTCGCGAAAGGATTGACCAATCGCAAAATTTCTGTTGCATCTGAAAGTAGACACTCGCCCGATTACAACAGTATGCGTACTTTTCCCTAGGCCGTTCTAGTTATTCGTTTCGAGCATCAGAACTGCGAATATTTTGAGT